>NC_056743.1:549183466-549425966 GCF_019279795.1 Protopterus annectens | reverse complement strand
TGCAGAGTCTAAGGCAGACAGATTCAAACCCAAAAACACACACAAGGCACACAGGAGAAAGCCATGGGGATTACTGAGTCTGAGATAGACTCAAACCCAAAGAAATACACAAGGCATACAGGAGAAAGCCATGGTATTACAGAGACTGAGACAGATTCAAACCTAAAGAAATACACAAGGCATACAGGAGAAAGCCATGGTATTACAGAGACTGAGACAGGTTCAAACCTAAAGAAATACACAAGGCATACAGGAGAAAGCCATGGTATTACAGAGACTGAGACAGATTCAAACCTAAAGAAATACACAAGGCATACAGGAGAAAGCCATGGTATTACAGAGACTGAGACAGATTCAAACCTAAAGAGAAACAGGTGAAGTAAAAAAACACACAGAGGACAGATATCAGAGTGTCATTTATCTTCAATGTGTAGTTAGCGCTTCAGCTTTTCTGTTGGTACCACTTTTAGTACCATAAGCAATTTGTTCTTCCTGTGCTTCTGCCCTGGCCTCATGATGAATCCTACCACTCCCAACTGTCCTGTCTCACAACAAGTCTTGTTGTTCCCAACTGTCCTGGCCTCATGATGAATCCTACCACTCCCAACTGTCCTGTCTCATGACAAGTCTTGTTGTTCCCAACTGTCCTGGCCTCATGATGAATCCTACCACTCCCAACTGTCCTGTCTCACAACAAGTCTTGCTGTTCCCAACTGGCCTGGCCTCATGATGAATCCTACCACTCCCAACTGTCCTGTCTCACAACAAGTCTTGCTGTTCCCAACTGTCCTGGCCTCATGATGAATCCTACCACTCCCAACTGTCCTGTCTCACAACAAGTCTTGTTGTTCCCAACTGTCCTGGCCTCATGATGAATCCTACCACTCCCAACTGTCCTGTCTCACGACAAGTCTTGTTGTTCCCAACTGTCCTGGCCTCATGATGAATCCTACCACTCCCAACTGTCCTGTCTCACAACAAGTCTTGTTGTTCCCAACTGTCCTGGCCTCATGATGAATCCTACCACTCCCAACTGTCCTGTCTCACGACAAGTCTTGTTGTTCCCAACTGTCCTGGCCTCATGATGAATCCTACCACTCCCAACTGTCCTGTCTCATGACAAGTCTTGCTGTTCCCAACTGGCCTGGTTTCATGATGAATCCTACCACTTCCAACTGTCCTGTCTCATGACAAGTCTTGCTGTTCCCAACTGTCCTGGCCTCATGATGAATCCTACCACTCCCAACTGTCCTGTCTCATGACAAGTCTTGTTGTTCCCAACTGTCCTGGCCTCATGATGAATCCTACCACTCCCAACTGTCCTGTCTCATGACAAGTCTTGCTGTTCCCAACTGGCCTGGTTTCATGATGAATCCTACCACTTCCAACTGTCCTGCCTCATGACAAGTTTTGCTATTCCCAACTGGCCTGGGTTCATGATGAATCCTACCACTCCCAACTGTCCTGTCTCATGACAAGTCCTGGTGTTCCCAACTGGCCTAGGTTCATGATTAATGCTGCCTCCCCCTAGCTGCTTTTGCCTCAATGAATCCTGCTACTTTTTATCTTCCTTGGTCTTACCTGCTGGAGTAAGCAAAATCAGTGAGTACACAGCATACTATACAAGCCGGGCTAAGGTGCTACCTGAAATTTACTGCCATACAGCATTCTAAAAGATTAATAGAAAGGAAATATAAGCAGATACCTAGAGTTTTACTGGGAGCTTACAAATTTTCTTCCAGACAGTCTTCAAAGAGGCTGCCACGTGATAAACCTTGGCCCACTTCATGCTCAATTGAGAGCACAGCAAAGCTTGAAAGTGTCTCCTGACTCATTGATAAATGTAGGTATGTCTTTATAAGTTTCAGATTAGCAAAACTGTGTTCTGCAGTAGCCAATGTAATAGGTGCAGTGAAATAAATGCATAGTGACACATAGGCATTTATATAGATTTCCTGCAAGTGGTTGAGAATGAGGACATTTAACATAGTCAATGATGATGATTCAGTATCAGTCATTTGAGAAAAGCTTTTCAGTTCGTGTTGAACGTCAGAGTCATCAATGTCAGAATGGATACTTATCCTGTCAGTAGTTCTTTCAGAGCCTTGCAGTGTTCAGTCACTGAGTCTTCTGCAACATCACTCAAGGCTTTAATATTTGAAAAAAATTCAAAGGCCTTATCCGACTCTGAAAGCTGCTCAAACTGGTCAGTAAATGACAGTAATGCTGTGTCCAGCAGCACATTGTAGAACTATACACATAGTTTTACCACTGGATCCTGTACAGTCTTATTCTCTTCTTCATAGTCAAAGAAGCACTTTACTTTCCTTTGCCTCTTTTCTGGAAATGTGGTGCCAACATCCAGTTCTTCTGCTATCTAGGAGGTTTCAACCATGGCATGTTGAAATCCTCTCTCTCTGTAGCTCTTCAGCAAGTCCCTATTTGATGGCAGCACATTATACATATAGAAATGCCAATCAGTAGACTCTGCAGAGCTTTGCTTGCATAATTTACCTCTGTCAGCACATCATACCAAATTACTAAACATACAATGAAAAGATATGACATATGTTCCAAGCACACTCCCCTTGCTTGTTGATGTGTTGCAGCATCACTTGTACGTAAAGCTTCAACTACCTCCTGTAATGCTTCCACGACTCCCTTCAACTTAAATCGTACTGCCTTGACAGAGTCTATCCTGCATTCCTAGCAAGTGGCTTCACTGTGACATCTATGTGTCGTTTCAAGATCTGCCTTCAGCTTGTTCATGCTGAACATGCTTATGTATTGTGTCTGGAAATTCTGGGCTTTTTAAATTAACAACATATACAAAATGATTAAGAGAGAAATTAGAGGAAAGAAAAATACTTCCACAAGGAAAACTGTCAGAACCTTCAAATAAAAATTTGCGTTCATTAATACAACAGATTTTTGAAAAACAATATATAGATCAAGAGACTTTGATCAGTTTGGAAAAAGAAGCATCTGAGAAAGCGCAAAAATATAAACAACAAAACCTAGTGATATTTGAAAAATATAAAAAAGAAATATGGACATGGGAAAGAGACAGAGATTTGGTATGGTGCAATATTAATGCAAAGGAGAAAGCCAAGTTAACTAATATAAAGAAGGCAGTCTCAAAGATATTCAAAGAGAAATACAGGCAAAAGGATCCCGATATGGAAAATTTCACAATAAAAATATTAATATCACAAAGATGTAGTATGGAAAAGAAGATTAGTAAAACAGAAGTTAAAGAAATATAAGTTGAAGTTATGGAGTGCCTGCAAAGTGAAGGATTTAATGTAGAAGGTCTAACACAGACTATATCACAGCATGATGGAGTGAGTCCCTAGAATAAGGAAAAGCAAGAAGATCAGGAGACGTGAAGAAGAAATATGGACAGGGGAAAGGAAAAGAGATTTAATATGGTGTAATATTTATGCAAAGGAGAAAACAAAACTAACCAATACAAAATGAGCAGGGGTCTATATCAAAATATCGAAAGTTTACTTACCCGAACACCTAAACACCGCCCCATATTCCGCAAACCGCAAATACACCAAACACCCTAAACCGCAAATTTAAAAACTCGAAAAGTCATAGTTGTCCCATCCCACTGCCCGCTACATACTACCTACACAAACAAACTAAATAAACCACATACATACACTAAACTAAACCCTACTTCTAACCCTACACTAAATCTTTCATATACCACTAAGTATGCACTTAACTTAACCTGTACCCTAACCCTAAGGTCCATAACTATCACACACTCTTACCTTAAAAAGTTATACCCAAACAAACTAAATAATCCACACACATACACTTAATAAAACCCTACTTCTATCCCTACACTAAATCTAACATACATTACCATCTATGCACTTATTTTAACCCGCACCCTAACCCTAAGGTCTTTAACTATCGCACACTTACCTTATGGAGCTATACCGCAGAAGGGCCAACCATGACAAATCGATGTTTTGAATTTCACGCTTCAGGACGATCGATGTTTTTGCGGTTCGCAGAATATGGGACGGTGTTTAGGTGTTCGGGTAAGTAAACTTTCAATATTTTGATATAGACCCATTGTTCAGCACCAATGACATTTAAAGAAAAATATAGGCAAAGGAATCCGGATATCGAAAACTTTACAATACAAAAAATAAGAAGACTAAGAGGAAAAGTAGAAAAAGAGATTAGTAATGGAGAAGTCAAAGAAATAGAAATTGAGGTTATGGAACAGCTGCAAAGAGAAGGATTTAGTGTAGAAAACCGAAAGCAGAAAGCACCACAACAGGATAGAGCAATGAAAATCCAAATTAAGGGTAAACCAGTGGAACAGGAAGCAATTGGTCAGTTGCCATATCAAGATATTTTGGAGCTTTCCATGGGAAACCAGTATAAATGTTCACTTAAAGATAGATAGCAAAAGAAGGAACAGGAAACTGTGGAAACTCTGATGCAGTCAATATTGAGGAGTGATAAGCCAGTAATTTCTCATACGATAGAGCAACGGATGGCACAGATGAAGTTGAAGAGAATGTGCCGCAGGAAGATGCTATAGAATCTTCTGTAGAATGCCTGCAAGAAACAGAAGATAAGGGATGTGCCCTCAGTTTGGAAGAAAATTAGTTAAGAGTTGCTTGATTTAATAGACATAGACAGATATATCAAGATCAATGAAAGAAAAAGACTGCAGAAGGTTAATAAAACCCCAAAAGGTCAGAAGCCTGATAAAACAAATGGAACACAGTAATTAGGACTGTTCATACATATCCATGTGATATAGCAGAAGTAAACAGAATATATTACTGTGCTGCTAAGTTAATAACTGATAAAGTTCTACCACAGGAACACAGTGTAGCGAGGGAAAGGAATGGGCGAAAGCAAATACCATCATGGAAAAACTGAATAGGGAAAACTATAAAGCAGCCGAATCAGAAGTATCACTGTTAGAAGATTATAGAAGAGGGAACAAATCAACAAAAATACTAAGAAAGATAGATGTTATAAAAGCAATGTGCAGTATTAGAAGAGCAATGTGAAGTATTAGAAGAGACCAGGATCTATCATGTACTATCGCAAATAACAAACTAAAAATTTCAGCACAGGTGGAAAAACTTAAAAGATACACTAATAAATATAAGGGAAAAGTACAAAATAAGCACTTTATTGATGATCCAAAAAAAATTTATAGACAATTGGGAATTAAGGTAAAAGGAATTGAAAGATCACCAAAAAAAGAAAAAATAGATACATTTTAGAGAAGTATCTATAAAGATCTGGTGGAACATAACAACGATGCTAAGTGGATAGAAGAAGTAAAAGAAAGAATAAGAGGGTTAAAGGTACAGGATATGAAATGGGATAAAGTAACAGCCAGAGAGATTGAAACAAAGTTAAGAAAAGCATCTAATTGGGAAACCCAGGCCCAGATAGAGTACCTAATGTTTGGATGAAAGTATTAACATCTGTGCATGAGGGTTTAGCCATGAGTAAGAACTATTTATATGCACACCCCAAACAGACACCGCACTGGTTAACAACAGGAAAAACATTGATCTTACTTAAGAGTGAACCTGCAAGCTACCCTAAAAATTATAGACCAATAACTTGTCTTCCAATGATGTATAAACTATACATGGGAATTGACGCTGATAGTTTATAGTCATTTAGAAGAAAACTCAATTATGGCAGTAGAACAAAAAGGCAATAAAAGAAAGTCATATGGGACAAAGGATCATTTGTTGTTAAAGTTATAGTGAAGAACTGTAAAAAGGGGAAGAATCTAAGTATGGCATGGATTGACTACAAAAAAGCATTTGATAGTATCCCACATTCATGGATAAAAGAGTGCTTAAAATGTATAAGACACACTGATTGATCACATTACAGTAACCATGAAACAATGGCAGACCACTTTGCAATTAAGCCATGATAAAGGACAGGTTATTATCCCAGGGATAAAAATTCAAAAGGGATATTCCAGGGTGACTCTCTGTCACCGTTCCTATTCTGCCTTGCCATTAATCCATTAAGCTGTTTACTTAACAGCTTAGGCCATGGCTACAATTTGGCTCCTAGAAAACAACAAAGTCTAATGCCTTATCATCTTCTCTTTGTTGATGATTTAAAATTTTATAGCCCATCAGATGAGAACAGAAAGCACAGCTGCAGGTTGTCAAAACATTTTCAGATGATATTGGAATGTCATTTGGTCTTAAAAATGTGCAAAAACAACTTTTAAAAAAGGAAAACTGCAGCACCAGGAAAACATCAGTTTGGGACAAGAATGTGATATAAAAGAACTTGAGCAAGAGAGAGTTTAAAAATACTTGGGAACTGATGAAGGATCAGCAATAAAACACGAACAAATGTGAATAAAACTCAGTAAGGAATACTTTAAAAGACTTAAATTAATCCTGAGAACAGCATTGACATCTTTGAACAAGATCCCAGCTATAAATCAATTTGTTCTTCTTGTCCTAACTTACAATTTTGGAGTGATTGACTGGCCCCAAAAATAGTTGGATGGATTGGATATTAAAACAAGAAGGATGGTGCATGCTCACCAAATGATTTATAAAAATCACTGTATACCACGATTATATATTCCCCATTCCGAAGGAGGGATAGGCGTCCTTGAAATTGATTACATGTATAGATCTGCAATCGGTGGACTCCACACATGTCTACTGACCTCACAAGATCCAAATGTAGTGAAAGTTTTGAAACACGAGAAGAATAAATCCAAGATGACATCTCTGCTTAATTTGCAGAAGCATATTGACAAGGAATGGAAATAAAACTAGAAGTGGATAAAAACCAGGCAGCAACTGAATGTGCCAAAAAACAAAAGAAAGAATATAAAGTGAAGGCCCAGATGAGAAGGAAAGAAATGTGGAAAAAATATAAATATAGTTGCAAGTATAGAAAACTTCTGGAAGAGCCTTATGTTGAATCAAGAACGAACACAGGAATGGTTAAGGAGAGGCAAATTCAAACCAAGAAATGAAAGGTTAATATTGGCAGCCCAAGACAGTGGGATACGTGCATGCTAGTTTATAAAGTCCATTGAACATGTTGGAAAAACAGACAAATGTAGGTTTTTTAAAACCGAATTGGAAATAGTCATACACCTTGTTGCTGGCTGCGACATGCTAATGGCAGAAGGACTGTATACTGAAAGGCATAATAATGTGGTGAGACTGATACCATAATGTATGCACAATCCCCAGTGCAACAAAGTGGCTGAAAAACACTGGAAACATGAGCCACAAAGCATCATAGAAAATGATAAAGTTTATATCACATGGGATCACCCATTACCAACAGTTCAAAAGATAGATGCTAGAAAAATGGATATAGTGGTCCAAGAAAAGAAGACAAAAGTAGCATTTATCATTGAAATTGCCACACCCAGTGACTACAGTGTCTTGCATACATAGATACACAATGCCATAAAATAGCAGGATCTGCAGGCAGAAATTAGAGCCATGTGGAAGAAAGATACCCAGACAGTTCCAATAGTAGTAGGAGCAATGGGTCTTACCAATCCATGTAACCCCATACAAACTGCAAAAGGAGTCTGACATCAAAGATTGAAACAATACTAATTTCATGAACTTTAATCATACGTTTGACTTAGAAATGGGGTCCATTCCTGTCATGGTATTAGAAAACTAAAGGAATTGGAGAAATTAAAAAAAAGAGAGTACCTAAGTGTTCTGGAGACATCCAAATAAAGACACCGCCTGTAGTGATGAATGTGCTCCATCACTAGCTATAATATTTAAATTATAGTAGGCACATGGAACGTAAAAAGCCCTTGAATTCATCTGTTTTATCTGGGCCTGCACTCCAGCTCATTTCCCCTTTTTGTTGCTGCTATTGTTGTATCCTTGTCCTTGAAAGTTGTTAATGTCCAGCTGATGATTTTGCAGAGTCTGAAGAAGGGCTTCTGTAAGTCCTGCTCTGTTTGATTCATTCACAGGCACAAATCCCAGAAAGTGTCCCTCAACCATGGCAGCAGTCCTTGAAATGTCTACATACCTAACTACTACAGTCATTTGCTCTTGAATGCTGATGTCTGAAATGCAATCAAGAATCACAAAAAGTACCAAGCATCCTTCATCTTCCCTGTAATGGTCCTTAAAGTAGCATTTGCAACCAGCTGAATAATTTAATTCTATGTGTCCTTCCCGAGATATTTTTCCAAATATGATGCAAATGTTCAGCCAGGACAGAATCAAACTGTGACAAAAGCTGCCTTTAGCCTAAGAAATTGCCCTTGCCATAGGGGAATGGGGCATCAATCGTACCACAGAATGACATCTTCCATTCCACCAGGCATTGATCAATAGTCATAATGTGTTTTAACACACTACATAAGTGAGTTATCTCTTTTGCAACCACTGCTTGTCTCCTATCATCCATTGTTGTCCTACTTGTTACTTTGTTGCCCAGTTCCTTCCACTTCATCATGCATGCTGCATACGCTACTGCTCTGTCATGGCTGTGTAAAGTTTTGGTCATCTCTGTCCATGCTCTGTAACGACCTGACCCACTTCATCATGCATGCTGCATACGCTACTGCTCTGTCATGGCTGTGTAAAGTTTTGGTCATCTCTGTCCATGCTCTGTAACGACCTGACCCACTTCATCATGCATGCTGCATACGCTACTGCTCTGTCATGGCTGTGTAAAGTTTTGGTCATCTCTGTCCATGCTCTGTAACGACCTGACCCACTTCATCATGCATGCTGCATACGCTACTGCTCTGTCATGGCTGTGTAAAGTTTTGGTCATCTCTGTCCATGCTCTGTAACGACCTGACCCACTTCATCATGCATGCTGCATACGCTACTGCTCTGTCATGGCTGTGTAAAGTTTTGGTCATCTCTGTCCATGCTCTGTAACGACCTGACCCACTTCATCATGCATGCTGCATACGCTACTGCTCTGTCATGGCTGTGTAAAGTTTTGGTCATCTCTGTCCATGCTCTGTAACGACCTGACCCACTTCATCATGCATGCTGCATACGCTACTGCTCTGTCATGGCTGTGTAAAGTTTTGGTCATCTCTGTCCATGCTCTGTAACGACCTGACCCACTTCATCATGCATGCTGCATACGCTACTGCTCTGTCATGGCTGTGTAAAGTTTTGGTCATCTCTGTCCATGCTCTGTAACGACCTGACCCACTTCATCATGCATGCTGCATACGCTACTGCTCTGTCATGGCTGTGTAAAGTTTTGGTCATCTCTGTCCATGCTCTGTAACGACCTGACCCACTTCATCATGCATGCTGCATACGCTACTGCTCTGTCATGGCTGTGTAAAGTTTTGGTCATCTCTGTCCATGCTCTGTAACGACCTGACCCACTTCATCATGCATGCTGCATACGCTACTGCTCTGTCATGGCTGTGTAAAGTTTTGGTCATCTCTGTCCATGCTCTGTAACGACCTGACCCACTTCATCATGCATGCTGCATACGCTACTGCTCTGTCATGGCTGTGTAAAGTTTTGGTCATCTCTGTCCATGCTCTGTAACGACCTGACCCACTTCATCATGCATGCTGCGTACGCTACTGCTCTGTCATGGCTGTGTAAAGTTTTGGTCATCTCTGTCCATGCTCTGTAACGACCTGACCCACTTCATCATGCATGCTGCGTACGCTACTGCTCTGTCATGGCTGTGTAAAGTTTTGGTCATTTCTCTCCATGCTCTGTAACGACCTGACCATAGAAGATTAAACACAAGCACTGCAATATCACCATGAAGAGAGAGTAGAATGCATGTTCAGCAGCTGAAATCAAAATAAAATCAGCACAATTTATTAAAGAACAAATAAAATCCTTCAAACAACAGGATGAAAATCCTCACAAACAAACAGGATGACTGCTTTCGGCTATGCCTTCATCAGATCCTGTTCATACTAAAACACATCCCTTCTTTATATTGTTGCTAAGCCAATCAAGTCATCTATGGAGCTTCCTGCTTTTCAATATAGATTTTTAAAGGCACCACTCCATTAAGGCCAGAGCTCCTGTCCACCTGTAAATCAGCTATCCAGCATGTTTCCAAGACTTCAGTTTTATTTGATAGATCTCCGTCTCTTATTTTATCTAGCACTCTTTCCAAGGCTAGGAAGGAGAATTTATGTCCAGGACACTTTTGAATATGCTGTGACAAAGCATTAGTCTGTACATTAAGTCTAATATCACTAAGATGGCACAGAATCCTCTCCTTAAAAGGCCTATTGGTTTTCCCAACATAATATCCTGGGCAGCTATCACAAGTAGCTGCAGATACTATGTTCTTAGTACTACAATCCACTTACATCTTTAATTTGTATGTCCGACCAGTTACAGGATGTTTGAAACAATTGCTTGTATCTATACAAATACATGCTTTGCAACTTCTACATGGAAAAGTGCCCGTCTTAAGGTTATGTGGAACAGCATCTCCTTTGTGACATAACAATCTCTTTAAATTCAACTTATTTCTAGTGACATATTGGCCATTTGTGAATTTATTAGGAAGAACTGGAAGATTTTTAACATTAGATGATAGCCTAAGACATATCGTTGGTGATTTCCCCAAATTCACTTTTAAGAATAAGTTGAATTTAAAGATTCAGTTTTAAAGATTTAAACATTTCCTTCTAGCACTACATCTTGATATGAAAGATGAGTTTTACAAAGTGTAAACACTTTTGTCAACTGACTTTTATATTTCAATGGCTCACATGATTGTTAAGGTCTGACCTCTGCAAAAAACTGCAGTTAGGTTAAGAAGAAAACTGAAGCTTCCACACTAAGTCAACACAATCCATGGTTCAATGCACAGCCAACAAGAAGTGACAAGTTGACTCCATCTTGCACTGTAGTCAGAGAAACTGAACAGAAATGAGGACCGGTAGGCAAATGAACTTAGTGCAGCCATATAAACCAGAAAAATGAATTAGGTTCCAAAAAGTCATGTTAGTATGACTACAGGCACAAAAGGATGAGCAACCTAATACTGAACACAATATGTACAACGGAAACATATTTCAACATTTTTTTTGACATCTGTTAGTATTGTACCACAGATAGAAAACTGCAGAGTAACAGTGAACAGTAATTAAAAAGAACTGCATTTCAGGCAATAGACACCATTGAAGTGTATTACAAAATACTCAGCCGCATTGCAAAATGACCTCCATTAATGTCAGTTACTATTGTATTGTAGGCAGAAAAAACAATGAATGACTGTGACCAGTAGGCAAAAAGCTTAATGAGAAAGGCCAAAAATCACAGTTTTAAGTCAAATAACAAATGCTGGAGGCAAACGTCAGCTTATTCTACAACCCCCCCCCCCTTCAACCCCACCCCCAAACCTGTGAAGAGGCCCAAAAAGATTTAAGATATTGCTATTACAAGCTCGCTGGAACAGGTGAATAAATTCTGAAAGAACAAATGGTTAGGTAGAAAGTCACAAGTTTTAAGGTAAGGGGAGTACATTTATAAAGCAAGAAAAAAATTATAGAGCAAAAAAACCCAACACATTCCCAAAATCTATTATCACTTTAATCACGAACTGGCCGAAATTTAGGAATCTAGTGTTACAATGATAAACACTGTATAATTTGTACAACCTTTTCATTCACCTACCCACTACCTCTCAGTCTCTAGCACACAATTCAGAACAAACCAAAATCTTTGGTAGAAAAAAAGGGTAAAATCCTGGACTTGCTAGAAAACCTCATTTATGAGGGACATAGAAGTACCAGGCAAATATCTGGACAGAGACACTCCCACAACCCCTTGTCACATGAAGTCTGGTCAAAAGCATAAAGCCAGAGAATGTACCACGCATTACTTGGGAGGTATGAAGTCCATTTTTCTAGTAGGTTCTGCCCTCAACATTGGGCTACATAATCATTTTGTGAGCGAGGAACAGACCAAAGATATCAAGCAAACATTTTACAACATTTTCCCAGTCCCTACTCCCCAACTTCTCATTGCAACAATTTTAGCAGGAAAAAGCCAAAACTAATTGTGTAACATCAGGGATAGTTTAAAACATTGATATGATAAATTTTAGAAAGATACTAGAATAACATGGTTTGAATTAGCATGCATTAAAATATTGGTATATTATGCAGAATTCTCACAGCCCCCCCCCCCCCATTGTCTCAGCAAAATAATGCTAGACAAAGTAAACACAAATTAAAAAATGAGCAAAGGTGTAACATTAGGGATTAAAAATAATGTGCTTATGAACTAAGTGATGCTAGAACAGATTCTGTAGGAGCATTTGATGAGGAACAGACCAAAATTACCAAGCAAACACCTAAACATTGTACAACATTGTAGCATTCTAACAACCCTACCCCACTCCTAACTTATCAGCTTAACAGTTATATATACCAAGCCAAAAATAATTGCAGAATAGCTTAACAATTCACGACCAAGCCAAAAATAACCACAGAAGAAAGGCAGAACATTAGGGATAGTTTTAAACACGGCTATAATAATTCTGGCCGAAGAAAAAACACCACCAGTCAAAGGCATTAAATTAGGGATTTAAAATACTGGGTTTATGAACTAATCATGATGCTAGAATAAGATTTTGCAGCAGCACGCATTGTGTGAACCCATGTTTTTGATGCGGGACAGACAAAAAATACCAGGCAAACTTCTAAACATTGTGCAACATTCTCACAGCCCCTACCTTTCTACTAACCATTGAGCTTAACAATTCTAGACTATGCCAAAAATAACTGCAGAACAAAGATGGAACATCAGGGATGGCCATTCTGTGTCACTGGCAGGACAGATACTGTAGGCATTAGGACCATTCAGAAGATACCATTTGCCCAAGCTAGTTGGAACTCTTTCCTTTCAATAGTACATCACAGATTATTATCCCTACAGATCTTCTTTTCATCTCTTTTGATTGGTAAGGAAATGTTCATAAGTTGTTTGTTTTGATTAATTAGTAGTTGGGCCTGTGAATACAATTTGTTTTGTTTTTCCTTTATCCTGTTATAAAAATGAAGATTTTTGACATTTTTTCCTTTTTTGTGTTTCACAATATTTTGGATCTAGATTTATCACCTCCATCATCTCAATGTTTCAGAAACTGTTTTGCACGTCTATGGTAGGGAAGAACCTGCCATTGTTTGGCACAGCAAAGGTTTATGTTGTTCATGAGTGATGCACAACACACACACAGTTGTAATTTGTAATGAGATTTTTTTACAACAATTGGGTGCCATGGGAATCTCCTAGATATTAATTTGCTTGAGCAGTCTCTCTGGACAAACCTCAGAGTCTAGCAAGCCCTCTGGCTCTTCATCCCCTTCTTTACTTAAAAAGGAGTTTATAGTAGTTAATCTACAAAATGGATTTTTTTCCTTCTTCGTTCTTAAAATCAAAAGGAGGTTAATTAAAACTGTATTTGTTTCTTGTGAATATTTCTTCATTTGACTTTTACTGCAGCTGTTACTAAAACTGTGGTTAAAACTATTGATATTTTGTCAGAAACTATTAAATTGTTGGCAATAATTCTAGAGTTTTCTGTGACTGAGGGTCTTCTATATATATATTGAGAACAGGTTTGCCAACTGCTTGCCCTCCTTGTGCCTTGCCTGTTATCAAATATATAACAGGGTGACAGAGAAAACTCATGGCAGATGGCCTAACCCCCCCCCCCCATCCCATCACACTTCTTTAGTTACAAAGCACCAAGAGGAGACATGTGGGCTTCCTCACACTTCTTTAGTTACAAAGCACGAAGAGGAGACATGTGGGCTTCCTTTTGTCCTCAACCGTTATCAGTCCCTTAATTAGCCTTACTGGTGCTGTGATATGTTTGTCCAACAAGCAGGAGAGTAAGACTTAGGAAAAATGTCGGATGTCATGCCTCCAGCATTTGCCTTAGCATGGATGTCTACAATGACATCCCTTTTCCAGAGTCAGTACTGTATATATCTGTGATGCTGCAGGTTCTTGTAGTTTCAACATCATGTTTTCTGATACCAGTACTGTGACAATAATATTGATCTAGTAATGTTTCTGGTGACAATGCTGGTGTCAGCATTTCCTTTGGTGGTGCAGTTGCTAAGCTACATGATCTGGGACCTGACACTGATGCTACTGCTAGTGGCATCCATATTGTTTTTGTCATTCTGATAAAATACGGCATTCCTTGGTGTTTGCTTTAGTGGCATTCAGTATAATAGTGCATATACACATGTGACAAAACCATAAGGCCTGTCATATACACACAGCTGGAAAGAAGATTCTTAGACTTTCTGTGAGCTATTTAAAATCTTCTTCAGAGTCCTCTTCTCCTAAGAGACCATGAAGTACTTTTCCATAATAAGGCATGAGATGCTTTCCAGGTGTGGACATTAATGATTATGATGTCCATTCTGAAGTAGGTTTTATGACTAATATGATGCTTTTTGTAATATATAAAAATGTTGAGTTGATGTAGAATATGTTTGTCTCATTGGCATACCTCTTAACTGCCTAGATTTTGACAGAATGTCCAGATTTCTGGCTCATATTTTTAGTCTGTTCTCCACAAAATTAGTGGTGTTCTGGCAAATCACTAAGGACTGAAGTTGCTAAATAATGACATGCATTTCAGTTTCAGGCTATATATCCTTCAGAAAATTCATGCTAACACAAAACATATTATTCTAGCAAATAAAAAAGCAGTATTTTAAATATATCCCTATTTTGGGGCCTTTGGACCCCATTATTTTAGGCTTTGTCCAGATTTACTGCACTAAGAGATTGAGAGGTATGGTTTAAATGTTAATATAAACAAGTTCAAATATTACTATAAATAAAACAGTTTTGTTCTGGTTATATTTTGTGTTATTTAATATTAGATGCAGTTTATTTTTATAAAGGAAATTTTTTTTTTAGTTTTGCACAAGTTCAACGTTTGATACAAGTTCAAATATTAAAATAAATAAAACACTATTATTCTTTTTATTTTGTGTTTCATATTTTGTCTGTTCTTTAATTTGTGTTTAAAGTTGGTATCCCATAATTCCATTAGAATGGGCATTATATATGCAAATTTTATGTTAATCAAGGTACAGCTTTTCTGGCCAGTTGCACCTATTTTTCATGGGCCTTTGGCCAGATTTTTAATTATTCCAGGTCGAGAGGCATGCTGGTATACACATTACTATCATGACAGAGTTTGTATTAGTATATATTAAAACAACACCTGTACATTTTTCCAGCACAATAATTTCCCGACAAAGCAAAAAACTATCATAGAACAAAGGCATAGCATAAGGTTTGCTGTAAACATTGCTGGTATACACAAAACAATACTAGGATAATAAGGGTTGCATTGGTATACATTAAAACATGTATATTCTGTAACATTTGCACATCCACTATCTCCCCACAACCAGTCTTTCAGCAGAATTGTAGACAAAACAAAAATACATTAATGAACATTCTTATGCAACACTGACTAAAAAGATTGCATCAAATCTGAACATTACTTATTACAGATAAGCCTCACTTTCTCAATCTCTTAGCAGAAGAATTCTGAACAAAAGTAAAAAAAAAAACTGTTACAACCACAGCCCCTCACTCCTCATCCTCTTAGTCAAACAAGTCTGCATAAAAAGTAATACAATAATCTCCCCAGGTATCCCAGCATAAAATAAAGTTAAAAATAAACCCAACAACTTACTTTTTTGCAGTTGATAGAAGGCTGCTACTAATCCTCGGCACCCTCATCACAATTGTAGACTGATCTACTGCTTGTTTCCCTTACACACTGACAATACCAGTTCAACACTTTTAAATTGCCCTTAAAAGAACAGATCTTTTATAAATTGCCCTTACAAGGGCAGTTGAAATTACAGTTCCTCTCCTGAAAAACAAGACGAGAAGTAATGCATGCTACACATGTACCTTTTTAAGGCCAGTTGACACAGGAAGTGCTATACAAGGACAGATCAGGTCCTTGCTTCATCACTTCCATGTTAAAAAAAAAAAAAAATATATATATATATATATATATATATATATATATATATATATATGTAAATATATATATGTATATATATATATATATATATGTAAATATATATATGTATATATGTATATATATATATATATATATATATATATATATATATATATATATAGATCCCTATCACAACACCAACATGCCACAAACCCGACACTCAAAACAACGACACCAAAACACCGAAAACGCACAAAACCGACCACCATACCAACACCCAAAACACCGACACACAAAACGTAAACTACACATAACACACAACTATACATGCACTAACCCTAACCCAAACCCTAACTCTAAGGTCCGACCCTACCACACACTTACCCTACCCGCACCCTAACCCTAACTCACTTAACCCGCCACTAAACCTACATTCTGTCACTATCGCACACTTACCCTACCCGCACCCTAACCCTAACTCACTTAACCCGCCACTACACCTAAAGTCCGTCACTACCGCACACTCACCTTTCCCGCACCCTAACCCTAAATCCCACACTATCTCACACTTACCTGTCCGCTCCCTAACGCTAAATCCCTCACTATCGCACACTTACCTGTCCACTCCCTAAAGCTAAATCCCTCACTAGCACACACTTACCTGTCCGCTCCCTAACGCTAAATCCCTCACTATCGCACACTTACCGACTCGCGCTCACACGTTGCCCATGTCGGTGTTTCGGCTGTCGGGATTTCACATTGTCGATCATCTGTCTCGTCGGTCTTCTCGAGTCGGTCTTCTTAGCGTCGGTGTTTCGGCGTGTTGATGAAGTCAAGGGGACCCATATATATATATATATATATATATATATATATATATATATATATATATAGATATATATATAATATTATATTTTATATATATATATATATATATATATATATATATATATATATATATATATATATATAGAGAGAGAGAGAGAGAGATAATATTATATATATATATATATATATATATATATATATATACATATACATATATACAATAGACATAGATATATAAATTACTTCCCTAGCAACTGCAGCCAGTCAGGTCTCTTGTTTCACTTAAGTGGACTAAATTGAGTGCAGCTTACAGGCAAGTCAAAAGTCAAAAAAAATGGGAAAAAAATTTGCAACATCTTTGTGTTGCCTGTGTGGTGACATCACACAGCCATGTGAAAGTGCAGGAGGCACTGAGCAAGGAGCTGAAGAAACGGAGAAACCCTCAGCTGCTGCATGTGGGGGCCCTTGTATGTGGGGAGACAGAAACATGTGCTCATTCCTACATCCTCTAGAGCACTGTTAGGAAATCAAATCTACATATTAACTTTTATAGCATCATTTTTCATTCAAAGAAGTTAATAGATATGGTTAAAGAGATATAGTGTAGTAGTGCTATACTAAAGTTGCTATAAAATATTTGATACGAATTTCTGTATGTAGTAGTGCAGACGTATGGGTATCATTTAGATAGCAAAGATTCAACATAATATTATGAATTTTGTTGTAAGTATTTCTGATAGATGTGCAACAAAGAGTAAAACACAGAGTTATTGCAAGTTTTATGAAGGATATTCCTAAAATGTAGGTTTCACAATATTCCTGAGGAAAAGCACTTTTTAAACAATTTTGTATGGAGACAGTCTAAATAAATGAAATACTGTCTAAACATTGCCTCACAGCAAGAGGTTCTCCTGTTCGATTCTCGGCTGTAGTGCGGGGAGTGCCTTCTGTGTGGAGTCTGCATGTCCTCCCCGCGGTTGGGTGGGTGTTCAAAAGACATGCGTAAATGGGTGTGCCTTCGTTGAATGTTGAATGTCGAGCTGGCACCTCGGCGTTTGTGAAAGTCTACTGCCAATCATTAGCGGACCGGAGTTCCGCTGTGGCGACCCCTAACTGGGAAAAGCCAAAAGACAAAAACAACAACAACTGTCTAAACAAACATAACAGACTTTGCTGCTCTTTTCATCAGTCTTTCTGCAGTTTAAAAACACATTAGTCACCGTTATTTGTCTAAAGACTTTTTCCCCGAACTAGTCTTTCGACGAACAGCGGCAATTAATGTGTTTTTACGCTAAAAAATACTTTGGTTTATTTGGGAGTTTTTCCTTTTGGAGTTTTTCCGGTGTTTTATTTGTTTTAGTTCTCATTACACTGGTCTTGATCTACGTGGCTTTCTACAGTTTCTTTAGCATATTAAAAGAGTTTTGGCCTTAGACTTTTGAATGCTGAAGCTAACATTGAAAATTCCATGAGTGAAAAACCCTGAGAGCTTAACAATCAAACAGTAACCAAATGATCAGAATCCAAAATTGTCGAATGATGTAAGTGGTGCAAAAAAAAATGATATGTAGTTGTGCAAAGACAAATTGATGGCATGTTTTGTAAGCAAATAATATGCAGGGGACAACCAAATCCATTGTTTTGCTAGTCTCTTCCAGTTAACTGGCTCATGTGATAAAAATGTTAGGTACTGTTATTTCTGCTTTAGCATTACACTGGAAATATGTACAGCAACTTGGATCACATGCTTAGAGTGATGTATTTTGTAACATAATTTTGGTGATTTTTTATAAATATGAGTTGTCACTTGGATTGCTTTATTGATACTGTGGAGCACGGTCCATACCACTCAAGTGTACCTCATTACGAGGAACGTACCTCATTTGGGGTCTTAAAAAGTTCATGTTCCTCGAAGTTCCTCAAAGTTCCACATTGAAAGAGTCTGTCACACATTCAGTGTTAGGAATTTTTTTATGTGAAATCCATGGTAAATAGAAATTAATCATATTAATTCATTAAATGATCTTCTTTATAAGTAAAACCAGCATATTTTAAACATCCTATGACTTTCCCAGTGGAAGTTGTTAGCAAACCCTTAGTATGTGTTCCACATTTTGCCCATTTGTTCCACATTATGAAGGCAAGTGTTCCTCATTTTGGAGATGGAAGGTTGAGAGCTATGGGAGCACCATCATAGATATTTGCCAAATAAAACCAAAAGAAAATTTGCAATAACTCATTATTTATCTAGGACATATTTCTATTGGCTTATTTTTTGTGCTTACAAACATGAATCTTAGTTTTAGTTGCCCAGATATTATTGACACCTATATATGATATAGTGCTGTGTTTGGAATGAATATTTTTTGTAAAAAAATGGTTGACTGGTTGGCATCACTTTTTTTTCTTCTTTCTTTTTTTAATTACTTGCAGTAAGATATTTATTTATTGTTTACTATTGTATATTTGTTTACTGAAAAAGTCCAACTGGGCAGGGCCCATTTTCAGCAGAGGCCCAGGGAGAAAGTTCCACAAAAAGTGACAGTACATACAACATTAGTAACAGTAAATACAGCATGACAAACAATATATACAACATAAGTTACAGTAGATACAGCAAGTCTAACAGTAGATACAACATCAGATATGGAACTTAACATAGTGAGATTATTAATATAAAACGTATGTAAGGTTGCCACCCATCCCGTTATCAGCAGGAAACTCGTGGGTTGAGCTGCCTCAACCTACTCCCTGCTGTGGAAAGTAGTTGGACTTGAAAAGTCCTGCTTTACACAATCACACTGAATCTCCATGGAAAAGCCACAATGTCTTCTGGCTTTTCCATGGCAATTCAGTTACGTCACCAACCAGGACCAGCAGAAAGAGCTATCCCTGTTTGGACCGGGTGCTTTAAATCATGCAGCAATTAGCTGAAAATCATGAAGGGGGTGGGGATTGGAGAGTTTTTTTTTAACGAGCCAGCCAACCATCCATTCATCCATCCAGCCATTCTTAAGGGACTTTTCCCAAAAGCTTTGTGGAGTAATAAACTTGGTTTTTCACCGACCTTGCATGTCTGTTATTGGATTTGCTTAGCTTGCTGTTTGTGGAACTTTTCTTGCAATCCACGGTTTACCATAGTGCTGGACTGCTTTTTTGTTTTTTTGTTGTGTTATAAACAGCCAGCATTTTGATAATGGGAGAGTTTGTTTGTTAAGGCCCAGTCGAGAATGGAGTGGTTGTTAGATTGTTTTGTCTATTCTGATAAGGAGCTGGATAATTTGTAAGAAACTGTAGAGATTAATGTGACTGCTTGGGTTGTTAGAGTTACAGGTAAACCAGTCAGTATTAAGATCACCCATGATAATACTTTCTTGAGTGATATTATTAGAGATACATTGAAAAAAAAACAAATATCTGCATCTCCATACCTCTTGCTAATTATATATACAAACTCCAAGATCACACTACATTGGAGAAAAGAGTAAAACCCCCAGTCCCCACACAAATAAGGCATTTGTTGTTTGACTTTCCAGGTTTCTGATGTTTCCAGTTTGGTCTTTAGACGTTCTTCTTATGAACTTTCATCCTTCTGATAGTGATCCGGCACATTGTTTTAAATAGCTCAGACAAACAAAATATTAATGGATGAACTTTAGCTGAGTAAAACATGTGAAACTTTAAAAATAAAGCTGTCTTAGTTAATTTGAGTATGATGAAATACATTCAAGATATTACTGGAATCTCAAAAACATGCCTGTAACCCATTAAAGATATATCACCATTTATAACTAATCCTTTGGTTTATTTAGAAAGGAAATAGTTTGGATACAAATCAGAAGGGATCTATTTCTCAAAGACATGAACACCAAGTGACAGGATTCCCATCCATGAGAAGCAAAGTTCTTCTCTGACTCTATTCAAGCATGACCTGAACCAGTGGAAGGGAAATTTAGAAACTCACCTCTGGT
Organism: Protopterus annectens; assembly: GCF_019279795.1. Classification (NCBI taxonomy): domain Eukaryota; kingdom Metazoa; phylum Chordata; order Ceratodontiformes; family Protopteridae; genus Protopterus; species Protopterus annectens. The sequence goes on along the minus strand of NC_056743.1, from coordinate 549,405,155 downwards.
CTACCATCTTTGCCTCCAATGGACACAGGCAGCCTTGTAATTCATATCCTAGATGACCCCCCCCCTTAAAATAGCCACTAAGGCACAACTTGAGGGTTATACTTGGGATGCATGTGTAGGCTTATAAAGTCACCAGTCATTATAAGCCTTGTATACACCTTTGAACCTGTGTCTGACAGTCATCTGGGATCACCTTCCTTAATGCCATGCTGCAAAAATATTAATGGGTGTCTATACATACATTCCCTTGTATGTAGTATGCACCATTCTAGCTTTGTTGGGCATACTACCAGATACACTACTACCGAAAACAAACACCCCCAACATCAAACAACTTCCTTCTGATAAGATGATATATACATCTATAAGCTATAATCATAATGGCAACTTTTGCTGAGCAACCAAATTGAAGACATCTACAGCAACTGACATAATGACGTCATGCCTACCATGAGCTGATCAGAACTGAAGCAAAGTATTCTAGTAGTTTAGTTCCATATCTATGCTAACTTACATTCAATCATACCTAAGATATAAAAATATAACATGCTGTTACACATTAGAAAAAGCTGTTGGTTCTGCCACATAATGAAGAAGGCAAGTGTTTTATTATCATAGTATATTTTTTATCCTTTTCACTAGACTAGATCATACTTCTCAGTGCAAGAAATCTGGATGAAAGCCAGAAATAATGGAGAGGGGGGGGGGGGACTAAGGTCCAAAAATAGGGGCAGATTTAAAAATTGTTCCTATAAACTTAGAAAGTTTCTATAATAATAGGTATGGAATTATTATGTATTTTCTGAAGGATTTGAAGTCTGAAACCCAAATGTCTATCCTTATCTAGGATTATTTAATGACTTCAAGCCTCAATAATTTACCAGAAAATACAAATTTTATTAAGGACAGATCAAAATATGATCCAAAAATCCGGGCATTCAATGAAAATCTGGACAGTTGAGAGGTATGAACTAGGTATGTCATTCATCATGATGTTTTATATGCCATCTAAAAGATCAAACGCATTTTTTTTAATATGGAGCCATAAAGTGTCTCAGTTACTTTCTCCTTTGCTTACTATTTTAATCGAAGCAGGGGTACAGTGAGACATGCTATACTTGTAACATGGCATGTAGTTTCTAACCGTTTTTATATTATTTTATTTATTTAACTATTTTATACAAAGAGAAGTGACAGAATGTATTTTATAACTGTTTGCAGTTATCTGTTAAATGCCTTTTCTGATTGCTGAAACCTCTTAGTTCATGATTTTTTTGGGGAGTAGGGCTATAGCTAACCTGCCTTGCAATTCTACAAGTCCTATCTATGCAGCTTGTTAGCTCCCTACTGCAATACTGACACGTATAACTTTTCTGAGAACAGTGAATTTTGAAAATCTCTATTCAAATTGTATTTTTATTCTTCATTGCAATATTTCTGTTTTTTTTTTTTTTTTTTTTCAGATTTTGATGTAGTACATTTGGTACAATAAATAAGTTTAAATGCTTTATATTTCTGAACCAAAGGCTTTCCAAGTGTCCTTTCTTGAATAACAGAGTGCTGCAATTTGTCTATTAAAAATCACCTTCTGCATTGATTGAACCCTCCTATGTGCATTAAAGATGCTAACAATTAATGTACATTGCTTAAGTGGAGAAGAGGCAGAACTATTCAGAGGAAAGGCATGGTGAAAATGAAAAAAAGGCACACAATGCTTCAGCTTCTTTAAAATGAAAGGATAGAGTTCAGACACTGCTTACCTCATCCACAAGTAATAGTGTTTTCAGTGGAGTATATTGGATACAAGACATCTGTGTTTTGTGGAAAATAACTTTTATATATGGCTCTTACTATAAAAGAGGCAGAAATATAGATAAATAGAAGTATTGTCAGCAGGTACAAACCACATTGCTAGTTTAACTTCTAACCCTCCTGTCTGCTGATGACCACAAACCTCTCTGCCACTACTTATGTACTTATTTACAACTAACATATAGAGCAGTGCTGTAAAAGCTGAACATTTTTTCACTCTTTATTTATTTATTTTTTTTTGTGAAGCTTCACAACTTTACAGCAGTGTCAGTATATTCATAAACCTTGAAGGGCTGCTTTATTTCAGTAGAAAGACTGGACATTTCTCACTTATTATGCAAGGAAATAGCTAGACCTAATGCAGACTAAACTCTTACATACACAACTTCCATAATGTCAGAACTTTAAAAAATATATTTGCCAGTAAAGTATCATTGGTTTGCTACCTTTCACCAGCAAATCTGTTTTTTTTATTCAATGAGTTTATTTATTTATGTATCCATTTATGTATGCATCTATGTAGGTACGTATGAATATTATTTATAACAAGGTGGTCTCATTGAATCAGTGGCATTTTCATATAGAATACCTGTAGTGTTTTGCAGCAGTGCAAGTACTGAGTATAGAAACATCATTTATGATAAAGCAAAATGTTTTACAGACAAATGCATGTTAGTGTACTATGTTTAGCAGTATATATACATTGTCAATACTGGTTGATCGTTACTTACTAATTTTTAGCCATAAACCATTGTATACTATACTAAGTTAATATTTATACTCTATATACTTTAATAATTTTAGATGTTCTCTACTAGTATCTTATTTCGGTTGTGATACAGATTTGAAGTACTAGATGTTAGTCCATGACATTGAGGTAATGTTTGTGAAGAAGACAGAGCATATGCTTCTTTCCGAAAGCAAAATGTGAGCTAAAAACAGGACCTCCAGAGCCAAGTTGCTGCTAAAATGACTGCACAATGAATGACTACATCCAACACTGTTTTGACTTCTGCATAAAGACAGCAGTACTTAATCTGATGGTCTGCATCTCTCTGCCATATTCACAAGCATTCATTATGTTAATGATTTGCCTGCAAGACTGAAGAAAAGCTGTTGTGCAATTCTGAAATGACACCTATATGGCATTGCTGAAGGCCATGTTAGTGATTAACTGCTGTATGTAGCATTAGCATTCAAACCTAATAGAACCAAGGCCAAACCTGGCTAGTCTTTAGTAAACCAACATAATTCTGTCAAAGTCAGATGTAAAATATCATCACGCTGCCTTGTAGCAGGAATAGATTAACGAGTGAATTGGTAACCATCCTTTTCATAGGAAAAGCCCATATATATCCTTAGATATATACATGTAAAATAGCAAGGGTCTTGTTTTTTTTTTCAATCTTTTTTCTTTTTCTCCAAATTATATAATGAAATTTAAACCTTAACTTAGCTGTAGTCACATATACTATTATTGCGGTGAACAAGTTTCTCATGCTTTTGGCTAGTGTTGTAATTTTCAGTGTGAGAGACATTTATCTTCAAAATTTTGTCTTCATATTAGATAGTTTGAATTTTATTTTAAGTAAATATATTTATTTGATTTAACGTTTACAATATTGTTTTTGCTAAAATTTGTTAACCAGACTCTTTAATTTATTATAGCCTTTATATTATTGGTTGTTGAAATCTCTCTTTTGTAAATGTTACTAATGCAAGTATGCTTGCATATCTCCTGATACAATAATATATTGTATTATATTGGTTGTGAATTCTCATATATATTTCATCTGTATTATTCTTCTTGTTTGTTTTATTTGGAATACACTACAATAATTTGTTGAGGCACAGACTTGTCTAACATTTGCAATTTACTAACTATTTAGATAGTTAAATAGGTGATAGATAGATAGAGAGATAGATAGATAGATAGATAGATAGATAGATAGATAGATAGATAGATAGATAGGTTGACAAGCAGTTGGAGAGATAGATGACAGATGTTGACCCATAGACAAAGAAACTAGCATGTGTTATACAGTTTATGTGGTGTGAAGTAACAAGGCCACCAAGCAATGCAGGCTAGGATATTTTATAATTATATTGGGACTATCTAATATTTAGGCGTCTGTTTACTATCCTCTTTTCATTCATTCTGTCCTTTATTACTACATACTCCTCCACCCACACTAAGAGAAATCCCTTAAAATCATTCCATTTCAACATGAATTTCATCTTTTTTTCTTTCTTTCTTTTTTTAGTGAACTTAAAGGTTCATTCTGAAGAAAAGATATCACCCTATGACCCAAGATAATATCTGAATGTCCTGAATTGTGCATTCTTTGCAAACTGTTTTATAAGCTATCCCTACCGAATGTCTCTCTTAATTATTTAACTCAAACAACTCATTGTGTTCTGATAAAATGATTTCTGATTAACTTTTTTTTATAAATGGCCTTGTAGATCATGTGTTAGATAACTGGTCTGATAAGCTAGGGTTTAGGATTTCTTATCTCTAGCATTTAAAGCAAATGATTAAGGTTATGAGCTGCAAAAAATGCTTTCTGTTGTCCCTAGTCCTTTGTTTGCCAAAGTATTAGAAAGATCCACAGCAAAAGTACTGAAGAATAAATTAATCACTAGCAGACAAAAGAAACCTCTCCACTTGGCCTCATAAGAAAATGTGATTTATTGCAAATAAATTGCATATTGATTTAGATTCTCATTTGTGTCCTGGACAACATGCCTAGTAACCACCTATAAATGTTGCTATGTCTCTCTCACACCTTCTCAGTGTATTCCTGGAATATAAAGCCACTTTTCAACATTCGTACATTGTTTAATTGAGTTAGTAACCCTGCTCTTCACATCTTGCTTAACTGCTGTAGTATAGCATGCAGGTGCTCTTTTTTTCTCCCAATTTATCATCGCAATACATGGATATTGTCAAGTCTGTTTCCACTGATTTCTTGGTCACAGCCACCCACTCTCCATTTTGTTAATGTTACTAAAACCTCTTCTCTATTCTGAATGTAATTAATAAATGATCCCTTTTTAGCTTTTTTTGATACAGTGACCCATCTTTTTCCAGCATATTTTTATTTGACCATAATAATTTAGCAACTGATTTATTGCCACCCCTTAAATGAAAATTATTTTCAAAATTCTTGCTAGTCTGAATTATATTTCCTTGAAATATTCCAAGACTATGTTTCCTGTCCATTTTTTGTCCCACTCTTTATTTATTAATGTTTTATTGACCAGGATGTCTAGCAGGAATGACATTCATTTTCATTGGAGGCTGTGACAGAAAAAATCCGTATTAACTTGGGTCATAGAGAAACATGATAGCATTATATACAACATAGGCAAATATTAGCACCTTATTACATTCCGAAGGTACATAAGGACAAAATACATCCTCCCTTTTGGTCTATAGTGTCAGCAACCTTTTTCAAGACAGAATCCATCTCTATATGGTTGGATGACATTCTTTATTCAGTTGTCCAGAATTAAAAATTCTATTTACGAGATTCTTGGCATTTTTTTAGATCTTTTTGGCCAAGTTAGAGTTGGTGATTCACAGTTTGTTTTTGTGTCTCTCAGAGTCACCTCTCTGTACACTATTATAGCTCAACATGTAGGTTTAGAGTATTTAAGAGAGTATTTGTGTCATCACACAACTTTTGACAATGATAAAAGCAACACATTTTGTGTTTTAATGGAGTTACTGCTTGAAAACATTTTTTTGTAATTTGAAAATGTGATGTTCCAACAGGTGTCAGGAGTAACCATGGGATCTAGAGTAGCATCCTCCTTTGCCAACTTGGTTATAGCTGTGTGGGAGCTCAAGTACCTTATTGGTACAGCTTTGGTCTAGAGGCTGTTCTGCATTTTCTGGGTGATAATCCAAGTACACATTTTATATTAGAATTTATATTATTTTGTTTGCAGAATAATATGTTTTTATTTAATGGACAGTTATATAAACAACTACAAGAAACAGCCATGGGGGCAGCTTTCGCCCCCATGTATGCCAACCTATTCATGGAATACTATGAAAATCATATATTTATAAAAATGAATTTTATAGAAAGTATGTGAAAAAATATTATAGGTTCATAGATTACCTGATTTTTATTTGTGAAGGAGGTTAAAATAAAGTACCCGAGTTTATTGATAGCTTACATAGGAATAGGTTTGGCATAAGGTTTGATAGGCTACAGCAAGGGTAGAAAGTTAATTACTTGGATGTCGCAATAGAAGGAATGGAAGATGGGAAAATCAAGACAAAAGTACACAGGAAGTTTGAAGGACATGATTATATCTTACATGGTAGTAGCTGCCATCCCCCCATACCATAGATTTGATTCCATATGGGGAAATTGTAAGGGTAAAAAGGTTATGCAGTTAAATAAAGGATTATGAGGAAGAAAGGAATAAAACTGTTAAGATGTTCATTGATAGAGGATATCATAGTAATAAAATAAAGGAAACAGTAAATAGAGTAAACATCAAAAATAGAAGTAATTATTGTTCCAGATCAAGGGAAAATAATAAGATTAAAAATAATGTAAATTCAGAGGGTTGTATTTTCTTTGTAATGAAGTTGACTGCACTTAGTGAGAAACTGGTGGAGTTAGTTAAATATAGCTGGGATGTCCTAGGGAAAGATGTACATTTGAGAAATATATAACAAGATGTTAAGATTGGTGGTGCAGTGGTTAGCATTGCCATCTCATAGCAAAAGGTTCTCAGGTTCGATCCTCAGCTGGGGTGCCTTCTGTGCGGTGTCTGCATGTCTTCCCTGTGGCCATGTGGGTTTCCTCCGGATGCTCCAGTTTCCTTCCACATCCCAAAGACATGCTGTTGGTGGATTGGACACTCTAAATTGGCCCTAGGTATGCGTGTGTGTGCCTTCTGTGGAAGGTTGGGCAGCGGGCTGGCAACTCGACACCATAAAAACTCCACTGCCAATCATGAGCGGATAGGTGATCTGCTGTGGTAACCCCTAACTGGGAAAAGCCGAAAGAAGAAGAAGATAACAAGATGTTAGGATTCTCTTACACAGCAAGAAGAAGTATTAAAGATTTTCTGGTACATGGAACATTTATTTTACCTAGCATTTTAAGAACCAAAGAAATAAGCCAAAAAGGAAATTTCCCTTGTGGAAAATGTGGCGCATGTTCATATATAGTGAAGATTTTCCTGCATATTAATGGTAAAAAATATCTGGAATCAGGTTTATATAGTTGCATGAGTGAGAGAATAATTTATAGTTTAAGATGCCCATGTAATAAATATTACATTGGTGAAAATAAAAGAAGCTTTGTAGCCAGAAAAGAACATATAAGAGACATCTAAAAGAGTAGTTAATTTAGTCCAGTGGCCACATATTTTTTTACCAGAACATGGAGGTGATCTCAAAGGGTTACAAGCAACTGTGTTGGAACAGCTTATGAATCATAACTTAAGAATAGGTGATGTGAAAAAAAAAACAACTTAGAAAAAAGGAATCTATTTTTATTTTAAAATCCAGTACTCTTCAGTCCAGCAGGTTTAAATAAAATATGTAACTGGAAATGTTTTTTATAAATACTGTTGCTTTAAATATTTTTAATTGATATGATGTAATAAGGAGGGGTATTTAAAAACAGTGTGATGGGTGTTTAATGTACTCTGTTAAAGACTTATATGAGCTGAGGCGCTAGAGCATTTATATGAGCATTTGTTCGGCTTTTCTATTAAATAAGTTTGGTGCTTCATCTGGCCTGTTCTGTTGTGGTTTCTGTTATATTTGGACTCTTCTTGGTAGTTGTGAACAAAATTAATGGAGACTTTAATTGCTATAGTTTGGCATTATCCATTTATATAACTGATGAAATGGGGTTGATTAGAACCATTATTTCTGAGAATCGGAAAGTTTTGTTGGGGAATCCTGACTTGGCTAAGGTTATAGGTGAAAGACCTCTGTTTACTTAGAAGAGGATTGTTAACATCAAAACAATTTTGGAAAAAGAAAAAAATTGTTTTACAGTCTAGTTCTCACACTTTTGGTACTTACTCATGTAGGCATTGTAGACAGTGCAGATATGTATTTAGCCCAAATGGTTTTCTTAACGTCCACAGATGAAGAGTTAGAGATCATTGCACCTGAAATACTGTAAATGTTGCTTATTATTCTGCATTTTGTAATTTTTGTGACAATTTTTATGTGGCAAAGATGATCAGAACTTTAAACAAAATTATTTATGAACATGTTTTGGCCATTAAAAAGAGGGCTTTATCTAACACCCTTGCTAGACTTGCTGCTGGGTGTAACAACTTCAAAAATTGTTCATTTTTTTTGTCTTGGAAAAGGTGGATTCTGATATGTTTAGTGGTGACTACAAAACTTTACTTGAATATCAAGAAAGCTTGTGGCAAATTTTGTTAGTGGCTGACCAAGCACCAGCTCTCAACGAGACCATCAATATCAAAATGCTTTTTGCACTTACAGAAATTATAGTTTTAATTTATACAGCTTAGGGTTTTAGATTGGATGTATATATATATATATATATATATATATATATATATATACGATTACTATCAAACGATTGCAATTCACATACATGACAGGCAATTGCTTGATATGCTGCTATTTGACAGGCACAACATCACTGTTGCAAAAGTCGACTGTTCAAAATTGCATACATACGTACATACAGACAAATTTCAATGTTGATGTTGCCATGTCGCTCATATTATCTGATTAATATTTATGAGGTCAATGTTATGCGTCGATAATATCAATGGTTGTACTAACCAAATTTGGGATTTTGATTGTAATTCATATATTTATATATATATATATATATATATATATATATATATATATATATATATATATATATATATACACATATATATGTACCACATTTAATTCCTGTATCTAACATAAATGTCATATTTATGCCTTGATGTACATGTTTCTCTGAACAAAAAGCATTTATAGGGATACTGCTAACAGTGATTATTTCTGTTCTGACATTATACAGTTCATCTTGTGACGACTGATATTTCCATTTTTATTTATTTATTCATTTGCCTAAATAACATAAATATTGTTGTAAATGTGTATTTGTGTATTTTGCCTTTTAAACATTTTTGAAAAGTAATCATGACATCCAATCAGCCTACAAATATGAATAAAGGCTTTGCAATGTTTTTTGTCATGCTTGTAGCTCCCTTATTTTCATTGATTTTGTGGTAACCCGGCATTTACTCAGTACCAGGCTCCTTACTGTAAACTAGTCTGTTGTAATTGTGTCTATTTTACTTACCTATTTTATTCAATTTTAGCTTTATTTTGAGCACGATAATACTGTCAAAACAAAAGAATAAAAAGGTCACACAGACAAACCATTTAGTAAAAACCATAAGAAAAACTTAGCCAAGCTAGTGTTTTCATTGTGTGATACCTTAAACTTCCTGTAATAGAGGCCCATGTGATATATGCAAATAACATTGAGTCTTCCAGCTATATGGCTTTTTGTTTTTTATGTGTTTTACCAATTGTTTTGTGTGTGTGACCTTTGTACTCTTTGGTATATATGTTAGTTGGGATATTTTGCAGACATCTTAATGGTTATGGCCATCATCTAGGTGTAAAGACCCTGGGTTTCTAAGGTATAACCAAACAATCCACTTATGTTGTGCTGATGAAGTCATGAGTAGGCAAAAATATGCTTATCTGCAGCTAGTGGGGGTTGTCTTTATTATCCTGAATGTAGCCACAAAGAGTTAAACAGAAAAAAGTAAAAAGTCATGCACATTTAGAAGCCATATGGCTGAAACACTTGATGTCTTTAAGGGGACAGTGCATATAACCCACAGGTCTGTATTACAGGAGGTTTATGGTATCACACAGTGAAAACTCTAGCTTGGCTAGGTTTTTCTTATGTTTTTTAGATAATACTGTCAGACTTAATTTTCCATAATTCCTGTTCTTCAGTCAAGCCTTTAAACTGAATGTTTGAAAGTTCACTCACTTATGCACAATTATCTAGAGTTATAGATGATTACCTCTGAGCCTGCCCCTCACTACCTCTGAGCCTGTCCCTCACTTAATCATTTTTGGTGCTGCACACAATTCTTAAAACTACATCTAGGTGAGGAAGAAGGGGGGCATCTGCTACAGGTAAAAGATGTAAGATTTTGTGATCGATAGTTGTCACCTGGGTATGACTGGAGTATTGGCATTCATTTAGGAAGCTGCAGCTGATACAGCAGCTTCTTAAATAAATGCATTTAGTAGCTGTAGCTAAAAGCTTATGCAAGTTCTTCGCTACAGTTAGTAAATACAATAATACAATGTAGGAATGTAGATTAGTAGCTCTTAAATGGTCTTTGATACAGTTTTATTTATTTTATTTTATTTATTGACATTTGTTAACTGGGTTTGTCCAGCTGGGCTTGTGGCCCATTTTCAGTGGAGACCTGAGGAGAAAAACTCCAGTAGTGCATTTTAAACAAGTATAATTTTAAACAATATTGATATAATAGCAGTTATAGCAAAAAGATTCACATATGTTGGGTTACATGCATAAAGTTAAAGTTGCATTAAAAAGAAGCTAAGTAACAATTTTACATTGATATAGTTCAATAGGTCAACAATAACAATTTTTTTGTTTGTATAAAATTATGCAAATGCATAGTAGACATATTGGAGAGAGAGATGTAATGAGGTACTCGGTATGGTCCTTTTGAGGGTACATAAAGGGAAGGAAGACTAGGTAGGGTCATGGCAAGGGCAGGTTCTGGAATTGAGAAAATAAGCTTTTAGTTCATTTTTAAAGTGTGAGGTGTGGGAGACTGAATGTAAGTTAAGGGGAAGTTTGTTCCAAGCATGGGCAGGGGAGTGTTTGTAGAGTAGTTTGCCTACTCACCTTTTTTGGGGATAGATATCAAGTAATTGTTGGTTAGGAGTACAGAGGGTCCGGGATGGGATGTAGATGGAGACTAAGGAAGATAGATATGGACAGAAGGAGGGTTTATAAAGAATAGAGTGTAGCATATGAAATTGATAAGATAGCAGAAATTGGGGAGGTTCAAGCCATTTAAGAGAGTTTAAAGAAATGCAGTGGTGTGAGTTGTATGGGGAGTTAATAATGAATCTGGCTATTTTATGGTAAGTCAGTTGGAGTTTGATTAAAGTGGAGGCCTGGATATTGGTAAGAACTGGGGTGGCATATAAGAGGGAGGGGAGGAGGAGTGCCTGGCCCAGGGTAAGTCTAGATTCAGCGGTTAGGAATTTTTTGTTCCGATATAGCAGACCTAGTTTCTGTTTTTTTTTTTTATATACATTGGAGTATGTGTAGGTTGAACTTTAGTTCATTATCGATAATTACCCCTAGGAGATTTGTGTGGGTGTCAGGTTGGATAGTTGTATTGTTAGAAGATATAATAAAAAAGGAGGTTTTGTGCGTACTTTTTTTTCACAATTAAGTTTAGAAGGGTACCAGGTCTGGAGACAGCCCAGGGTACAAGATGGCCTAGCTACTTCTCTAACAGTTCCACATCTTATCAGTAATTTGTGAGCATCAACAAACTCTCAGTATTTTACTCTGTGTGTAATGTCAATCACATAAGCATATATTGACTCGTGAACCCTTTGATTTCTACTAAAACATTCCTTACATATGGAATATTCCTTTTTTTCTTCTTCTTCAGAAATTACCTAGAATGTTTCCTTCAACTGTTCTAATTTGTCTTTTAAATCTTTTGTAAACTAAAGGTGTTAAATACCTTTAATAATTCCTTAGCTGCTAACCAAAAGAAAATAACACACTAGAAGGTCTGCCTTCTCTGCAATTCCACTTGAAGCCAAACTTTTCAGTTCATGTTACCTAACATGTTAATGATTGAAGTGATAACATTCTGAGCCAAAAAAAAGAAGTGAAAGAAAGAAAGAAAAATAACCATGGCAAAGACTACTATTGGGCCCTTTGTCTTCTGAGCAAAAATGAATAAAAAAATATTGTAAATGACAGTGAGACATGGAAGATAAGACCGATTTGTAAATGCAAACATGCTGCTTCAGGACTTGGTTGTTTTAAAAATAAAAAAAAAAATGTCAAAAAGTTATTTTTTTCATTGATTCAATCAAAAATTAATTAGGTCAATCAAACACCTGGAAAACAAATATGAATGATATTGCGTATGACTCTGCTTCAGGGTGCAATATTTTCCTTCTGTATCAACCAGCTTCAGAGATTCTAAAACAAACTGCAACCTAACAGAAACAAAATCTGTTGCCAAATGTAAATATGCATGTAGTCATAAAATAAAAAATGCAGTGCATCCTTAAGCATCTTTTACTCAATTCTTTTCTGAGAAGTCACATGGATGGCATACAACCTTTACTATAAATGCATGACACCTGTGTCATTATATATGTACAGATATGCTGCAGGAACAACTACAGGCAGTGATGTGTCGGTGACATGTCAGATATCAGACTATTACACTGTCAGCAGCATTTTCAAAGTGATTCTTATAGCAGTATCCAGCATACAGAGAACTGCAGAAAGTATAATGGTCAATTTTAGCAGCTGACAATGGAAAAGTCCTTACTACTCCTAGGGACACTTGGGAAGGCCTGACACGGAAACTAACTCTCTGCCAAAAGTAGGCTTTGTAATAATTCAGAAGGAGCCTTATGATCTTGTTGTAAAAATATATAAACATTAAAATAGAATGGAAAGAGGACTGTCATAGAAGCAAAAGATAAATTTAAATACATCCAAATCATTTACTTTATTTTTCTGTTCTTTTCAGCTCTGATACTAGTTAACATTATGATGTTTTTATGCCTGCCAGCGAGAAGTTATGCCATACTAAAATATGCTTTTGCAGCATTTTATCCAAATATATTCAGTTCTGCTTTGCAAAATTTTGAAAATGTGGTTTTACAGTATTTGAAAATCTGTTTAGAATTGCTTAACCAGCTGGTTGTTGTAGTATGTCCTGGAAGAAATGTTTCTTTCTGTACAGATTACAGCTTAAATTTTGTCATGGTGAACATATAATAAAACATAATAACACAGGATAGAACACATCCTTTTGACTAATGATAACAACTCTGTATATAGAATACTAAGAGATTCTAAGATATAGCAACACTCAATAGAGGACCAAAAACACAGACTTTTTCAGAATAAGAAGTACTACATCAAAAGTTTGATACATTTTCAGTGTCTGCCTTCTGATCACCAAAGAAGATGAAAAGATCTTTGTTACATCCTCCAGGATATTTAGATGTAGCCCTCTCAAGTAATACATATGTAAAATTAAGTCACCCTTTGGATTGTTTCATGCAATTACATGGAATCTCAGTTCCAAACTATTTCTTCTTATATTTCAGACAATGATTATCCTTTATTAAAACTAAAGTTGGTTAGATGTTCTTTTGCTATTAATGGGTGGTTTTGGACATCAAATTCGTATATACTAGGATCAAGCATAACTATACAGTAGAAGTTGTTTTCTTCAAAATGCAATATTTTCTTTCAGTGTCAGTGCTATGTGCATTAGCATTTACATTTCATATATATTATTTACAATTTCAACATACATTGGAGTGGTCTTTGCTCCAGACAGTTTCAGCATAAATATATTGGTAATAACCACTTGTAGCTGAGATATATTTCATTTTATTAAAATTTTTCTGATAGCATAGTATTTGAAGCGAAGGGTGGTATGGTAGATTTTGACTGCTTTGACGCATTCCTGAATCCTGCCCTGGAAGAGCTTCCCTTCTCTGGTCATACATCCATGGAAGCTGTTGAATATTTTGATCTTCATCACAATACTAGTGTTAAAACATTGTAATTTTTAGAATATTCCATAAGTCAACACAGAAAAACACTTTTTTTTGGCTGGCACTTAGCTTTACCCCTTGTAGTTTGATATATTTGTTGTTTTATTGGGAACTTATGAGGAACAATATGCTTTGTGGTACTATAATTATTTTTAGCAAAAGCTAAAGTTGCAACTGACAGGATTCTTAATCAAAAATACACTTATAATACTGTTCTGCATGCTATGAATAAATTAGAGGGAAAGGGCTGGTGTAGGCTAAATGTAGTAACATCCAAATCTGCGGTCCAATTTCAAATGTTTTTGACCTAAGATGTCTTATATATTTTCTAGTAAGATATTCTAATGTAGCTGTTAATGTTAATATTTTATATGCACACCATCTTGTGGTCTTTTGAGATTCAGTCTTGTTATATCTTGTACCCTCTGCAAACTCTATATGCTGTAACATTGCTGATAATATCGATAAAATATTTGTCATGAATTATACTGAGGTTTCTGCTAAACAGCAAAGAATATAAATAGTAGATCTTTATTCTGCATGCACAGTTGCGGCAGGTATAATATCTATAAATGTCATGGGGCATAAATTGTAAACTGTCTCCAAATTTTTACTAACTGCTGTTACAGAACATAAGTGTTTGATTTAATGCAGGAGTGTAAAATCAACTTCAGCTTTACTTTATAACTCAATACCCTCTCACAGAAGATGATGCAAAGTATACAGAGTAAATGTTATAATATGATAAAATAAAACATATCATAAATATAAAGTACTAGTCATTTTACAAGTACTCGAAGTTAAAGTAAAATGCATCATATAAATATGAAAACAAATTAAGATTTTGTATAATACTAGTAATAATCCCTGAAACAAGTGTCAAGATAAATATTGAAGCCAAAATACTGGTAAAAGAAAGTTCAAATATCTGATGAATTCCTGGGCATAAACTATCATGCCAGTAGATGACTTATAGAACATACTGCCCAGTCAAGATATAACAAGCATCACACTCCAGGCAAAGTCAGACATGCAAATTCCCCAAGTTAGTAGCAGTACACAAAAGCTGCAATCATGCAAGGATGATATGTGTTCATAAAGAGAAAAAGTGGAGCAAACACATGTAGTCTAGCTATAAAGTATTCAAATGGTCTTCTTGCAGATTCTTCCAAACAAGGTGGACTGCACACAAGCAAATGGAACTAACTCGAATCAGTTATAATGGCAGCTTGTAGAAATATCAACAGTAATTGTGTTTCCATACTCAGTAAGGAAAAGTGTTCCAATAAATTGAGAAAACTACAAAAAACATTCTGAAGCAATACCCTAAATCTCAGAAGAATACACAGGGTAGAACAATTCCACAACAGTGCCATAGCAGTTCCTTGATGAATCGTACCACATTCTGTGAAACTCACCAACAAAAAAAAATTTTAATTGGCAAATATTCTCACAAAATGGAATTAAAAAAAAGTACAGCTAATCAAAACTGGCTAAGAATGTTAGCAATTTTCAAACTAGAATCATCAATCACTTTTCCAAAAGCATCAAGCAATATGAAACCAAGTGCTCACTAGCAATTATTTATTGCAAACCAAAATAAAGCACAACTCATAGCACAAGCAAGAGAACTTCAACTGTAGGCAGCCACTTAGTGTTACAAAGGGACATTCATAAAACCAAAAGACTGTTAGGCAATTAAAAAGCTAGGATACAAGAACACATAAGGAGCTATTATACAGCAAATAGTTAAAATACAGTCAGTGGCTGGCACGGTTAACACCATTCTTTCCAATGATCTTGATAGTCTGAATACTTTTTTTGTTTGTTTGTTTTTACTAAGTTTGCGATTAAGGCAAAAATCTGTGAATTTGTACTCAGAGGACAGAAGCCACCTTAATACTTAAGTACAACACCATGTTACTATGGGAATTAACAAACAGATTCCCTGGTGATTTCTAATGGTATTTTAGGATATTAATTACCTGAAATTGATGTGGTTATTTAAAAGAGAACTGCATCCACAGACTCAAAAAACATGTTTATTTCATCATGGTTTGGTGTTTCCTACATTTTAACATCATTCTGGGACTATTTACAGGTTTTTAAATATTTTATACATAATTTCTGAGTCTGACCACATAGGGTCTGGCAACTTGAAGTAATTATGATTGTTTAGTCTGCCTCTAGGTATCCCACAATGCAGTGCTCATCTGTAAAATGTTACATCACGAGGCCTCTTTCTTCTTAAAGCTCCTGTCACTACATTGATTTTACATGCATACACTACTGTCATTCAGTCAGTTAGTTTTAAATAACATTTCATGTCATTCAATGACTACGTAAAACACAAATAGTGCAAATGTCACAGAACAGAATTTCAAAGTAATTTTTACTGCTGCTTCTTTTTAGAATGGCTAAACTGCAATTTTTTTTTTTTTGTGAAGCCTGAATACTACTACTTTGACTCATCTCCCACCCCCTTTCACACCTAACTTCCCTATCTGTCAAAGTGCTAAGGGTAATTTGAGCTATTATCTGCTGTGCTTGACAGCTCACAGCAGGGACTTGACTCATGTACTTTTTCCTTGTTCTTGCCTTTACTTTCAATATGGGTAGGGGAAGGACCAGGGAGCTGTGACATCACAGCATGGGTCGGTTTTTAGGACGGTCATGGTAATGTCAGTTTGGGGAGGGACTTGGCCAGAAAACTACCTGTATTCAGTGGCCTTGATAACATCTATGAATTGGAGACTTTTCCATGGTAGGATAAAAAGCTTTTTGAAAGTGAAACCATCTACAGTACAGTAAGGTACTGTTCTAGTGGAGAGAAATAGTCAATTTAAAATATTTTAAATGCTGTGTTGTTGTTTATTCATAGTGGGGACAATAAATAGGGAGATCAAGGACAGAGAGGTTGAGCACTGAATAATAGATTCCCATTGTCGTCCTTTAAATGATATGCTGCATTGTTGTATTTCCCTTAATAGAATATAGCTTTTTGACATGCTACCCTGGTGTGGTGGTTTAATCAGGTAATGTGATACAGGAAAAGCTAGCAAAGTATGAGATCAATTTCTCCATAATCAAGTCAAAACAAGACGTGGATAATTTTAGTTTCGTTTTCTTTATCCCAGCTGATATGTTGCTGTTTTACAGTGCTGCAAATAAATACAGTTAAAGACTGCATATTCCTGTTGCAGTTGTAAATCTTAATGCAAAGTTGTAATTAGGGTGAGGCAAAGTAGGTGCACTTGTCAGGTACTGGTGGTATGGTGCACTGGCAGTCATGGCTGGAGGTGCTTCTTTTGTAGTAAACTGTTTGTCACATTTGTAACAAGTAGTTGCTACAGTTTCACTACAGAAGAGCATTTCAGAACTTGATGATAAGACTTTTTTTTCCTATAAAAGCCACCAGATTACCTAGTTATGGTTCTCGCTAGAAAGCACAGAATGTGACATGATGTCAGAAGCAAAGGCACTGTTACCCACGCCTCTCAAGTGTACCTCATTACGAGGAACGTACCTCATTTGGGGTCTTAAAAAGTTCATGTTCCTCGAAGTTCCAATAAGTTCCACATTGATACGGTCTGTAACACATTCAGTTTTGGGAATTTTTTAAGTGAAATCCATGGTAAATAGAAATAAATCATATTAATTCATTAAAAGATCTTCTTTATAAGTAAAACCAGCATATTTTAACCATATTATGACCTTCCTAGCTGAAGTTGTTAGTAAGCCATTAGTACATGTGCCTCATTTTGCCCATTTGTTCCACATTATGAGGTCTAGTGCTCCTCATTTTGGAGATAGAAGGTTGAGAGCTATGCTGTTACTCACTGCTGTTTTATGAAACCCAGTCTTTGATTTCTCTGATCTAGCACTGGACTTGCTGTACTGCTGTTTTTTTCCCCTGTGTCAGACTCTTGTCAGTGACTCAGTCAAGGGTATGAGAGTTGTAGTACTGTAACTGTTAACTGCATTAATGAGAAAAAAGAATATAAGGAAACAAAAATGAGCATTAGAAACTGTAAGAATATTCTTACAACAGGCACCTTTTTTTTTACTTGATCTATGCATTAATTCTATAAACAACAAAGTAGCAAAGTAACAAGTCAGACTGAGTCCACAGCAACATAATACTATGCCACAAAGTGCCACAATCACAAAGATCTGACCACAGAGAATGAAGTGTCTATGTCAAGACAGTCTATTATAATAAAAAAATAGAAAACATATGAGAGGTAATGTTGCAAAGTCTGAATTTGTTCCCACAGCTGATAGTATTGCCAATCCAGAACAAAACAGAAGTCAGTGAAGCAGTAGAAATGCACAATATCTGAATAGACAGCATCTTCAGCCAAGAGCCAACAAGAAGCTAGTACAGCAGTCTTGCTACAGATAAGCTTGCTACAGCCAAGGAAGGAAATATTGTTACATTTATGAGATTGATAAGCAGTTTGACCTTGGTCTTCTGAATGTTTTATCACAGGTCATCAATTCAAATTCAAGGTAGATACATGATAAATGTAATAGTCATTGTACATAACATTTATAAGGACACTGCAGGCAAAACAGTGTATGCATGTTCACCAAAACTAAAATGCCACTCTTTGATCATAGAGGAACATCATCATCATCTCATCATCTGCCATAGGTTTGAAGAGACCACCAACTCACAAGAGATAACCTACAGCTCAAGAAGATGTTTATATGGCTGAAAACCTACATATTGCTTTCCTTGGTATACTATACACAACAAACCTGAATGTATTATCCAGACCGAACAGCACAAATGCCAAAACATTGAAGGACATGCACTCTAAATTGTAAAGATTTATGAATTTTGCAGCAGTAATACTCTATTCTGCTCAAGGACAATTAAAAAAAAATGATATCACAATACCTTGATGAGGTGCAATATTTCTATTATGTAAGGTCAAGGAGGACCATTAATGAATTTAGTGCTTGGAATTCGACCATAGAGACAAAGCCTAAAGACTAGATCTGCACCCAAGAATAATGGAACAATATGTATCTATGTTTAAATAATCAGTGTATTTTTGAGTCATAACATTTTCATTATCTTTTCAATACCATTTTTAAATTTTTAAATGAGCATCCTCTTAAAATTAGACTTATGGGTTATGTCCTCATCAAAGGTATAACATTGTCACAGTACAATGGTAGATCACATACTGTGAAAACATGATCCAGACTGTAGGTATCACATTGAACATGGAAATGGATAAGTCCAGTAAAAGTGAAATATTTATATCATATCCTATCTTACATTAACAAGGTCAGACATTATCCAAAGAAAACCAGGGCAGTCTTGAAGATAAAGGGGCCATCCAATATTAATTAATGGTGGATAATCCTTGTAGGGTTTAAGCAACTGAGGAATATATTCCATATCTGGCCAAAAAGACAAGCCGGTAGTATGATTACTGTCTAAAAAGAGCCAATGTTACTTGAGTAATGCCTTGGAGATAGCACTGAGCTAAACCAAAATTGCTTTGACTTCTTCTATGGTGACTTTATATTAAAGCATCTGCAGTTGCATCCCAACATGGACATTGGGATTTATTCCCTTAGAAAGAAGTGGAGCAATGGAAACCTTGTGTATATGCATCCAATCGATTGACAGAGTTAAAATGGTGATATGTACAGATAGAAAAAATTTTTTTCTGGCTTGAACTGAAAACGGGAAAGGTTCAGGGACTTACCAATATTTCCAACTAAAAACTACTTACAAACTAAACTGGTGATCAAGCTATAAGTAAATTTCTACCCAGGAGTCACTGATTTCATTTCAGACTTAGGAAATTTTCCTACATTGTCAGTTATGCTTGCTGGGAGCAGATACATTGTCTCGTAAACCATAGACGCCACACAAGAAACAGCATAAATCAGGCAAAGGTCCAATGGAAGATATCAATATCTAAGTGGATATTGCAATGGATAACCTATCAATAGGTTCAGCTTATCTAGCTGAGCTCAGGTCATAGTTATACATTAAAATGCATTTTACCCAGTGAACATTTTTTGTCAGAATGGATGGTCAAACTGCAACAGAACAGATGGAATGATAAAATATACTGGCCAAAAAGGGCATCTCTCATGCTCAAGGTTGTTTTTTCTTTCCTCTATCAACAACAGTGTCACAACAGTGTTGTGAAATGTAGACAACTTATCATAGTCTGAGAGCCAGTGTTATGTGGGTGGGAAAATGAGATTGGCTGAACTGCAAAGCTTAAATCAAAGAGTAAACCGATTCCACAGAACCATTAATACTATGAATTTCCTGAAGGATCTTTGCAAAATATGAGAGAAGAGACATTCACTGTCAGTGACAAATGTCAGTGTTACGCCATTCCCCAAGAATTGTAGATATTGCAATACCAAGTCTCATTAGATCAGATGAGGTGGTATTTCACCTAAAGTGCATATATAAAAGGCACAGAATCTGTCAGGATTTATTCTCGAAAAAAGGCCCTCAGTTTTCAGGGCTCAAATTAACTTAATTTGTATAGAGCTAAGGGATCAAATACATTTTTAGTGGCTCAATCTTCACTCAAAACACAGAAAAGGCAGAACACAATGTTTAAATAAATGAAGAATCTTCCAAACATCTAAGGATTCCTACCTAGCACTATTTTCTTACAAAGTAGCATCTCAGATTGATAAATGTATTTCAGTTCAACTCTTCATGTAGCAAACAAAGCCTTGTTTGTCCATTTCCAGGTGTTAAATTCTTCATCTCTGTTGCTGTTAATCATTTTGCCCATATTTTTCCTGTCGATCCCCGTCTTCATTCTCTCTACCCCACATGCAAAATTCATCATAAGAACAGTTGTAAACAAAAAGCATAAGACAAGCTGTAAAATAGTAAAACAAACTATTTGACAAGAAATTTCAAGGAAATGTTATTGTTTATAATTAATTCTAAACAAATCTGCATACACAAACACATGAACAACACCAAATTTTATTTTACAAACTGCTTTATAACTATTTCTTTACTGTCACTCTGACACTTTAGAATCACCCATACATTATCCTGCTCATCAGCTCTTAAGATAAAAAAATGCAGGGAGGCTTAAGCATTATACACTGTTTCAAAAATTCAGCTGACTATTTACATATTAAAATAAAATTTAAAGTAAAGTAAAACATTTTTGTAGTATACTTGTATCTCATATTTTTTCCATTCACCAATACAGTCACATATACATGTTAAGTTTGCCCTCTCATTCATTTGTACAGTGATGACATCATCATTTATATGGAAGGGTTAGCTTGTTAAAAATTAGTACACAAATTAATTTTAAATGAAAGTACATAGAATTTATGTATTATTAAGTTAAAAGTAACATGATCCATTTTTGAAAGAGAAATCAGATGCTCATGGGATATCAAATGCTAAGTGGCTAAAGCTGTAAGACATGTATAGATCAAATGTGTCTAGTACACATGCCCCCTGCTTTATTTCTAGCATATTACAAAAAAAATATTTATAACTTTGATGTGAATGATATAATGTGAACACATTAAAATGTGATAAAATAAGAAAAAGTTTTCACTGATACAATTTTATTACACCTCATCCTTTGAGATAAAAAAAGGAAAATTGCAGGAAGTCAGGAATAACTAAGCAGTACATACTATTTAATAAGCAGAAAAGAAAGATGGTCATAGTCAGTTAGACAAAAAAACAGACTAATGATCCTGGAATGCCTTTTGGAAGTATTCAATAAAAGTTATATTTATGTGCAACCTCACTACCACAGTTGTCAACATAAACATCTATATTCTTGTTTACATTGTGATTCTTGTGCAATGGAGTAATTTTCTTTCTGGTGGAAAGGCTATTTTATTATAAATCTATACAAAAACATTACTGTTAAACACTCATACGCACAATTTATTTTGACTTTTAAAGTTAAAAAGGCATTTGTTCCATTTACAAGTACACTGACACACTCAGGTGATCTGACACATCTGGTGTAAAATCATCAGTTAAAGATGTGGTCTCTTCCCTTATTACGTCCATGACAAAGGTCAGTCATGCTATTTCATACCTAATTGCTTGTTTAAGAATCTTACCATTGGCATTTGTCTAATCTACTCCTTAATGGAAGTATGATTTGTGTCAAACTTCTTAACCTCCTAATGTAAGGATTCTGGATAAAGCCAAAAAAAGGGGGGGGGGTCAAAGGCCCAAAGAATGGGACAGATTTCAAATATTGCTTTTATAAACATGGAAAATTAATGAGGTTAAATTAGCATACACCTTGTGAAGGATATGAAGTCTAAAAACATAAATATTTGTCATTATTTACTGACTTAAATCCTCATTTATTTGCCAGAAAATACACATATTATAAGGAAAAGACAATAACTAAATAAATAAATACATACATACATACATACATACATACATACATATATAAATAAAATAAGAGGCAAAATTCTGGACAGTTGAGAGGTATGATTTGAGGGGACAAAACTGACACAATAATGTGATCCATAAAATTACTTACATGTCAGTTACTGGCATGCTCTATATTCATTAACTGTTGTGTCTCTTTATCAGTGTCATACTGTGGGATTAACGTTATCAAAATATTCACTAATTACTGGGTCAGTGTCAGTAATACATTCTTATATTTCTTAGCTTGGTATACCAAACAAATCCCACCTCTGAAAGTAGTAAATTGTGTGAAATACAGATTAAAAAAAAATGCTGAATTATCATTAAATCATGTAGCTTGTATTCCGTTACTGTCTTACTAAGTCTTTGCACTTGTTTCCAGCTGCAGTTGCTGACCTTTAGAAATAAAAGTGGTAAGGAATATTCAACACAACATCTAACAAGGGGCATGAACTGCAACATCCATTCTAAAGGTCTTTGGTTAACCACAATGGCATTTTTTGACTGTCAAAGGAAAGTAAACCTCATTAAAATCTTTGATCCGTGTCAGTTTGTCAGGCACTGCAAGTCTAGGGTGAATTATTTTTTTTTCATCAGACTTTTAAAAACTTGTTCTCATAATGCAGCATTTTTTTTACATTTAATGTGATATTTATAAAACCATACTAGTGGCTGTATATATATAATCCTCTGAAGCAAATATATCACAAATTCATTTGCTATAGTATCAGTCTTATAATTGACACTTTTAGAAAGGTACATTGTTCAGTTGTTGGGGAAATAGTTTAGGCAAGAAGCCTGAGAAATCTTGCACTGATTCAGGCACCCTGTTCTAGACATCCAGAGCTCTTTTTATGAATTTGTAAGCTATCATATCTAGGCTGCCATCATTACCTGTCACGTCAGTCGCACACCCTGTTGTCGCACTGCTCCAGCTACAAAGCAGCCTACTGCTGCTTCTCATGTTAACACAATACCATTCTTTAGTTACATCATCCTGTGCTTGGATTGCTGGTGCTGTTCAGAGCCTAATACATGTCTTATAGTGGTTGTAACTCTTCACAAAATGGATGTCTGCAAAAGCGTACACAGCATTTTTCTGCAATTCCTGCTGTAACACCTTTAACCCATAACTTGTGTTTGCCTTCCCCAATATCTAATCCATTCTTTCAGTGTTACACCTATTGGATATGATGTGTGCCTTTTTGCATACTAGGTTTTCATAAAGAATGTCTTTTTTTTACATTAACTTTCTACATTATACTAAAAATAAAATCTGTAGAGAGAAAGTAAAATAATAATATGATATTTAAAAGATATTTAATGTTAGTTGAATACTTTCTTTTCTTGGTAATCATCTGTCTAAAACAAAACTAGATGAAACTTAACGTAGATTCAAAAATAATATGATTCATTGAAAGCTTAAATATCACATTTTGACTTTTTGTAGACTTCAGGAATAGGCGGACTATTATAAAAGCCATGACCACATCTAAAAAAATACTGTTTTGACTGTTAGCTCATTTAGTACTTTCTTCAGCAGACTTTGCTAAGAAGTATAAAAAAATACTATCAATGCAAAAAATGGTCTTCTTCTTCTTTCGGCTTTTCCCATTTAGGGGTTGCCACAGTGGATCACCTGTCCGCTCATGATTGGCAGTGGAGTTTTACGGTGCCCAACCTTCCACAGAAGGCACACACATGCACACACTCACACCTAGGGCCAATATAGAGTTTCCAATCCACCTACAGCATGTCTTTGGGATGTGGGAGGAAACCGGAGCACCCGGAGGAAACCCACGTGGCCACAGGGAGGACATGCAGACTCTGCACAGAAGGCAACCCAGCCGAGGATCGAACCAGAGAACCTCTTGCTGTGAGGCAACAACACTAACCGCTGCACCACTGCGGCTGCCCTCATCAATGCAAAAATGGTAACAGAGGTAAATAATGGCTTTGAAAACTTAAATTAGTTAAATACTCTAACAGATTAAGCTAACTCAATTTCCTAAGCTAATCACTAAGATTTTCTTGAGAACCACTTAATGTGAACCTGACTTTACACTTTTCCATACTTGTAAGAGTATATAAATCATGATTCTCACCCCTGTGATATGTATGGGGTGGCAGTATGCTAAATGTTCTTTTCAATGGCAGTGTTGTGGGGCAAAAGAACTTGCCATCAGTGAGTGAACACTCACTGATGGTAATTATGCATTTATGCATAATTCTAATTTTTTTAAGTGATATTTACAAGGTCAACATTAACACTTTTCCTCTAAGGAAGACATAAAACCGTGGGAACCTCATTGGTTTAGCCCTAAATCAGACACGATTCTTACTGACTAGCTTCAATGTGTAAGTGCGAACGTTTATCTATCATCTTCCCTACAGCAATGGAATCTTTACCAGTCTATGAGGGATGCTTTCACTAAAGTTTTGAATTTCTTTAGTTTCACTTTTTTTTTCTATGTAAGAAGGAATATTCCACTTAGCCTCTATTACTTTTTCCTAGGCTGAGGCTTATCTCCTTATAATTAAAGATCCTTGATCTATGTTAAAAGACAGTGGTGTGTATCAGTTTTAAACTTATGTTGGTAAAGGATAATGCCAAAACTGGGTGGGTGTTACAGTGAAATAAAGTTCAGCCTCCCACCCCTAGAAGGTCTGTTATTTCCATGTAGTACTTTAAAATGCTAAAATAAATATTTTGTATAATTTATTTTTCATCCTACCTTTCCTTCATTTTAACTGGTTTGGCACATGCGCTCCATCCATGTCAGGTTATTAAGCTATTCAATGCCTCCCAGACTTTTTCTGCTAATCACTGGGGCCAGTCATGGATGGTAGCTAATGGGGCTTGGTATTCCTGAGTATCGATCTGGGCAGGGTCTTACTTTTGCATACTCTGTTTTCCCTGTCTCCTTTGTGGCAGTGTAGTACTGTCTTGGGGTGTGCAATGTGGAATCCTCAGTGTATCTCCCTGCCTCTGCAGCAGCTCAGTCAAGCCCACTGTCCCTCACTGACCATGTCTCCTCTGGTGACATCCCTAGCCTCACCAGGGATCATTATCCTTGCTGCATCTCCATCAGTCATCCCAGTCTCTAATCAATCCCAGGTCCGCTAGGTTGTAATCAGGGCTTTATCCCTCTATGCCAGCAGAGCAGCCTATATTTTGTTCATGATTTTGATGCAAACTAGTTCTCGTATCAAAATCCTTTTAATTCACAGATAAAAACCAACACAAAATACTTGGAAATATGGTTGGATCAGACCAGAAAATCCAAAATTGTAGTGACGAGGGAGTAGTCAGCACAGGAGAATATAACACAGTCACTTTATTAAAACAGCAAACAAACTAAAAAGTAAAAGATAAGCGCTTTCACACCCATCACAGGTGCTTCATCAGATCTATTCTTTAACTAACTAAGCAGCATTTACATACAGAGTAGCAGACTAAACAAGGTAGGCCCCTTGATCTCGAAGCAGGATTTAAAGGAACATTCCCATTTAAAACTCTGTAGCGATCTGCTTGTAACTCTAAAATCCATTTGGTTTCTATGCACTCAATTCTTGTTCTGATGTCACCATCTGTAGTGTTGGGTGTAATTAACTCTAACACTGAGAAGACAAAAAATGAGTGGAATACTTTGCTAAAACATGCTTACTAGAGAATTCCTGGTATCTTTTTTTTCAGAATATTGTTGTTATTTTCACATAGTTCAGCCCCAGTGGTGCAGTGGTTAACATTGTCACCTCACAGCAAGAGGTACTCTGGTTCGATCCTTGGCTGGGTTGCCTTCTATGTGGAGTCTGCATGTCATCCCTGTGGTTGTGTGGGTTTCCTCCATGTGCACCAGTTTCCTCCCACATCCAAAAACATGCTGTAGGTGGACTGGACACTCTAAATTGGCCCTAGGCATGAGTGTGTGCATGTATGTGCCTTCCGTGGAAGGTTGGGTGTCGGGCTGGCAACTCAACACCGTAAAACTTTACTGCCATTCATGAGTGGATGGGTGATCCGCTGTGGCGACCCCTAACTTGGAAAAGCCAAAAGAAAAAGAAGTTGTTATATTCACATAGTCATGCATACATAGTAGTAGCCACACTCATGTAGGAGTATAAACAAGATCTATACACTTGCAGTCTGCATAAAAGTTAAAATAATAAATACAAGCAGTTGAAACATTCTCGTAACTGCTAATACAATTAATATATTTACATGTTACAAGACCTACAGAGAAAAGTCCCTTTCCTATCTGAAGTTACACATCTCTTCTGGTAAGAGGCTTGTAACATAATATCTTTTTCAGAAATTGGTTGTTCTTGAAGCTAAAACTAGGTGTATCACCAAGAAGTCCCATAAACTTCTCATCAGTGGTGAGAATATGCCAATTTCTTTTAATCACATCACAGACTAAATTGACATAATTCGAGCAAGTCAAGCAAAGTCTGACTTTGTTATCCACATTAAATGTAGAATGCATGACTTCACTCCTAGTAGAGAAATGGGGCCTGGCAGAATCTCCCTTATGACTTAGTACCTTATTCTGAGCCATATCTATCTTTTTGTTGTAGT
This sequence comes from Protopterus annectens, assembly GCF_019279795.1. Lineage (NCBI taxonomy): Eukaryota > Metazoa > Chordata > Ceratodontiformes > Protopteridae > Protopterus > Protopterus annectens. The sequence continues at coordinate 549,378,461 of NC_056743.1, read as the reverse complement.
AACCTCTTAAAAGAAATTCAGGCTGGTGAGTCTGTAATAATGAATTCATATGGTAAATGGCTGCAGAATATGAAATTTTAGATGTATCTCTAGTGCCACTCCTTTTTATTGCTTGTTTCACACAGACTAACACACACACACACACACACACACACACACACACACACATGTGCACCCAGGCACTCACTCACACATGCACAGAAACATGTGCACACAAAGAAACATACAAACATGCACACATCTTCATGCACAAGCAGGAAATCACATACAGACACTTGCAACAGTGCTACACCTAAACATACATAGGTATGCACAGACATACACATTTTTACAGCACAGACACACACACATAGAGACATATATACACCTATTCTCTCTCAATAGGGAGACATGACAAACAACAAGAATAAAAAAGCATCCCTCCCCCAATGAACTGTATTTAAATGTCTCTTTTACCTTAATGAAAACTATTACCGATGTTGAGTCAACAATTCAATAAAAAGGTGTTCGGATAATTTTTTCCTTTTTTGGTAGATCAGATTTCAAGCAATGACTAGGGCTTTCATTTTTCTTTATACTCTCCTTGTAAATGAGTTCACCCTTTTTGATTGGCTGATGGCATTTAATTATTTTAAAAGCTGATTTTCTAAGATGAAGTAACTTAATGTATTTGGTAAAGTGCCACTCTGGTTATAATTGGAAACTGCCTTTGAATGGAAAAACATCTCTGTTCTCCATTCTGTGGAAATACACTAAGTCGGCATATTGTTCAGAGATAGTTGAAGCAGTTGGCTGATTTTCACACTTTAATGTCTCTAAAAGTTAGTGCTTGTTGTAATTTATCCAAAAAGAGCTTCCTTAACTTCCACTGATAAAAAACAGGCTAGCGTTCAGTTTATCTTTAAGTGTTTCCGGGGTTTTGTTCCCTAGTGTGTCTGCATAATATCTGAAAGACAATAGCTCAGATATGTTAAAATATAGGTTGACTGTTATGTCCCCTGCATCCATAACTCTCAAAGGATCATTTTGCTTACCTATGGTTGTGATGTGTTTCGAATAGAATCAATGCATATTTACTAAGTCTTAGTTTACCGTTTGTAGTATGAGAGCAGTGCTGACAGTTTAAGATTTTTTAGACAATGGAAGAGAAAGTGGATTTGGACCTGTGTTTTAATGATAGATATATGGCATTATGTATTGTCAAATTCTGATATTGTCTTGTGTACGAATAAGGGATAAAATGACAAACCATATATAAAATTTTCCAGTTCAATTTGGTATTAGGTAATAGCATCATTTTGCATTAATGTATGCTCTGAACAATACAGTACTATGTTGGAACCTACGCATACCTTTGAAAAATCTCTGGTGCCACCAAAAAATGTAAGCTAATTAGAGACATAAATGATTTGAAAACAGGGTGCATTTTTTCATGGCCCAAACCAGACAATAAATCGATGTTTCCAACTACTAATGAAATAGTAGCTAAAAAAGTCCCCAGCAACAGGTCAGTGGTGGGAGGTAATACACTGGATGCTTTGGATTTGTTTACTATGGAAGAATTAGTCACATATCATGTTATGGACAATAAAACACTTGCTTCATCTATTGTGAATAGTTCTTCAACTGACCCATCTGCATGTCTTTCCAGTTCAAAATATGTTAATTTTGTTTGCAAGTCTTTTTTATCGAATATAATATGGGTTTGAGTCTCACAAGGGATAATTGGCTAGGCTTAAAATGACTCGCAAGGGCAGTTAGCTTAGTACTAATCTATGAACCTATGAACCTATGAATCAACATCAGCTATATAAAAAGCTCCTAGAGGTAGTATCCCCACACAACATAAAAATACTCTACACAAGAGGAAGAAGTCAAATAAGAAAACATCAAGGGATTGTGAGGTATTTGGGACCAGAGACAAGAAGCAGATCCAACAACAGTTACTTGAAATATCACATGTGATTAATCTTTCAGATTTTAAATTATCAGAACATGAAGTAAGTCATTTACGTAAAGGGAGGACCTTCATAACACACTGAGCATTTCTCCAACTGTTCGTTGTTTAAACTGTCAATTTTGTACAAATATAACAATTAGAAATATATTTAAACACCCAGCTATTGGTAGATAACATAGCTTTAAATGTTTTATTCATGTAGTTTGGTTAATATTGTGTATTTAGCAACATGCTGTAAAGGCACTGCATTTTATGTAGTCAAGAGTAATAAGAAATTGAAAGAATGCATCTGTGCACATTTATCTGACATTAGAAGATAAGTCATCACTGATGCTTACTAATGTTTCATTTAAAAACACTTCTGCTAATGATAGCACTCATTGTTTTAAATTTAGGGTAATACAGAAAGTAAATGTTTCACCTAGAGGTGGAGGCATTGTTACCCAAACTTAAAATATACTGAGTATAAATGGATTTTACTATTAAGAGTTGACTATACACAAGACTTAAATGTATTCTTCAGTATCTAACCAGTGCTTAAGATCTAATGAGATATGAATTAAGTGAATATTTGATTTTATATATTTATAATATATTAAATTAATTTTGCCTATTGTATGGCTGAATTATTATGAAATTGTACAATATGGATTTATTTATTGATTGCTTAATTCCTTTGTAAATTTTGTATTTAAAAGTCTCTGATATGTGTAACTGTTATGGCTACAGTGAGGCAGTTTGCTCAAAAGCTCTGTGTATATTAAACATTTGTGTTTGTTCGAGTGGTTGTGTCTTTCCTTGTGGTTTTGGAATTTGTTAATTCAAGGCCGACACATTTGGACACTTTACCTAGTTTTATTTTTGACTTATTTTATTAATATATATTGTTCCTTAGAAGATTTTTGAACCCTTTCGGATTTTGGATTTGTTTAATTTTGTATATACAGAAGAGAGAATGGTTTTCTGTAATGAGTATATTCAAGGCTTACAAATGTGACAGCTGATTATTTTTTTTTTTTAAAGTAATGGATTGTAAAATTTCTTTAATATTTTTAAAGCTCAGGTGTTTTGTCCACCATTCACACCTCTCAATCTCTTAGCACAAGAAATCTGGACAAAGCCCAAAATAATGGGGGAAAGGCCCAAAAATAGGGACCATTTTTAAATATTGCTCTTATAAAATTAGAAAGAAGATTTGTGTTAGCATGCATTTTCTGAAGAATGTGAAATCTGAAACACAAATGTGTAGCATTATTTACTGACTTCAATTCTCTGTGATTTCTCACAAAAACACAAATTTTATAAGAAACAGGAAAAATATGAGGCAAAAATCAGGTCATTCTGTGAAAATCTGGACAGTTGAGAGGTATGTGCAGCATTATCTAACAAAAGCTAGTTATTGTTAGAGTAGAGATAATTTGTTTAAAGATACAAAATGAACAATGCTGTATTTCTTGCTATTAGTGTTTATATACTTCACACTGCCCATGTATACAGAGTCCACATATTATTATAAATGTAACTAACTGGATAAAATGTTTAATATAGTCCAATCCTTTGAGTCCTCAATGAATTTTGTGCCTACAGCCACTGTAAAAAAAGAAAAAGAGGTCATATAAACATTAAAATAAATGATCCCAATAGTGAGCACTGGGAACCACCTCAGGACTTGTTTTAAGATACATCCAGCACCTCTTTATCATAAATCTGCTTTTAATCCATTTTAAATGCATACATGTTATTATCCCTTTTTAGCAGAGACCTGGGGAGAAAAGCTCCAATACTTTGATAAATGGACTACAGACAATATTGATAGGCTCAATAGTTTACAATCAGAATGAAACATGAGAAAAAAATAGGTGTCATACAATGCAGTAAACTCATTACAGCTTCCCAACACAAATCCAGTTATTAGATACAGAAAGCAGACTTTAGGAATTGCTTTATGTTATTTTAAATCAGCTATAGATGGGAAAAGTGGTAAGAAAAAAAATGCGTAAAGGGGGCATAGGAGAAAGATTTTTGTTAAAAAAAAAAAGTTAGCATGCAGCAGATATGTGAGGAAGGTACAAGGAAAGAATTGTTGGTCAGAGGTAATGTAACTGGAAAAGGTTTTTTAATAAAAAGGCATTATAGAAATGTTACATTTTGCATGATATCATAAGTTTAGCTGGGGAAGTAAAGGGACATAGTAGGAATCATATAGATAATCCTTTAACTGTATTTTGAAGGATTTTAGATGATCAATTTATCTGACAAGAATAAGTGCTGGATTCCATTTGTTAGCGAGTTTGTTAGGATATAGTAAGTCCCCTGCAAGGTTATTAAACTTGTTTATAAGCATTTACCACCACTTTGCTCGCTACTCATAACCTATACCATAGCTCTCTCTGCATATAAAATCTTGAATCCATGGAATAGTTAGTGACAGTTAAACATTGTTTCACAATAATCTCGCATCTTTGAGTACTATTGCAGACTGGCAATGTCTAGAATATATACTCGTATAACTCAGTCTCAGGCAACCTCTCTCTATTTATTATAGGTTGCATTCTGAAGGTGGGATTTGCCTTAAATATTTATGGATAACCTATCAAGCCTGTTTACTTTAATACTTCAGAGACCCATATCTCCCAGACATACCCACTCCTTGGTTGCAAGACATTAAAACATCAATAACCCCTCCCTCTTTAATCACATTTATTCAGAGCTTCCTTGTGCCTGGCTTGGACACCTGTGGCTGCAAGACTTGTGTTTGTGCTTATAAAACCATCTGGACCTACAGAGTTGATACAAGTATATTTTTTGCACTTGCTCTAACTGTTTCAGTGATATTTAACAGTTCTTTTCAGCATTTATTTATTTATTTATTTATTTATTTTGCTGAATTTATCACTGTTTTTCAGCATGCACTTGTTAAAGAAACTCCATCTGCTTGTTACTGTACAGTTGTTTTAACTGTATGTTGCAAAAGCTGTTTTGAGTCTGCCAAAATATTTCTAAGTTTTGCAAAGTTTTTGTGTGTTGTCAACATTTCTCACAAATGCAGATATTTGGAATTAACATGGCTTGGCTTGTAAAGGCTCTAGGGCCACTAGCCTAGCAACCTCCTGTGAACCTATGAACCTATGAACATGGACTGATAAACTGGAACTCCCTAACAAAACACAGTACTTACTATTATATAAATAGCTAAAGGAATGCGCTTGAAACAATCCACTATTAGTAATTCCCAGTACCTAAATGTAATTGAAACTGACATCACTAAAACACTGAGAGCCAATTCTATCATCGGGAGCTCTACCTTTTTGTTATTCACATATGAAACCTGACAAAAATGCTAATGGCTATTTCTATCCTTGAGAGCTCTACCTGTTTTCTGTTCCCATACAAGACCTGTTCCTCCTTTGCTAGCATAAGGTCTTCTTTCCCCTTGATTTCCTGGATTAAGAAAGGACTCTGTTTTCCACTTTAGTTCTACACTACACATGTTAAAATCTTTTTCTTCTATAACAGATAAATTGTTAGTTTTACCTACACAGGTCCTACATTACTACCAGTTAATATCCATCTTTACAACCCAGTTTAAGGATCAGATAATAACAGAATCCTTAGATTCCCCATTTCAATTAATACTGCCTAAAAAAATCAAATGTTCTGACCCACAAAGCAGGATTGTTTTGTTGAATTGGTTGGCTGTGTAATACTCCTCCCACAGGCGTTTTATTGGGGAAGCAAGTGGCTAACTAGCATTAGCCACTCCACCAGAAATGCATCATTAACATTTAACATGGCCATGGAGGTGGTCTAATGTGGTGATTCTATCAACCTTGAATAATCACTGTCATGAGACTGTTTCTGAATCAGAAAGGGCATCTGATATTAGTTGGCCACTCATGATAGGACTTACCATTCATGAACCCAAGGGAGATTATTTATTTATTTTGATTCATACATTGCTAAACCCCACATTTTACCACTACTGTTAACTCCTTAGTAAACTTAATAAATCAGGGCATGCTCTCTGAATGAACAAGCCAAGGGGAGGAAAGAAACACATCTTTCTCTAATCACTCTAAATCCATCAACTGCCTTACTCTGGGATACTTTCTACAAACAATGACAATAAATATATTCAATATGGTGCCCTAGCATAAGTGCAAGACACATAATAGAAAATCGTGCAACTACAAAAAACAAAAACTGCAGCAAAGGAGGAGTAACGGCAAATCTTCAAACTCATTGCATTTCCACTGCTGCATTTTATTTTTTGGGGGGGGAGTGGTTTAGTCATATCATATACCAGACCTGGGAGTCTATGACCCTGTACACTCCTACTTGTTCCTTGAATTAAATTTTTACTGCATTCTCAAGCTTAATATATATTTTCTCTTTCTTATCTGCAGTTTGAATGTTCCAAAGATTGGTACTGTAGTATATGTGCTTTGAAAAGGAGCCACAGAAAAAAATGTTTTCTGGAGTAGAAGTCCATATATTGAGACTTATTTTGCTACCTACTGCCATCAGAACTTGGAACTGCCTAAAGCAGATGCCCTATGCTGACTGTCTAAAAAAAACTCCAGCTATACTCTGTTGCATATTGTCTACTCAGAGGCAATCTCTGCTTAACATATAAGACCATGTCAAACGCAGAGCTGTTGGACATGCTACACTTAAAGAAATCCCAACCCCTCAGAGCCACATGCTCCAGGGATCTAAACCTTGTCATCACAATGAACAAAACATGCTGGAGGGATAGGTTCCTGACCCAGAGACTCTCCATACTCTGGAAAAGACTGCACATACATGTCAATCAGAGCGCCACTTTAGCCCTCTTTAAAAGGAACCTTGACAATTGGATGGGAAATTCACCCCGGGGATCATGTCAGTCACCCTGCTAGACAGGGGTCCAGGGAAGTAAATATTGTGGGAAGAAATAGCCAGGGAATTGTTATGGCTAGGCTTATATAGGCCCTAGGGCCGATAGCCTAGTACCAACTAATGAACCTATGTGCTGAAAATGTATTGAGAAACACAAGATTAGCATTAGTCTAAAGTATGTCAAATGCTGTTGTATTCCCACTAAATACTACTAGATACTATTAAATACTACTAGCCACTACTCATCAGCTTTCTGCAGTAAAACATTTTTTTTCCTAGAGTATTTGTTGAAGCAACAACAATAGGCATACAGAGTATTAATTATCCAGAGTTGTCTACTGAACAGAAGGAGGTACTTCACTTCTAATTTTCTACTAAAGAACTAGAAAAAAAAAATAAAACACATTAAAAGTGTAAATGTTTCTCATCCTGACATGTTTTCTTGAGAATTGTGCAAGGTATCTGTACACTTCTTGTACCTTAAAGCTATTGGTACAAATTGTAAAATGCTGCCTAAGCAGGAGGTAAATTATCTCACCATCATGTGCAAACATGTCTTAACTGCAAGGCTGCTGAAATCTGTGACAGATCTGAGCAGCTGTGTTTGCTACCCAGTTTCAGTCCTTGCTAATGTAGACTTACAAATTTTATATGAAGATGTGAGCAACTAAGGTAAGGATACTTTCCCTTTATTACTAGCATAGCTCAAAAAGCTTCATAACAAGGAAGCTCGGTAGAGACAGTGTAGCTCTATAAATTTCCAAAGTAGTAAATCAAATGAATTGACTGTTTCCGTATTGTCAGGAATGCTTATAAGGCTTCCATTGTTTTTTCATGCTCTATTGCTGAGGTCTTCCACTTCAGCTTTAGTGGATTGTACATTTCTGGTCACTCACAGTCTTTGAAGAATTTCATCAGAAATACACCACTTCATGAGCACATAATATCAAAGGAAAGCTTAAAAAGAATGTATTATGGTGGGGGTAAGCACATATAAATAATAAGTACTACAAATGGATCCGGTTTCTTTTTAGCCTACATAGAATTTGTAAGTAAACAGATAATTTATGTTACAAGAGTGCTAAAATTATATATGCATAAAGTGTTTGTGAAATTAAATATTTTATACTCATATTTTCTGAAAAAATATTGTTAAAAATTTATATTGTGAGAGTTTGTTGTGAGGTTCGACTCCTGCTGCTATAACAGTGCAAGATTTGACAGCAAACAGAAAATTGCATTCAATAAGTTGTTTGTTTAAAATAACAGAACTGCTCAGGCTAAACATTCTTCACAAACATATCACACTCAAATGAGTTTAAGAGACTCTGACACCCTGTTTTAGCTTCAGGTTTCTACTAATTTTATTGACCGAATGTCAAAATGACAAGAAACAATAAGGAAATTTGGCCTGCTTTTTGAAAATATAATGGTGGGGTATATTCTGCACTGATGTGAAGAATAAATTGAATGTCTAGACTATCATTTGCACAATATCAAAGGTACTTATTTATTTACTTGGTAGGGAACTGTGAAAAAAGTTTCATTTTCTATACTTTATATTACCTGCATAATAAAAATACCCTTTGTTAGAATTTATTAATCACACGCTTAAGGAAAATGAATATTCTAGTTAAAATATATGTTTAAGTATAAAATTGAATTGCCACTGTTAAAGACTATTTTCAAAGCTTTTTTAACGTTATTCATTTTTTTCCTTTTTTATAATTGTGACTTATAATGTTTTGTTTTGTCAGCAGTCATATAATGGTTCATAACATTAACAATGGAACAATGACTGATCATAATCCCTTTCATCAGATTTCATCTTAGATTATGCAGTGATGCAGTATAAAACAGCAGTTGAAATTTTAATCTGAAAAGATGAAATTATGGTTTTAAACTCATATGTTTCAATTTGCATAATTTGCTTCTCTGAATAAGCTACATCACCTATAGCAATAAAATGCATTGGCCTGGATTAAGAAAAAATATTACTACCATGTCTGTTTGTTCAACACTTTACTGAAAATTGTATGACAACAATAATCTATGATTCAGATACATAATAAAGCTACAATAAGCATCCTTCATTACTGGCTCATTATCATGTCTCTGAATCAGAGAATGCACTGTTGTACCTGACTGTGACAGTATCCCCCCTTCTACCCCCATAACGCAGATGCACTGGTACCTTCCACTCTTGCCACAAAAGTGAGAGGGATATGTTATCAAAAGATGATGTGCAGTTTTGTGCTTTTCTGTATTTCTTTAGATCATTCTAACAGTGCTATTCCAATGACAGCGACATTTCTGGGAGAAGCACAGAGCTGCTTTGCATTAGCCATGACCCTGGATTGCTGTGTTTGCATATGATCTTCACCAGTGAGACAATAGTAGTGCTATAAGCCAATGCCTTCTTTGCACTGTAGTGGTGCAGTGACCTGCCTCTGAATTGTTCAGGCATATTACACTGCAGCCTCCTGTGCAGGCCAGATTGGCACAGTGCTTTATGCCTTTCAGAATCCCAGGGATTGTCCTTATAGTCGGTGAATAAAATTTACAATATATCACTGTATTGTTAGTGCATTGTCTCTTTAAAATCCAGTGACATTAAGCATGACATTGTTTTACTTCTGCAAATGCTGCTTCATTACCACAGTGAAAGGCTGCTTACTAACTAATCCCCAGATTTCTGTAATTTTTCATTAAGATGCTTGTTTTTATGAACAAAACTAAAATAAAACTAAAAATTATATCCAAATATATATAGAATTAATCAGGTATATAGCAATTTCCACAGCTTCAGTTTTTCAGCAGTATGTTACTCATTTTGTAACTTTTCAGTCACTATCATGTACTTTATTTCCAACTTATTAGACAACCTGTAAACATGAGGAGAGGAATAGGTGAGCTACCCTATGTACCGACTTGTAGAGGATATTAAAACTTAAAAGAAAAAGTTTGACAGCTTAACTTACAAGCTGTTATTAAAAATAACAATTCTAATTACTTATTAGAGAGCTTAAAAAGCATTCTGTCAAACCTTTTTTAAAGATAACTACCTCAACAAAAACAGACAGTTGAAAGGCAGATCCCAATCTGTCTAATAAAGCATCATAGTTGCAAAATTACACCTTGTAAGATATATATATATATATATATATATATTTTTTTTTTTTTTTTTGAGTTTCAAGTGTGTATGTGTGTGTGTGTGTGTGTGTGTGTGTGTGTGTGTGTGTGTGTTGTGGGGTGCAAAATGTGAGTGCTATTCAGGTCAAAAGATCTCCTTGTTTCCATCTGTTGTATATAAAGTACAAGATCACAGTTATGCAAAGGATTTCAATTATACCAAAAGGAACAAATTTGTTTTGCAATTGCAAAATCCTAGGTAAAAAGATATGAAAACTGAAAAAAGTGTGATTTCCTGAAGTGTTCCAAAAATGATATCATTGCAAAATGAGAACAACCACTACAAATTGTGAAATGCCATTGCAAATGAAAATAAACTCTATGAAACAGCATAAAAATTAAAATGAAAACAATATCAACAAGCTACCACACATTCAAACATGTAAAAATGAGCAGTGACTTTTAGATAAAATAGACACTGCACTTCTATATTCATAGTTACTAGGTATACAGTCCAGGAGACCATCGAAATGCCTTGCCAATTTCCCCAAAATAATGTCTTAAACAATTTGTTTACGTTCATGCAGTAGTCAAGTGAAGGCTAAGGGAATCAAACTCTGCATTACAGGCAGTGGCCTATTAATAGCTAATTGCATTAATCCAATCTGTTGTACTAACTGCCAGAGTAAGAATCCTGGACTTTTCAATTTATTGTGCATGTTCTGTTATTAAAACATACTGAATAATTTATCATGATTACAGTATTGTCACACACTTCACCACTGTCATAGGTATGTAAAAGTTACTTGGCAGAAAGTTAGAATCAAAGGGAGCAGAATGTTAATTGTTATAAAATGTTTTCAGGTTTATCTGAAAAAAAAAAATAAGGAAGTCCAAGTTGTATTTTTCAGTTGCCTGACAAAAGATGATGCACCTTAATGATTATATTTATTTATTTATTTATTTATTCTGTCATATATTTATTTATTTATTACCAGGATATCCACTGCATTTCAACCTATTTATCGGCAATGTCTTGGTAAGAAAAGCTCCAGCAATCATTGCTCAACATGAGAATTGAATAATGCAGTGGTCGGTATGCACAGACGTGGACTGCAGACATTATTTTCTTCACAGAAAATAAAAATCGTGAACACTAGTAATTCATTGTATTTGAAGAGGCTGTCATAACTACAATTTTACAATCATTCCTTTTACAATTGTTCAGACTTTGTACAGAATTCCAAGTCATAATGATTGCTTTAAAAGCTGTAAATTGCCTACCAGTCAATATAGCCCAATATGCAGCTTTGTTACCCCAGTCATCTTCATCAGCAATGTAAAGATATGACACCATTTAGAAGGAAAACAGCAACTTTAATGGTACATTAAATTTCAGCACAGATAAAATGTTCTAACAGCTTCTTTTTTCATGAATAAACTAGCAACTGGTAAAAAGTCTCAATGCATTGTGGGATGCATCACTTCATAAAGTTACAGTACATGTACATAGATTGACAGTATATCCATACAGAGCTGCTATGTATTTATAGTCAGTTTATCTACCCCCTCCAAAGAAAGATAGAATTTCATTTAAAATGCAATTATAGTGCGCAGCTGATGTACATATTTTATATTTTTTAATGTTCTATTGACTGAATGTTTTAAAACATTTTACAGAGTCTAAACAACTGAGAAAGAATAATCTTAGCAGAAATGCAATAACATGTTATATGAGAGAAAATCAAGAAATAGTAAATTATCTGTCTATATTACTAGATTACAGTCTTGAAATCTTTTAGGGTGTGAACCTCACAACGAATTCAATTTGCATGGCTGGAAATGGATGTTGTGGAAGGAAAACAGTTAGCTACACAATTTAAAATGGTTATGATGTCCACATTTTGTTTGCAGAACAATCTGTGCACAATCAGGTACAGCCACACTTGGACTAGTAGATTTAAAATTGTAAATTTGGGGTTTTCTGTCCCTTTTTTCAGATACTGCACTGTGGTTGTGCATTTAAGGAAACAACAACACCCTTACTGATTAAAGATCTTATCATCTTTGGCTCAAAGAGCTGGAATTCACTTTCTATAGCTGAGTAATCAAATTGAGGCTTATTTGGAACACCTGGAACAACTTGATTGTCTTCCTTAATGTCTAACTATGGTGCCATCTTCATTTTGCATCATGCATGACATTTATTTTTTTTATTAAAATGGAAAACTATCTGCCCCCACTTTCTCTTTCTCTAACTTCAAGCATCCTGCTTGACCTCATAGGTTCATAGGGAAGTACTAGGCTACTGGCCCTAGGGCCTATATAAGCCTGGCCAAGAAGGTACCCGGGCTTTTGCCACCCAAGAAAATAATTTTCCTGTGCGACTGTCAAGCAAAGCCACAGAAGTGATCCCTGGGGGTGAATTTCCTATTTCCCATCCAATCATCAAAATTTTTCTTGAAGAGTGCTAATGAGGAGCTTTGCTTGATATAAATAGGTAGTTGTTTCAGAGTATGGGAAGTCTCTGGGACAGGAATCTATCCCACCAGCATGTTCTGTTTATTGTGGTGACAAGGTTTAGGTCCCTAGAGCGTGTAGCTCAGAGGGTTTGGGATTTCTTTAAGTGGAGAATGTCCAACAGCTCATTATAGCTTTGTATGTTAGGCAGAGATCGCCTCTGAGTAGGCGATAAGCGACGGAGTAAAGCTGAATATTTTTGAGACGATCTGCATAGGGCATCTTTTTGAGGCCAGTAATCCTCTTTGTGAGGTATTTCTGCAGTCTTTTCAGTTGTTGTAGCTTGAGGTTCAGTGTACTATTGTCTATTATATAATTCTTTGTAAGAGGCTTTAGCTTGCTGGTCATTTTACATTACTGACCCATACGGAATATATATATATATATATATATATATATATATATATATATATATATATATATATATATATATATATTTAGATATAGATAGATAGTTTTTTTTTTTTTGCTTTAAGTTTGAATTTTAACATTAGTATGTTAGTGCTTGTTTGACTTCCAAACGTAAGCTGGGTTAGGCTTAATCTTGTGGAATTATAAGGAGCAGCTGAATATAACATGAGGGCTTGGTGTTGATATGACTTTATCAAGATACTTTAATTAGCTTGTATTGCCCTTTCAATTGCTCAGTAGCTCCGCTTGATTGATGATAATGGGAATAATAAGGACTTGGCACAGCACGAGTGAATCCCTGATCAGAAGTGATCTACAGGGAATTGGTTGACACTAATTGTATACCACTATAAGTATCCTTTTGAATTTATTATATTTTTTTCTAAACATAGTCATGAACCTGGCTATCACATATTGCATGCTTGTGGCTGGCATGTATAACATTTGATGAACTATACTAAAATGTTTTATCCCTTTAAATGTCTTACACACCTTCTGCCACGTGCAGGACACTGCTTTGAATCAGCATGAGCATGGTTACTCCTCATGCATTTGCAGTGTTTACATTCTTTTTCCTGCATGCACATTTTCGTTGTCTAGTATATTTCTTATTAAATCAGCCCTATATTTTATCTCAACCACATCATTTGCCATAGTCACGTTAGCAGATTATATAAGTTCAGCCTCTCTTGCAACTAGTATAACTTTTTTCCTAATTTAAATTCACTGTATTATTATAACTGTAACTTTTGAGACACTTCTATGTTTGTCCAATTACAATTCTATCTGATATCTGTTTATCTTTACTTTTATTAAACCCACAATTTTCGGCTAAGCCACAGAATCACCTTACAAAACCTTCAACACTTTTAACTCTAACTTGAACACTTCTGCAGAATCATGACCATTCCTGTAAAATATTTCTTTTTTAAGCAAAATGTTTACTGATCTTAGTCCTCAGAAAATGAAAATAAATTATATACTGCTATCCTTCCTTGCCCATAGCAACACTAAAATGTTCACCTGGATTTCTTTAGTTGCTTTATCTATGGCAATTGCTATTTTAAAATCTGAAACTGCCTGCTTGCTGGCAAGGCAAATGGCGTTGTAATGTCATGAAGTTCTGGTGTGTTAAATTTAGTCATATTCTAATGAAATTTATTATTCTAATGCAACACATTCATGGCTTCATGGGTTCACAAGCAAGTAGTACATTAGCTGCCTCAGCCTGATCTCCTACAAACTAGTATAAATCCAACCATTTCATTGGAAGAAGTTAACACAAAGACAATAGCAAGAGGAAAAAGAAAAAAAAATGTAAATGAAGGAGAGGGTAAGTTATGTTATACATAATATACACAGTATCTACAAAACATCCGCTAGACCGCTGAGTTTCTCTGCACAGAAAGGTTTTATTCAGATAAAGCCAGTTTAAAAAACGCTTTTCGTCCGACAGCATCCTTGGACTTCTTCAGACAAATGAAAAACGTTTGATACCATTCAAATCACATTTAAATAACCTCCGTCATGTCACCTGATTAACAAATAAGACATTTTAAAGTTACAAATACTTAAAATTATTTAAACTGTTGATATAAAACTTTATATTTTAAAACCAAACATATTATGTTAGCAGCAACCAATTATATCCAAATCTTCCAAGCATAATAGTTATGCAAAATGGGTAGACATAAAAACATGGAATAATAATGATAAAAAATAACATATACAAATTAATCATGAGTGATGAACCAAAAAACAAAAATAAATCACCCATTCCCCCATTTCTAAGTCTAGTAGTAAGCTAACTTTGAGCTCATATTTGCATAATAATTTAAAAAAATATATATATATAGTTAATCTATACACTTCATCTTTCCAGACGTTTTAATTTCAATAAGTACATTATTGAACATTTTTCGTTTAAGCCCGGGTCCATATAGGCATTTACCCTAATTTGCCACATTATTTCTATTTTTTCCAATATTAAATTATATGGACCACCTCTGGTGTCTTGATACACCTGATCTATCACTTTGAATTTAAATCTATGATTGGGGAATATTAATAGATGATATTTTTATGGTGATTCATTGTGATGAAATAATTGCTTCGAATTTGGTAAAAGCATTAAATAATATATCTGAATTTTTACAACTGACACACCTCTTTCACACTAAATCTATATCTTACCTGGATGTGGAACTTATTAAAAATTAACATAAAAAAACATATGAAGCTAGAATATATAGAAAGCCGACTTATTCTAATAGATTTCTGCATTATACAAGTGCACATCCATTCCATCAGAAACGGTCTGTAGTGAAGGGCCAGTTAGTTCGAGCAGCACAGATGAACACTACAGAAGAAAGTTTCATAGAGGAATGTTTAAATTTAAAACATATGTTTTTAAGTAGGGAATATCCTTTAGAATTAATCGAAGAATTAATTCACGAAGTTTCATACAAAAGGACTAATGGCTTATATGAACCATTAATAAAGAACTGTACAGATAGAGTTATTAATCTCGAGGAACAAGAAACTAGCATTAGTCATATGGAACCTACACAGCAACAGGAGCCACCAGTATTCAACTTGGCATGCATCCTTACTTTTTCTTTAGATTATAAGAAGATCACAGAAATAATAATAAAAAAATTGGGTTCTATTGAAAGATGACAATATCTTAATCTCAAAAGTAGGAATGTTGCCCAAAATAGTATGGAGAAAAGGATTGAGTTTTAAGAATTGATTGCAGAAACAAATAAATCCAAAAATGAGGAATTTGGGCCTGATGCAGTGTGGGAATTGTCCATATTGTTTTACAATGGAAGTGGGTATTACAACTGATATTAATGGTTTCAGACTAAATTGTAAAAATAGATTCAATTGTAACTCTAAAGGAGTAATCCAAAGCAAGTACCCGGTACACAGCGTCAGTGAGAGGATTTATTGAGCGGCAAGGCAGCAGTGAAATAAACAGTACAATACGTAGTGCAATAAACAATCCACGTTTCGTCAGTAACTTCATCAGAAAAACACAATAAAACTGTAAAGTACCATTTAAATACAAGTACCAGGTTTAAATTAACCAATAAAAACTGGAATCCTTGCATACATTAATTAAAATCATTCACGTCACATACTACACAAATAACAACTACAGAACCACTCTAGTTGAGTAAAATAAAACCATTAAATGACAAATCTATATTGTTAAAATGATGACTGAAGTTTAAAAACTGTAATATTAATCATGGACACACTAAATATGACATTGAAAGATAATATACACTAAAATACACTAAATAGTTTTAATACATTAAAAAAAAGAGATGATAGCACCATCTAGTGGTAGAAATTAGCATTACAACAAAACTACTTAACCTGATAAAATCCAAAGGTGTATTTAAATATATTAAAAATATTTTAAATATGTTAAAATTGTATTAAAAATCTCAATGTAATTGTGTATAAAGTTGAAACTAACCAGTTATTACTAATATGTGTTATAATTTAGCTGACCTAAGTTTCAAAACTGGTTTGAGGGAAATCAAATCATTAATGCCAGGATGTTTGTTTGCTTCTAGTACCATCTGCCAATATAGTTCTCTGTATTCAACTAAAGTTTCCCACAGACCTCCTCTACGGTCTGTGGGAACAACTTCCAAAACGAAGAACTCAAATGTAGCTTCCTTACAAATTTGTGTGTGTTTGAAAAGTGAGTTAGTTTCTCGAGCAGTTTTTATATCATACAGATGTTCGTAAATCCTCTGTTTAATTTTCCTCTCACTTTTCCCAATGTAGAAAGCATCACATTTTGTACATAGAGCAATATAAATAATACCATTAGTGTTACAATTGACAAAAGATTTAACTGTCAAAGTTTTATTCCTGGCTTTCAAACAAACTGATTCTCCTGTTTTTAAATACATACAGTAACTACAAGCCCCACATTTGAAAACTCCATTTTTCTTTTTCTTATTTTTCTCAAAAAACTTGTTTTTAGAACCTCTTTCCAAAAGACATTTGATGGTTTTGCCCTTCTTATAAATGTATTTGATATCTTTGTCAAAAATATGACTTAAGTCAGAAACTTTTGCAACATTTTTCCACTCTTTGTCAATAATTTTCCTGACTAAACCAGCCTGACCATCATAAATAGTGGAAATACCTGAACAAAATTCATTGTTTGTGGTAACATCGGCCCTATTAACAATAGTTTCATATGTAGGTTTACCCAATATTGGGGCAAATCTATCTGTCCTACCTTCACAAACTTCATGACATATCTCATCAAACATTTTCCCAGGGTACCCTCTTTCTAGGAACATAGTCCTCAGAATACTACACTCTTCCATAAAGGTGGTATCATCAGAGGTCATTCTACAAATCCTAACCATCTGTCCTTTTAAAACACTTTTCTTTTGGTATAAGGGGTGGGAACTGGTGTAATGTAAATACGTATTTGAAAAAGTGTTTTTTCTATGTACTCTTGAAACAAAATTCTTCTCTAATTTCACAATGTTAACATCCAAGTAGTTGACCTCATGTTCATTAAAGCTCTTGGTAAATTTGAGAAAATTTGTGGTCTCATTGATGTAGTCTACAAATAGGTCAAACTCATCCTTGGTACCTTTCCACAAAAAACATAAATCATTGAGAAATCTACAGTACAATGTCCATTTGTTACTGTGAACTGGGGTTAGGATAAACTTGTTTTCCCAAAATGCCATAATAATGTTAGCATATGTTGGTGCACAATGTGCTCCCATAGCCACACCCCTGACTTGTCTGTAATATTCTCCTTCAAAAAATAATAAATTGTTCTTCAGAACAATTTCCATAAGAACAAGTATAGTTCTAAAGTCATTGTGGGAGATCTCTTTACATGTAAGTAACATCTCTTCGAACCACATTAGTCCTAGTTCATGTGGGATAGATGTAAACAAATCCACTACATCACAGGTACCAAAACCTTTCGTGTCACTATGTATAGAATGGTCAACTTTTCTCAAAAAATCCCAGGAATCTTTTAAAATAATAATATTTTCATTGACAAGCTTTTTAATCTTTATGTCTATATATTTTGCCAATGGTGCTGTTATTGAACCTTCAGAGGAAACAATAACTCTAAGTGGAGGGTCATTGATGTTCTTATGTACTTTCGGAATACCAAAGACAGATGGTATTTTAGGTTTTTCTACTTGGAAAAATTTGTAGGTCTTAAAATCTATAGACCCTTCAAGTAATAAGTCGTTTAATAAAATACTGATTTTATTATATGCAATATTAATTTCATTTTTAGAAATTCTTGTATATTTGTCTGTGTCGTTCAGTATTTCAAACATTTTGCCCTCATATAATATATGGTCCATCAACACAACCCCCCCACCCTTGTCGGGTTTCATAACTCTAACTTCCCTGTTGTTACTCAAATTCTCAAGGATTTCTTCTTCTTTGTCATTCAAATTAGAACGCACTGTGTGCCTACGTAATGAATTTCTTAATTCATTTTCCAATGCAAGCTCAAAGTTTTTCAACTGTGGATGCAGGGGGGGTTGAATGTGCTTTTTCGTGACAAATTATCCATAGGTACATTACTATGCTTGCCTTTGAAAAAAATCTCTAGATTTTTCTTTCTTATAAATAATTTAATATCAACTAAAAGTTTAAAAATGTCCGTCCTTTTTTGTGGTATAAAACCAAACCCTTTGGAAAATAAATCAAAAAATGTTTTGGTAAGTGCAATTTTAGAATAATTAAATATATTAAAATCATTAAAAGTCCATTTACAACCATCTTTAACAATGTCATCAGTTACTACGAGTTCCCTTGTCTCGATACAGGGGGTCGCCATCCCCTCCCCCTGTAGTTTTTTGAATTGTAAACTACTGGTTCTTTGTATCTTAATCTTTCAGACCTACATAGTGTAGGAAAATCCTCAGTGTCGCTGTCTATGTCATCATGTAATGTTTTTTCATGTTCTTGAATGTTGTCCATGTCAATATGCTCATTGTCAAAATTTCTTTTACCCCATGATTTAGGCTTGGGATAATGGGTGTTACTGTTGTATTCACCTACATCTCTCTCTATCTTATTGTGTTTCCTATTCTGTACTTCGGTACATTTTAATTCTATGTCCTTGAACAATCTTTTATATTTGTCCCTCTGTTCATCTATAGTAAACATTAAATCATTAACAACAGCCTTGTTAACTCTCTCAATGATGGCATACATTTTTTCCATTTCACACTCGTTATTAGAAATAATAGCCCTCATAATATTAAAACCACAGTCATCAAAGGCTTTCTAAAGGAGTGGTGTATGTGGCTAAATGCCAAGCCTGTCCCTCTTGAGGGACAGGGTTTATGAGCATCTTAGAAGCATAACCCAACATAAGGAAGAAAATGCTTTAGCAAGGCATGTGTTAATATACCCCGATCATAGATTTAAATTCAAAGTGATAGACCAGGTTTATCAAGACACCAGAGGTGGTCCATCTAATTTAATATTGAAGAAAATAGAACTAATGTGGCAAATTAGGCTAAATGCCTATATGGATCCAGGCTTAAATGAAAAATGTTCAATAATGTGCTTATTGAAATTAAAAAGTCTGGAAAGATGAAGTGCATAGATTAACTATATATATATATATATATATATATATATATATATATATATATATATATATATATATATACATATATATATATATATATATATATATATATATATATATATATATATATATATATATATATATATATATATATATATACATATATATATATATATATATATATATTTAAATTATTATGCAAATATGAGCTCAAAGTTAGCTTACTACTAGACTTAGAAATGGGGGAATGGGTGATTTTGTTTTGTTTTTTGGTTCATCACTCATGATTAATTTGTATATGTTATTTTTTATCATTATTATTCCATGTTTTTATGTCTACCCATTTTGCGTAACTATTATGCTTGGAAGATTTGGATATAATTGGTTGCTGCTAACATAATATGTTTGGTTTTAAAATATAAAGTTTTATATCAACAGTTTAAATAACTTTAAGTATTTGTAACTTTAAAATGTCTTATTTGTTAATCAGGTGACATGACCGAGGTTATTTAAATGTGATTTGAATAGTATCAAACGTTTTTCATTTGTCTGAAGAAGTCCAACGATGCTGTCGGACGAAAAGCGTTTTTTAAACTGGCTTTATCTGAATAAAACCTTTCTGTGCAGAGAAACTCAGCGGTCTAATGGATTTTTTGTGGATTGGTTGGTGTTCAAGATCCGTGGTTTGTGTAAATGTACACAGTATGACAGGCAAAATATAACATAAGGTACTTCTTCACCCCAATAAAAAGAGAAATAACAAGGTCTAGTTATGCACATAAAGAGATGTTCAAGATATAGAGATTTCATCATGCACGGGTAGGCTATGTTTCCATGCTGGAGCATAAACAGTCGTTACCACTCAAAAACAAAAATCAGACTTGTCATACTCACTTAGGTAAAAATCAATATCCAGAAAGTGTTCACTTGCCATGTGTTTCTACCAGATAAATATGGATGCTGACTTGTTAAATAACTCAGTCTCTACAAACTACCCACTGGTATTATACCTGGAGTTACAATACTGCCAATGGAACTCAACAACAGACTAAAGAAAGTTTTTTGTCCAGATAAAGTTGTGGAAGTTTCTCAACAATAAAAGAAAAAAAATGAAAGACGGGCATTAGGTGGAACCAACATATATAGATAGTCTTAGTCTGGTTGTATGTTACAGGAAAAAAAAAAAAAAAATATATATATATATATATATATATATATATATATATATATATATATATATATATATATATAGATCTACTGTATATAATCGAAAACTCACTTTTTCGAAAATAAACAGTAGACCCACGGTTACGCAAAAGTGCACTTCACCGAAAGTGCACTTTTGCGAACACCACTTGAGCGAATGGTTACGGACCTTAGGGTTAGGGCTTGGGTTAAAGATAGTGGATACCTAGTAGGACTACCCATTATCCTTAACTCAAGCCCTAACCCTAAGGTCCGTGACTACCACACCACAGTGGAGGACATTGCCTATTTGTTCTAGTGGTGTTCACGAAAGTGCACTTTTGGTGAAGTGCACTTTCGCGTTAGTAGGCATCCTCTACCTGATTTCGAAATAGTGTAATTTCGATCTCCGGTAGTAGACCCATATATTTTTATATATATATATATATATATATATATATATATATATATATATTTTGCTCAGTGGAAGTCACTCAACATAACATGGAAACAAACAGTGCTGACTATGTAATCAATGAATTAAAAGAATTCACTTTAACTAATAAATTGACAAACTTAGGTAACCTAAAGCTGAATCAGGGCCCGATTATAACTCATAGGTAAATATTGAGATACTATTACTATGTGACTCTATGTTTAAACCATTATGTATGATGTTGAGCAGCACTGACAAATACAGAATCACTATTTAATTGAATTAGGCCTTAAATGGATTGATATTCCTTAATTACTGATAAGACTACTTAAATATAGATAAAATTTCAAGCACATACATATTCCTTGTAGGACAAATGACCTCTACTATACACCTTTCAATCACATAAAAATTGTGCACTAGAATTTTTGGAAATTCTAGATTCAAACAAGGTCGAGCTTCCTTCAGTAAAATTGTTCCATCAAAAAAGTGGAATGATTGTACATTTTCCAAGGCATTTATTTTGAAAATCTGTTTATGACAGATGTGTACAATATATAACTTGCATTTGTTCGCATATAGGTAAGAACTTCTCTAGAACCAATATGCACATTCAAAACACTTTTTTACCTGAGGTTATCATGGTTCAGGCTATGTTAGCAGCAGGACAAACATTGTAACAAAACATTTCTTTTAGGAATATTAAACTATTCAACAGCAATAATTCAGAACACAGAAGATCTTTCAATACTGTAAAGGCTTACTTATGAAATGTCTGATGTTTAGGAAATAAAATGCATGAAGTATACAATATAATTAGAGTAGAAAATATCATTATTACAGTTATTATAATACCAAGGGACAGCTGTAGCTTGTTTTCCTGGCTATATAACATCTGAATTTGTAAATCTAACAAGCATTGTGGTGAGGTCCTATTCTTATTATTACTAGATGAAAGAGTTCAATTATAATTAGTTTATATTAGCAACATTCTAGATATACTGGTAGTTGAAAGGTCCTAGTGCTTTAGACATCAGATTTTTTTCATAGAGAACATCCTCCATGGATTCAAAACTCCTCCATTATTGTATTTTAACTTTGAAGAATTTTTTTTTTTTATAATTCATCTCCAACTAATACTGATGGGAGTTCTGAATTTCCTAAAACTTAATGGGATAACTTTACTTCAAAATAATCCATTGAGCAGGGATTCATAGATATAATTTCATCTAATGTTTTTTCACAGTTATAAAAGTATCAACTAGGGAAAATAACTGTGGAAGGATGGTACAAAATTCTTATACTGGACTACCCATTAATAACACAAAACAAAATTAAATACTTTTTTATCTACTCTTTCATTGAAACAATGAAAATCTGACTATAAAAAGACTTGCCTTCTGACTACTCAACTACTCAGAAATGACTGATTCTATATTAAGAGATCAATTACACAAATATGGCAAGTAATGACTTTGGCTCTGGTGATCAGAGATTAAGAGTAGAAATATGCCAAGAGTCCTTAAGCAAAACTGACTTTAATACCTATGGTAGTGATATTAAAAAGAGGTTTCCATAAAGGTGGAATTCTAGGCTACTCAAAAATTTCAAAAAGAACAAACAAGTGTTTCTACTATACTGGAAGCACTCCAATGCAAAAAGCAAATCTAGATTGAGAAAGATCTCAAAAGAACTCAAATTTAACATAAACAAAGAAAAGTCAAATATCGGGCAAAACTAGCTGAAAACTCACACGATATATATATATATATATATATATATATATATATATATATATATATATAGGTTCATATGTAGGTACTAGGCTATTGGCCCTAGGGCCTATATAAGCCTCGCTAAATTATTTTCCTGTGCCCCTGTCAAACAGAGCCATAGAAGTGATCCCCGGAGTGAATTTCCTATCTCCCATCCAGTCATCAAGATTTTTCTTGAAGAGTGCTAATGAGGAGCTTTGTTTGATATAGAGAGGTAGTTTGTTCCAGAGTATGGGAAGTCTCTGAGACAGGAACCTATCCCTCCAGCATGTTCTGTTTACTGTGGTGACAAGGTTTAGGTCCCTAGAGCATGTAGCTCAGAGGGATTGGGATTTTTTCACGTGGAGCATGTCCAACAGCTCTGGGTTTGACATAGCTTTGTATGCTAGGCAGAGATCACTTCTGAGTAGGCGATATGTGACAGAGTAAAGCTGGAGTTTTTTTGAGAAGGTCTGCGTAGGGCATCTGTTTGAGGCCAGTAATCCTCTTTGTGAGGTATTTCTGTGGCCTTTCCAGTTGTTGTAGATATCTTGTGAGGTGCATACCAAAAGGGGTGTTGTACTCTATAATGGGTCAAATGAGTGATGAGTAGAGGGGAACAATGACCTCTTTTTTCCTGGATGAGAAACCTTTTGTGATGAGGTGTGCCACGTAGAAGGATTTCCTGACTACTGTGGCAATGTGATTATCAAAAGAGAGACTACTGTCCACCTGTGTCCAAAGGTCTCTTATCACACTTTTGGTGTTAAGTAGACTACTGCCTATGTGGTAGTTCATGGGTACAGAGTTTTTACCAAAAGGGATGACAATGCACTTTTTGGCATTGAGCTTGAGGCCATGGCTTTGACACCAGGCATCTGTCTCAGTGAGGCCCTTTTGTAGAATGTCCGCATCATTAGTAGTTTTGATTATGGCTCCAAGTTCGTAGTCATCTGAAAACTTTGTTAGCCAAAGACCTTCTGTGTTAGCCTGTACTTCAGAGAAGTAGATGCCAAACAGGAGAGGACCTAGAACTGAACCCTGTTGTACTCCACTTGTCACTGGTCTGAAGTTGGATTTAGAGTCTGCTACTTTTACAGTGTGGGTTCTGTCAGTGAGCCAGTTGGCAACCCATCTTGTGACATAGGGATTTATACCTTGTTTAGTGAGTTTGTCCATAATTCCAGAGTGGGGGATGATGTCGAAAGCCTTGGCGAGATTTAAATAGGCTATGTGTACCACCTTACCCTCATCTACGGCTTTGGTGACCGCTTCAAAGAAGTCTATCAGGTTTAGGAGACATGATCTGCCTTTTACAAATCCGAACTGGGTAGGGTCCAGAGTATGGAGATTACCAATGTCATTGTTTATAAGTTCCATGATGATACGTTCCATAGCCTTGCAGACCAGTCTTGTCAGGTTAATGGGGTGGTAGTTCCTGGGGTCTGTGGTGGCTCCCCCTTTATGGAGTGGGATAATCAGTGGGCACAAAGCCTGAAGTGAGGCTATGATTGAACACGGTACTTAGGTGGGGTGCCAGTTCATTCTGAGTTCATGTAGAACGCAACCTGGGATGTTGTCAGGTCCCTTGGATGCTGTGTTCTTGGCTTTGGAGAGTGTTTTTCACCTGTGCAGATGTGATTACAGGTACTTTGCATTCTTCCGGTATAGAGATGGGCCCTTTAGGGAATGAGAGAGAGGTAAAGTTAGCACTGAACCTATCTACCAGGATGTTGGCAATATCAGTTGGTTCTGTATATTGACTGCCATTGTGTTGTAACTCAGAGCAGATCTGAGTGTTACCATTGAGATTCTTGACATAGCTATAGCATGCTTTGTGGCTGTCTTTAGAATTAGTGGCAATTTTGTTTTCGTAACTAGCTTTGGAGGATTTTATGAGTGATCTCAGCTTCTTACTGAGGCTGACCATGGAGTTCCTCCAATCATGGCATTTTACTTTTTTTTGCAACAGTTTCTTTCTTCTGTTGTAGAAGTTGTTTATAGCAGGGGACCACAAGACTGGCTTCCTTTTTTTGGAGGATAGCATTCAGCAGTTGTATCTCTATTGTCCATCAGCATGGATGTCGTGAACTTTGCCACTTCTGTCTTAAGAAGCATGAATTTGGCTTTGGAGAAAGTTTTTACGGTGGTTTCTCTAATGGGGTGTGGAGGTGGGATGTGGATGTCTAGGGTGATTTGCTTGTGGTCGGATCTTACCAACGAGGAATTTACCTCTGTTGTGGAACACCGGTTGCCCATGCTGGTAATGACCATGTCTAGGATATTGCTGCTCCTGGTGGGGGTGTGGATAAGCTGATCCAAGGCATTGGAATTTATGAATTTCAGAAAACGTTGAGCACAAGAGTTGGTACATGAGTAGTTTTCCCTTTTAATGGTGGTGTAGTTGAAATTGCCCATTATTAGGGTGTTAGGTTGTACCCTAATATTTTCCAGTGTATCAAGAAGTGAGGAGTGGGAATCTTGGGGCATGGTGGGTGATCTGTAGCAAGCTACAATTTGCATTGCGGTCTTGCCCAGAGTTAGTTGCACTTGGATAATCTCAGATGCATTATGCTGAGCAACCAGCCTGGAGGTGTGGATATTCTTAATATTTTTTTTTTTTTTGTCTTCCTCCAATGTAGGGGGGAGTGTATCACACTTGTATTTTAGTACAGCTCTCAGTCTCCTTAAGAGCTTTAGAACCTTTCCGCCTAGGAAGGTGTAGTTCTATATTCATTTGTTTTAATGGCAAAGAGAAGATAAAACCGTTTGCTAGAGACTGAGTAACTTCTGCTATATCAACTGCTACCACGCTATTTTTACAGTTCTTGGTGCATCTTTTCTGCAAAGGCTTTTGTGTGCTGTGGTGGTATTTTCCCTGCTACATTTTAAACCAAACAAATTTTACTTTGGCTCCTTTTAGTTTTTATCCCTGTTGTATACCTACTTCAGCCAGTGCATGTCATTTTGTTTGTAGCCGGGTGACATGCTTTGTTTCAAAGGGGCCCTAAAGTCACATATACCCTATGAATGGTGGCTTTTTTTCTGTTAATTGTTAAAATGCCTTATTTTGTCTAAATAACCAAGTCTGTACTTTTTGAAATGGTTACCTAGGTTTAGAGTTGTCTTTTGTTACTATTCTGTAAGTTAAAGAAACAAGTTCCTCCAGTTTTCCTTTCACTATCTGTTAAGGAAGGGGTATTAAATGTAAAATGCTTTGCAGTGATGAGTACTTAAATACAGACTGCACTATAGGTAATAAATGAACTTATTTAGAGAATTCAGGAGTATAACTGTTCCAGTTAAGGAAGGATTTTGGGTGGCTTGACTTGAGAGCTCACAATACTATATGTAATGAGTTGGAGGCTCCTACATTAGTTCTGCTCAAATATGGGCTTTTTACATGTTTAAACTCCACCCCTATCTAATAAGAAGTGATTGTGTGGAAAAATTCAGACCACATTTCTCTCCTTGATGCACCAGGAAGGTTGGCTGCTCCAGTTTGACAAATGCTGTGTCTATAGCTCAACGTGATACTGGCTCACTCTCTTCACAGCCAGTCTTACACCTGGGGCACCAATTGATTCCAACCCTGATATGTAGGTAACTATAAATCATGATAGAACCCCCCCCCCCCCACACACACACACACACACACACACACCTTAGCTGCAAAAGTAGTGTGTGGGGCTGTTTAAGCTAAAACCCTTATCTGCTCGCACCTTAACTATGGTTATTTCAAGTCTGTCACTTTGATAATTTCCTTAATCAAAGGTTTCTCGTTGCTACAGCCATCACTGTATTAATACTAATGACACAAGATCCAGGTTTCTAGTTCTGATCTAGAGTTGTAATGTGACAACATTGTTAAAAACAAACTGCCTTTCAGACCTGCTTTGGAAGTATTTAATTTCCACAGCCTTAGCATTTTTAATGGTCTCCTGGGAAATTGCCTGTTGTGCATGTCTGGCTGCTCCTGTTCTAAAAGAGTACAGAATGCATCCTTTAATGCAAGATCTACACTGACCCATTGCCTTCAGTGCTTCCCTTGCTTCAAATTCTGCATATGGAGTTCCTTGCTGGGGGCAAAATCAAGAACCTTCTGTTAATCTTCTGTGTAATGTACTATGTTCTTACCATGTGCTTGCAAAATAGTCTAGCAAGAGCTTTGCTTTCCCAAATAGAAGTCTGTCTAAAATCTAACATCACTCTGGGCAGAGCTGTGTGCTGTCTCATCTTGGGCTGAACTAGCTCAAACCACCTGAAAACTCCATTTAAAGCTGTTAAACATTAAATAAAGATTTTCTCATATCCATCTTGTCACATTTGGGAGTATATCCCACAAAATCTGAAATGCTATCAGGCCAGTTGGACATTACCCACCAGGGCTCTGGGGCACTTCTTGCTTAGCCTTGTAACATGCTTTTTTGAAAAGCTTTGGTTTTGTCTGCCCAATACACAATTTTATAAAACCAATTTATAACTACTAAAGGCATTATTACTTTATCCTGACTATAATCTGCATCTAGCATTGTAAAAAAGAATGGCCTCCCCAGTGGAACTGGACAACACTGACTTGATGCAATGAAATGTTATACCTCCCCTTTTTGTATGTTGCTGCTGTTCAGAACTGAGACCAAACTTATCAGCTATCTGGTCTTGTAGGGCTATACAAGAAAAAGTATATCCAATAGTGCCAAAAATAGAGCCAATCCACAAGATCGTAAGTTTACCCCTGGGATCTCTTGTGTCCCCTGCTTGACAGAGGTACAGTAAACTAACCTTAAAGGGCTACCTTCTGTGACTTGCTATACAGAGACACAATCAACTAATCTAAAAGGGTGGCGAAAGCTAAACACACTCTGGCTAGGCTTATAAATGCCCTAGGGCAGATAGCCTAGTATCAACCTATGAACCTATGAATATGGACATACCTCCGCCTTCAGTGCTTCAGTCCAGGTTAGGTGGCTGAAAGGTGTGGTATGAATTATTGCCTGGTAATGTAGGGGTGCTCTCTGGAGCCTTGAACCAGGTCTCTGTCACTGCACAGATGTTGATGTTCTCCATTTTAAGGAGTGCCTTGAGTGAGTGCATTTTGAGGTTTAGACCTCTAGCATTAAGTAGCATTACCCTCAGATTTTGCTTGCTTGTACCTGTTACAGTGGTGAATTTGTCACTGGAATCTTCCCTAAAAAAGGCACTATAGGGGTGGCAAGAGCCTTAGCCAGTATGAGGAATCCCAAGGGTGACAGCTGCAGGCCATACCTGGCAAAGCATCATGGTTTGTCGATTATGTCATCCTAGGCAGACAGATACTGGATCCCCTTAGAATGACACCAGAAGCATAGCCAATTGTTGAAGTCAATAATTTTGTCCTTGTACTGTGGTATCATTCTGGGTGATGGCAGGATGCTACTCAGGGCTAGGGTCATACCTGCCTGGGCTACAAGATCAGAAAGCTTCTCCATGTCTCTTTTCATGTAGTCCAGGGAGGTACTTCTCAGATCATTCACACCAACTTGGACAATGACAGAGTCATATTTGTACTTGGTGTGGAGTGACCTGAGTGCATGCATTATGTGACGGATCCTAGCACCTGACAGCAGCTGACAGTAACTTTCTCCTTGTTTAGCCTGGTGAGTGGAACATCAGTGTACCAGACTATAGAGTCACCTATGACTAGAGTGTTGGGTACGTTGTTATGCCTTATGGGCTGTGGTTGAGTGGCACACTGAGTTTGTGGGCTATGTGTCATTTGAGTTGTGTTGGGGGGTGGAGGTTGCTTGCGTTTCTGCTTTGGAGGTCCCTGTTGCTTGGGTAAATTTTTTTGAGAGCCTCCTTGAATGTAGGTGTGTGTTTTGTGTTTCTATGTGTGTGTTTTGGTGGTGTAGGTTTGAGGGACTATGTGATGAGTGTGGTGTGGTGCAAGTGTTTACCTTCTCTTGACTGTCTAGTCCAGTCTTGGGTGAAGAGAGCTTTGCTTCCAGTTTGGTTATATAGGTGCATCTCTCACAGTTTGTAGTATTGGGTGGTAGGAGGAGAGGGTTGTCTGTGTACATGAGGCAATTGCTGCATTGCCCCAAGATGCCCAGATTCATCAGGTAGAGAGGAGAAACAACCGGGAGCTGACCCTTAGACATGCCTGGATATGTGCTTATATATTAAGTACTAAAAACTGTTTTCCTCTAGACAAGTGAGGAAAGTTGAGTGCTGCAGTAATGTGTTACTTATTTAGTGCTTACAATGAGTTCTGAACAAGTGCTGAGCTCAAAGAAACAGATTTGAGTGCTGAAACTAGAAAACCTGCTAGTTCTAAGAAAAAAAAAATTAAGCTAGAAGGCTTCCCTCCAACACAGAAAGGCTTGGGGCCTCAGAAGCTTACAAACAGTCCTGGATACAGCAAATCTGTATCTGGACTAGACAACTTATAGGAAAGGCAGGAAACAAGCTTAGAATTTTTTTTTTAAAGTGTAAAGGGGAAAGGAGGAGCAGAAGGTAACTGGGTTGGCTTTCTCAAATGTTCTCCCAGATCGCATTTACAGTAGGGGCGGGCAAATGCAAAGCCACCAAGTAAAAATCAGAACAAACAAACTCAACCAGTGAACCAGATGCTTAACAACTGTAGAAAATTCTACTTAATACCTCACACACAGTGAGTAAAATAAAAGTGCTATAAATAACTCAGAAATAAGCAAAAAACAGGATACTTAATGTTATATATCACAGATTAGTTAGCTCAGAGCCCTTCCTCCGACTTCCTCCGATTAGCTCAGTGTGAAATTTTGATTATGTAACTTAGTCTAAGACTGTTTACTCTATTATCAATTAAATCAATAATGTTACATATTCTATACAAATAGAAGGTTAATTTAACAGATACTTTACCAGTTTATTCTGTGCAAACCCCACTTTAGCTGAAAGTATAACATTGAAAGATGTCTACTATCTTTTCATCACAAAAAAATCTGGGAATAGTAAGTCACAGGGACCAAATACCATTCTTGCGATTTGCTGTCCAATGTATAGGAATTTGTGTGAAAAATACATTACTCTCTGTTTATCTAATAGAGTGGTCACTGACCCATGGAGGAAATATTCTATCTCTTTATTTTTTTTTCAAAAGGGCAATAAGCTGGAAATTCAGAACTGTGGACCAATGAGCCTGACATCATTAATAGGTAACTCTACTTTTGTCTTACTTATCCAGATCATGACTTCTGCCTCAGTGATGCCTGCATTCCTCTGTCTAAGGTTTCCCAACAATTTTCTAACCCTGAAAATGTCTACATACATAAAACACAGAGGACAGCCCACAAAACATACCTTTTATAACTAACTGCTAGGTCATAAAAGCCCTACAACAATATACACAACAATTATTTCCCCAAAGGAAACCTAACATCGATCCTTGAATCCCAAATCCTCTCACATGCTTTTAATATTCATAACATCCACAAGTGCTACTTAAAATCATCAGTATTCAAAAATCTAGCTGCAGCACTTAATGCCAAGTAAACTCTAATGGCTCTCAATTCTTCTCTCAAGTCCCACCTAGTCAATAAATCCCTGGCTACTAACTGTACCGACCACGTCCTTTCTCAAATAAGTAACCGCTCTACAAAAGTCCTAAACCCAAACAAAGCTCCTTTATTAGCTTTTCTAGTCAATGCAGCCCA
Source organism: Protopterus annectens (assembly GCF_019279795.1). NCBI lineage: Eukaryota > Metazoa > Chordata > Ceratodontiformes > Protopteridae > Protopterus > Protopterus annectens. Next base: position 549,347,884 of record NC_056743.1, on the reverse strand, counting down.
ACACTGCTGCACTAACCAGATGGCTACACATACCAAACTAGCCATACCCCCCCCCCCCCACACACACACACACACACACACACACACACACTTCCTTCCACTGGCTTCACTTCTGCCTCAGCAACCAATGATCAAAACCCAGGGAAGTAAAAATGAGGCAAACTGTTCGCTAGAATATTAAAATATATTGCAACATGCTTCACTGAAAATGACACCTTCATTCTACGACATTGCAACATCTAATACAGTGCAACACAAGCTTCTGCAGCAGTACCTGAAAATGTGTGGTTTAGGTTATCGTTTCTTCAAGACCAGCTAAATTATCAGAATGAAAATCCTGCTTTCTACTCTTCAACTTCCTTTGCCAAACTATGGTAGCAGCCCAAACTGGCATCAGTTCAAAGAAGGTGATATTCTTCCTCTACTAAGATGCCCACATTGTAGGACTCTTTGATGTAAAGCTGTTGCACTTAAAATAAGTTCCATACCTCTCTCTTTCAATTGCATCTCTGCATAGTTGGAGATCCTCAGAGGACATACAGCTTTCTTGTCAGAACGACAATTCATATAAGGGGTAAAGGAACTCTATCCAAATCACAATGTGCACTCTAATCAATGTTGATACCCTAAGTACATGATGTTTATTTCTAGGCCCCTTAACAAGCTAGCAAGGAATGTGATAATGGCTATCCCTTGTCCTCCTTTGTGACACACAGCCAAACCAACAACTCCATCAGTTCCTTAACCCAAACCACCTCCTTGCTCAGTATACCTACAATCTTGTCTAACTTTTCACACAGAAGGTGAGACAGACGTACCTTGAGAAAGTTAAAACCTTACCTGGACCGTGCTGCTTATACTGCCACCAGGGTTATGTCCACTTCTTTGCATAACTGCACAAAAAGACACACACCTCCTCCACTGCATCCTTACATTCATCCACTTATAAAAAAATCATCTAAGCCATGTGCTGTGCTCTGCTCTGAAGACATCCCCTGCTAAATCCAATGCATGTTTTACTGTATTTCTCAAAACATGCCACATGCCGCTGCTTAGTCCATAAGTATCCCCTTGATGAAATAACGGCTTTGGCCATTGTTGCATATGCAGCAATAAACTGCTGATCCCAAAGAAATGAAAGCGAGAAATAGACTGAATGTCTAAATTAGCCAAGCACAGCTCAGAGAACCCACAGAATGCCAGTACTGTATCATCTAAGAGGCATATTAGACATTAACCTATACATTGCTAATGCAGTCATTCACTGTATTGCACTCTGAAAATGGAAGGTGACAGATTAGTTGAAATTCACCTGGCCTCTTTTTCAGGACCAAACCCAATGGGTAAATCCTGAAAGACTCAAATGAAGGGACTTCTAGTGACCCCAACACCATCCCACCTTTTACCACTCTGTCCAACAGCACTTAATCTGTACTCTCTCTCTACCTCGGACTAACTGCAAGTTGCCGCACACACAAATACAGCCACTCACCCCTGTCTTAATTGACAAGCCTAGTGCAAAATCATGTAGAAGCTCCTGGACTACCTCTTTATCTAGGTATTCTCATAGGAGCAATCTCAAAATTTCAAATCTGGCAGGTGAATGCAGAAGCTGGATGCCCAGCTCTCAAAAAAATGAAGAAAATCCTAAGTTTGCTTGCACTGCATTTCCTGCTCCGAGTTAAATCTTCTTATCCTGCAAAGCAGAATCCATGCTACCCCTAGGCCAGCACTTCAGCACCTTATGTTAGCCTCTACAAAGGAAGCAAACATAGGTAAACCTAAAAACATTCTGAAGTGCTAGTCATAACATAACTGGATATTCTCTACTCACAGCAACTACATTTCTCCAACTATTGAAAGATAAGACAGCAAGACCAACCCTTGCTGAGCCACTTTCTATAGAATGACTGCCATTATATAAATAAAATCCAAGACTAGGTATCGTATGCTCTGTCCTAAAACCTGCCTCAACAGACAAAAACACATTCATTGCCCTCCCAACAAACAATTCCTGCTCCACCTCTTGAACCCCCAGGACCACACTATATCCCTAGTAGGGGGGAACCTACTGCTTCCTAAAGTGTCCAGCAATCTCAAGTTTTTGTCCTGACTCCCCTTCCCCAACCCTAACAGAGACAAGTGTAGGGTTACCACCTGTCCCACTTTGCGAGGGACAGTCCCTCTTTGGGCAGTTATGTCCTGACAAAAAATTGTAAAAATGACAAATGTCCTGAGATTTTAGGACAAAATTATTTCCTATGTTTTATGTAATAGTTTCATAAAACAGTTATTCTGTATCTAAAATACCTAAATGTTATAAGAAACAGAATAAGCAACTAAAATGCTACAAGAATAAGCTTTTATTTAGGAAAAAAGTGAAGTTCTAACCATTGTACTGACCGTGGGTATGTGTCGGCATGTAAAATCTGATGTTTGTACCACAAATGTCCCACTTTGGCCATTTGAAAAGGTGGCAACCCTAGACAAGTGTGACCTGCTCTAGTTCTATTCTGCCCATAAAGTCCTTGCACAATAACCTGCTCTTCGGGCAATTGATTTTGACCTGCCCCTTCAGTAGATCGATATTAACAGTTTATTTTGCATCAGCTGGACTCCACTGACATGGCAGCATTGACTCCACTTTCTTTCCTCCTTATCCTCTTGGAGATCTCCATAAATGGGCATTTCTATATGGCCTTCCACTTCCACCTTCCATTTGTTGGTGCCTTATGGACAAGCTCCACTGCTGTCTGCATTGGACCTGATGCCTGTTGGTAGAACTCCTCTGCTTGTGACATGATTTCACATCATTTCTGTCTAAAAACCTACACATTCACCATCTGGCAAGACAAAATGCAACTGTTAGTCCTTGTAACTTATATGTATAAGTGTTTCCCCTCCTTTTTTCCTAAAACCAGAGCTTGAGGGAAGGGAGGTGGGGGAGGGGGATATTCAAGCCCTGCACCCAAAGCCCCCCTTCGCTGATGCCTTGCCTCAAGCCGGCCCTGAACAGCTGCTACCTGCACCCTCCAACCCATTTGTATTGTATATATGGATCATTCACCTGCTCTATCTATACCCCACACTGTCACACCTCTACCTGACCCACCTGTGATTCTCATATGCTGTAGCAAACAAGTGTAACATTATCTGACTTATTGTTTTTCCTTTTCCCTTTTTCGTTATTCTCATGTTGTTCCATTACTAAGATATTACTATAATTAAAGATATTACATCCATCAAACTGAAATAATAAAGTACCTGGACTTTTCCTGGTTTTTGACTTTTATTGTTAGTTTTACCTGTTATCAGTACTCTGTGTTTGTTAATGTGGAGTTTTTTGAATTTAGGTATTCTGACCCAGGAATCATCACATGGTATATATGCCAACCAAATTGATGACATTACCAAATGGAATATGAGTGATTTTCATTTGAATCCAGCTAATGGTAACATCAATTTAACTCAGCTGTTGGCTTTTTTAACACAGACATCAATGAAAATCGACCACTTGAGTTTGCCTCAGCCTAGCCCAACCAGTCAGGCTGAACATTCAAATTTGATTGTAAATGCAGATGGTAAATTTAATTTCCAAAATGACCATGGAGAGGTTAATCATCCCACCTATGTAGAAACAGTTAGAGGTGAAACAAATTAAGCACATAACAGTGCCATCTCTACAAATACCATCACTGCAAACTTTAACAAACAAATAAAAGATAATCAATTTTCCGATGACTGGTTCAACAATGAACCATATGTCCACTATAGAAATGAGACATTAAAAGAACAAATGTACAAGTTGGAAAAAATATTTAAGATATATTGAGGCTTACACTTGGACAACATATTTTTTCACGAATATATTACTTTACATCGAGTACCCAAAGGGATAAGGTATTTAGGTTTCCTAATGAATTACAGGAGGGTTCAGTATTACATCGTGAACTACTGGAAGTTTTTGATTGATCAGGCTTAGACTTTATGGGTTTACTGATTACTGACAATCTACGTACTATGAGTAAATTGAAGCAAGATATAACATCGTTACAGAGCACCATCCATCATGCATGACTTGCCATTCCCTTCAGTGGAGGAGATTTACACAAGAGTTCTTCACAAAGTTGAGTCACACTGCAAAGGGTAAGAAAGAGGAAACAAAGAAATTTTAGGAGAGATAAATATGAATATGCATTTAAGCAAGCTTATCCCATACTACTGCCAATACTTTGAATTTAAACACTGATGAAGTAATCAGTGAACATTAGGGCACAGTATTTCAGGATTTTCAGATGGAACCCCCCCCCCCCCCTTGTAAGGAGATCAGCAAGATTTTAAAGAACATCTTACTGAATTTAATATATGTATATCAAATTCTGCACAGGAACTATTAGAATCAAGACAAAAAAACATTAGAAAGGGAAGTGGAGTAAACAGATACAATATTAACAATAAATGACCAGCAACAAGGCGCTGTATTCTTTCACTTTGTTGGATTTAAAATCTTTAATTACAGTAATATCTTAATAACAGAATAACATGGTCACTTATTGTCAAAGGGATTTAACTACATCCCTACAACCAGATTTAACCTGGTAGATACTATGTTGGAATTAAAACTTTTTGTTAGAAAACTGAATTTGAGTTTATTGTTGGACAGCACTTCTGGAAGTAATGGGACTGATTCTTTACAAAGAAGGAGAACTGGTAATCTTTCACTGCTGCATATTGTTGCTCTTCTTGAAAAACTGTGTGAGGCAGGTATTAGAGCCAGATGTGGCAAAAACTTTAAAAGGTTGAGGTATAACCCATCCAAAGAGGAGAAAAAATTGCTCTTTGATTTAAGTAATAACAAACACCTTCTGTAATATGACAATTTAATTTATGTGGCTAAGATGTTAAATGTTTTAAACAGCAGTGAATGTTGTTCATCTAGTTCAATAAATTAGATAAACATTGCCAAGTGAAGGCTAGACTTGATGATAGAAGTTCTGTTTTTGGAATTTACCTTTCACCCTGAGGAAATTAATTTATTGAAAGTGAAGAAGCCTCTAATTCCTTCTATTTTTGGCATAATGAAAATCCATACATCATTGATTGATCACCTATGAGGCCTATTGCAGATTGCAGCTGCAAGGGGCTCTAAAACTCAGCCCTTAGTTAAATACATTGTCAGTAAGTTAAAGTATTTTTCTCGTTGAAAAATGTCACATATTATTTGCTTCTTGGCATCTTCTGAGAAGTTGGGGGATTGTTGGTTACCAGTGGTTTTATATTCACCAATGTTTTAATGAAGTTAAAGGACTTATTTGTACAGAAAAAATGACCAAGAAGAGTTATTACACAAGTTAACTGAATTGATAGTACACAATAAACCTACTCATTACCCTCATCATTAACATCCCCCTGTGTCATTAAGCACCGCAGTAAAACAGACGGTAAACCTAATAGAACCATGATTTTAACTTATGATAATAACTTCAAGTTAAAATCAGTCCTTGAAAAGAACTGTAAAAGTGTTTTTTGGGTCCCTATCAGTTGAGCGCGTTTTCACAAACTCAAACTCCATATGGTCAAGAAAATATGATCGAGTTTTTGAATGCAGATTTTGGTATAGCAAGGAACGGGAAATCTACCCTTTTCCTCACTGTAGTGCAATCTCGGAGTTGGTGTACATAATTTGTAGGGATATTTTTGGAAACTCAATCATATGGTCTTTTTGATATTTTTTCCAGTTTACAGAAAGTCACTCATCTGGCATAGACCTGTTTTTGGAGTCTTTGACCTCACCAGAATGTTAGGTGGCACTCCTAAAGTAGTTTTGAAAATGGAAAGGAATTTTAAGAACGTATTTGAACAGAACAAAAAGGGGTTAGTTACAGAAGGTTTACAAAAAGAGGAATAAGAAAATGTGCTTGAAGTCAATGTACGTTTATAAATGAAACAACAAACATAGTACTAGAAAACTCTGCTACAGTTTTGATGATACAGGGAAGTTGCAACTGCAACAAGAGTGGGGCAGTGTATGTGGCCACATGTTTGTCTTGTTCAGCTTTTTATATAAGTAAGATGGAAAAGAACATAAAATGTTAGAATTTATCAGCATTCTTATGATATAAAGAAAAAAGATTACACAAATGTATTAAACACTCAAGAGACAGTAAGAATTAAAAAAAATTGTCTGTATTTGTAAAGTTTGATCATAATGTGAGGGTGGAAATTGGTTACTATATCTTGAGTTTAGAGAAGTTCATTGGCATGTTTTACTTGATGTAACAAAGTCACCTGGAATCAATAATAAGATCTCTTTGAATGGCATACTAACCCTTAGGGCAGAAAATAATGAAAAAAAAATATTACAATGAATTACAACAATTTGATAAAAGTAATTAACTCAGTTTTTGAAATTAATAACTCAGTATATTATAATTGAAGTTAAGTGATGATTCAAGACGCTTTATATAAAAAAAAATACATAAAATAAAATCAAATGTATGGATGGCTCATTGAATTAGCTTATAATTTAAGTTTTATTATGAAATTTTGATCAACAATGGGTTTTACATTTTATATTAAATATTTTTAAATTTTATGATATGAATTTCCTGTTTACGAGGCATAATACATTATAAGTGGATGCACAAAGTTGAGAAGACAAGTGGGACACTTGCAATAGAACCTTGATGAAGAGGCTTATCAACAAGATATTCCACATTGAAATGGACTATACCAAGGCCAGGTCATGTCACAATTACCAAATAAAGAGAATGTCACTGAATATATGTCTCACATTTGTCCTAATGGTAACAGTGTGCCAGATAAACCTTTAGTTAATTCCTCGGTTACTGGACATAACCTCAGTATTGTAACTAATTTTGACAACTGATGAGTGTGACAGATGAGTCCTCTATGGCATTATCATCTAATACTGCTAAAATATGTCTAGATTGTATAGATTATATAGAAAGCTATCCAAGTGAAGCAACTATGTTAATGGCATGGCAGCAAAGACTGAGACAATATCATGTCCTAGTTACTACAGATTCTAATTGCATGTCTTAAATATGCATTATTAGCTTAGATTTATTTGTCAATAGTGCATCTTCCTCACACAATCTTTGTATGCCATGTGATATCCATAATCTGTAGGATAATATAGCATTATTTATTATACTTATTCTGGACAAGCATTTAGGTTAAGAGAAGGGATACAACATAGAGGGTCACAAACCATAAGATCATAGGCTATTAGGAACCTCAAGGCCTAGAAGTCTGAAGACAGTGTACCTGGCCATATACTACCTTCAAAATGAACACCCAACTTCCAGGAGGGTCAAAGCTTGCCAGGAAGGGGTTCATTTGTGGGTAACCATCCATTCTTCAAGGCTAATCCTAAGGCAAAGGTATCAGTCACTCTAGCCTGTAGCTTTATTCTAGAGATGGGGCAATCATTGGGTAATGAGACTATCCCTCCAATATGCTTTATTTATAAGTTGACAGAGGTTCATATCTTAAAGTCAAGTGTTTGTTTACCCATTCATCATGTGACGGTATGACAAATCCATTAGGATTGTGTCACAGAAAGCCAGGCATAAGTTTTCCTGTAGGACTCTATAAGTAACAGAATGTAGCAACAGGTCTTTTAGCCTGTCTTGGGAGCTATAAGGGTTTTTAAGGCCAGAAATTGTTTTCGTCTGTAACATTTGTAGCTTCTTTAGCTGCATGATATATCAATTTAGGCACATGCCAAAATGGCACTGTGCTCAATAATCGGCTTAATAAAGGTAGAACATACCTTTAAACTACCCAGAATTTTATAAAATGACTAGCCTTTTTGGGAGGGGGGATTGTAGTCACTAAATTTGACAGACGTTTAAGTTTCAGACTTGCTATACTTTGAGGAATGCAAGGTAATACAAAGCCTGTTATTCTAGAAAATATCTATATTTATAAAAGCAACATTTATAACCTATCCAAGACTTTGGCCCTTTATCTGCCATTTAATTTTTGACTTTGTCCAGTATTCTTGAGAAAAGCAACTGAGAGATATGGGGCAGAGTACGGAGGGAGAATAACCTCCTTTGACTTAGAATTGATTTCTAAAAGGTATCTCATCTGTTACACAGAAGAATTTCCTAAATACTGTTGCAATATGGTAGTCAAAGGTGAGGAAATTTTTGATCCAGATGTTGAGATCCCTGACTTCCATGTCAGTGTGTAGTGCTGTAATAGCTATGCCAAAAAGCTGCAGATGAGGGGTATTTCCTAGTGGTGATAATGCTGAACTTTTACGCATTTAGTTTGAGACCTTTCTATGAACAAAATTGCTCTGTAAAGGCTAGTTTCTACACAAATACTACTGTATAAATAAGGGAATGGATGATGACACCCATGCACCCATAAATGAATTTGATTATCCATAGATCAGGGTTTGTGGTATGGAGGTCAGAAAAGTATATACCAAAAAGGGGGTCTATGTTAGAATGTTGATTTAAAAAATAGTCAACTTTCAAAACATTACACCCACAACTTTTTTTTTTTTTCCAAATTATTTTGGTTTCTAATACCATGAGAGGAATGGACCCCATTCCAAGTCAAAATATGATTAACTTCATGAAATTGGTATTGTTTCAATCTTTGATGTTAGCCAAAGTGGTCTTTGCAGCACCTGCAATGTGCCCAGTAATGATTCCTTCTGCATTTCTTATGGGATTACATATATTGTTACTACTGCTACTGGCACTGTCTGGATGTCCTTCTTCCACATTGCCTTCATTTCTGCCTGCAAATCATGGTATTTTATGAGTTTGTGTCTTCTGTACATAAGACACTGTAGTCACTGGGTGTAGCAATTTCAATGATCAATGCTACTTTTGCCTTCTTTTCATGGACTACTATATGTGGTTTTCTTGGATCTTTTTTTGAACTGTTGGTGATGGATGATCCCATGTGATATAAACTTCATCATTTTTAAGAAGCTTTGTGACTCATGTTTCCAGCTACTTCAATATTACAATGTTTGCACAATCTCCAATGCAACAGTCTTGCCACATTATTATGCCTTTCAGTATACAGTCCTTCTGCTATTAGTATATCACAACCAGCAACAAGATGTGCAACTGTTTCCAATTCTGTTTTACAAAACCTACATTTGTCTCTTTCTTCCACATGTTCAATGAACTTTGTAAACCAACATGTACATAGTCCACTGTCTTGGGACACCAATATTACTCTTTCGTCTTTTGGTTTAAATTCACCTCTCCTTAAACATTCCTGCAATCGATCCTGTTAATCATTAGGTTCTTCCAGAAGTTCCAGAACATTTCTGGCCTTCTCATCTGGTCCTTCACCTTATATTCCTTCTTTTGTTTTTTGGCACATTCAGTTGCTGCCTGATTTTTATCTACTTCTAGTTTAATTTCCATTCCCACTTGAGGCTGATATGCTTCTGCTAAACTAAGCATGGATGTCATCTTAGATGTATTCTCTTCATATTAGAAAACTTTCACTATGTTTAAATCTTGTGAGGTCAGCAGATATGTTTGCAGTCTCATGACTGAAGACCTATACGTGTAATCAGTTTCAAGGAGGTGCATCCCTCCTTCAGAACTGGTAATATATAATCTTAATATGCAATGATCTTTATAAATCTTTTCATGAGAATAAAGCATCCTTCTTGTTTTCCTGACCAAGCTATCCAACACATTTTTGGGGCAGCTAATCACTCCAAAACTGTAAGTTAGGACAGAAAGAGCAAATTGATTTATAACTTGGGCTTTGTTCCTAGATGTCATTGCTGTTTTCAGTATTAATTTTAGTCTTCTAAAATATAAGTTTTATTTGCATCTGTTCATGTTTTATTGCTGATCCTACATTAATTTCCAAATATTTATACATTCCCTCTTGCTCAAGTTCTTTTATATCACATTCCTGTCCCAAAGTTATGTGTTTTTAGTGCTGCAGCTTTCCTGATTTAAACGTTGCTTTTGCACATTTATCAAGACCAAATGACATTCTTATGTCATCTGAAAAGGTTTTGATCACTTGCAGTTATGCTTTCAGTTCTTCATATGATGAACTATACAGTTTTAAATCATCTACACAAAGAAGGTGAGAAGTCTTTATACGTTGTTGTTTTCCAGGAGCCAAATTGTAGCCATGACCTAATCTGTTAAGCTTAATGGATTAAGAGCAAGACAAAATAGCAGGTGTGACAAAAAGTCACCCTGGAATATCCCCCTTTGAATTTTTATACTGGAATAATAATTTGTCCTTTTACCTTGGCTTAACTGCAAAGTGATTTGCCATTGTTTCATGGTCGTTGTAATGTAATTAATCAGTGTAGGATACATATTATACATTTTTAAGCATTCTTTTATCCATGAATGTGGGATACTGTTAAATGCTTTTTTCTAGTCTCTCTTTGCCAGACATAGATTCTTCCCCTTTTTAGTTTTCCATTAAGACTTTATTTAATGGCAAATGATCATTTGCTCCATATGACTTTCTTTTATCACCCTTTTGTTCTATTGCCAAGATTAATTTTCTTCTAAATGACTATAAACTCTGTTGGCATCAATTTCAGTGTACAGTTTATACATTGTAGGAAGGCACATTATTGGTCTAGAGTTGATAGGATAGCTTGCAGGTTCACTCTTAAGTAGGAGTATTGTTTTTCCTGTCATTAACCAGGTTGGTGTCTGTTCCAGGTGTGCATACAAATAGTTCTTACTCATGGCTAAGTCTATATGTAAAGATGTTAATACTTTTAGCCAGAAGTTAGGCACTGCATCTAGGCCTGGGATTTTCCAGTTAGGAGCTTTTCTTAACTTTGTTTCAATCTCTCTGACTGTTACTTCATCGCATTTCATGTCCTGTACATTTGAACTTCTTATTCTCTCTTTTACTTCTTCTATCCATTTAGTTTCTTTCTTATGTTCCACAAGATCTTCATAGATATTTCTCCAAAATGTACCTATTCCTTCTTTTTGGGTGGTGTTTCAATTGCTTTGCCTTTTTTCCCAATTCTCTATAAAACTTTTTTTGTCATCAATAAATTGCTTATTTTGTACTTTTCCTTTATACTTATCATCATATCTTCTAAGTTGTTTCTGTCTGTGCTGATGCAGTTAGTTTATTATTTGCAATACTGCACAACAGATCATGTTCTGTTCTGATACTGTGCATTGCTTTTATCAAGTGTATCTTCCTGAGTATTTTGTTGATCTGTTCCCTCTTCTATTGTTTTCTAACAATGACACTTCTTGTGTTAATTGCTTTATAGTTTTCTCTGTTCGATACTTCTATGTTGGCATTATATTTCTCCCTTTCCGTTCCCTTACTGCCCTGTGTTTTTGTGGTAAGAGTTTAACTGCTATTAATTTAGCTGCACAGTAATATAACCTATTTGATTCTGTTATATCACATGCATCCCTAGGGACAGTCCTAATTATTGTGTTCATTTGTTTTATCAGAATTCTAACTTTTTGAATTTTGACTTTATGTAGTCTATTTCTTTAATTTATCTTAACACATCCCTCCCTTTCTATTAAATCATGCAACTCTTCTCTTAGATCATTTTCCTCTAAAATTAGGGCTCATTCATTGTTCTCCGTGTATTGTGGGCATTCTATAGAAAGTTAAAGAGCATCTTCCTGTGCCAGATTATCTTCAGTTTCATCCTGTGCCATCCATTGTTCTTTCATATGGGAGCTCACAAGCCTATCACTTCATAACATTGAATGCATCAGAGTTGTCACAGTTTCCTATTCCTCCTCTGTGCTGTGCAACTTCAAAAGAAGATTTGTACTGGTTTCCTTTGAAGGTCTCTGACCTATCTTCATGTCGACTGATCAGATGTTACCCGCTCCACTGGTTTCTCCTTAATTTGGGCATCCATTGCTCCATCTTGCTGTGATGTTATCTGAGTTAGATTTTCTATACTAAATCCTTCATTTCACAGGTAATCCATAACCTCAGTTTCTATTTCTTTCATGTCTCCATTACTAATCATCTTTTCTACTTTTTCTTTTTGTTTTCTTAATTTTTTGTATTGCAAAATTATCCATGTCCAAATCCCTTTGCCTGTATTTCTCTTCAAATGTCTTTGGTGCTGCTCTTTTTGTATTCCTGTGCATAAATATTGTACCATATTAAATCTTTTTTATCTTTCCCATGTCTACAGCTCTCTACAGATGCCTCTTGCTCCTCTGGTTTCTCCTTAATTTGGAGACTCATTGTTTCATCATGCTGTAATTTAAGCTGTGCTAGACATTTTGCACTAAATCCTTCACTTTGCAATATTCTGAAACTTCATCTACTATTTTTTAACTTCTATTTTACTAGTCTTTTGTTCTACATTCCTTCTTGGTAATCTTATTTTTTTATTGTGAACTTTTCCATATTTAGATGCCTTCACCTGTATTTCTCTTTAAAAATATCTTTGGGGCTGCCTTTTTTGTATTGATTGATTTAACATATCAGATCTCTCTTTCTTTCCTATGTCTATATTTCTTTTTTATACCTTTCAAAAGTCTCAGATTGTGTTCTTTAAACACTTTCTCAGTCACTTCTTTGGTCTATATAATGTTTTTTCATAAATATGTTGTATTAATGAACACACATTTTTATTTGAAGCTTCTGACAGTTTTTCTTGTGGAAGTATTTTTTTCTTTTAATTTCTCTCTTAATCTCTTTGTAAATATTCTATCTGGAAATTTTGGGTTTCTTGCATAACAGTAACAATACATAATTTCTTTCTTATCCTCAGTAGTCCACTGTATCATCTTTATGGCTTTTTCTTTGGGCCTATCATTTTTTTTTTGTTTACTTTTGTGGACTGTTACTTCCTTCGGCAACAATGGGGCAATCCTCCCCCTGGGCCCGGCCAATCCCCATTGTAGGACTCTCTCCGTATCTTGAAGATTCTGCACTGTCATTTTTCCACTCTTGGCACCAGTGTACCTACCAGAATTGGACACTTTTTATCCTGGGTCCTGTGTACCCAGCTTTCATTTTTAATTTTTAACCTACTTCTGTCCATGATATATGCTGTATAAAATACAGTTTATATATCAGTGTCATTTGATGAGATTATATGGAAAAATGGGGCCCAACTCATGAAAGTACTTAACAAGACTTGAGGATGAATTCAATTCCAGCAGTACTACTTTCCTGTGCTTGATGACTTATCATCTCTCCATTCAAACCCTTTTCATCTCTCCATTTTTCCCCTATCATCTCTCCATTTGGACCCTGAATTCATTCTGTAAGCAGGCAGAAGCAACCAAGTTTAACACCACAGAAAAATATAGTTCTAAAGTACAAACAACTTTAAGTGACACTGTCACCATAAAATCTTAATACAGAATTAACATCTTTCATAGGTTCATACTAGGCTATCTGCCCTGGGGCATTTATAAGCCTAGCCCAAGTGTGTTTGGCTTTTGCCACCCTTTGATTTGAGTTTGCTGTTCCCTTTTTAAGGTTAGTTTACTGTGCCTCTGTCTGGTAGTGACACAGAAGTAATCCCCGGGGTAAACCTACGATCTCCCATCCACTCATCAAGATTCCTCTTGAAGAGAGTCAGTGAGGTGCTCTGCCTAACATGGACTGGGATTCTATTCCAGAGTGAAGGGAGCCTCTGGGTTATGAATCTGTCCCTCCAGCATGTTCTGTTTATTTCAGTGCTGAGGTTCAAGTCCCTCGAGCGCGTGGTTCTAAGGGATTTAGATTTTCTGAGGTGGAGCATGTCCATTAATTCTGGGTTGGACATAGCTTTGTATGTCAGGCATAGATCGCCTCGAAGTAGGTGGTATGCAACTGAGTAGAGCTGGAGTTTTTTTAACGGGCAGCATATGGGATCTGTTTGAGTCCCTTGATCCTCTTTGTGAGGTACTTTTGTGGTCTTTCTAGTTGCTGCAGGTGTCGGGTAAGGTACATCCCAAAAGGGGCATTGTATTCTATGATGGGCCTGATGAGGGATGAATAAAGGGGCACTATTACCTCACTTGATCTAGATGTGAATCCTTTCGTGATAAGGTGGGCTATGTAGAAGGTCTTTCTAACCACTTTGGCAATGTGGTTGTCAAAGGAGAGATTGCTATCAACTTGGGTCCCCAGGTCCCTAATTACTTCTTCCGTACTTAATGGGTTACCACCTATGTGGTAATTTGTGAGCACTTTGTTTTATACACTTTTTGGCATTTAGCTTTAGGCCATGGCTCTTGCACCAGTTATCCATCTCTGTGAGACCTTTTTGGAGGGTGTTCATGTCAGCTGGAGAGTCAATTATGGCGCCCAGTTTGCAGTCATCTGCGAACTTGGTCAGCCATAGTCCTCCTGTGTTGGCCTGTACCTCAGAGAAGTATATGCCGAACAAGAGAGGTCCCAGGACAGAGCCTTGTGGGACACCACTTGTAACCGGTTTCGAGTCTAACATGGCTCCGGCAATTCTGACTCTGTGGGTTCTGTCTTTGAGCCAGTTAGCAACCCATCTTGTGACATAGGGGTTTATATTTAAGCTGGATAGCTTATCTATGATGCCCGAGTGGGGTATTGTGGCAAATGCCTTTGCGAGGTTCAGACAGGCTGTGTGGACTACCTTCCCTTCATCTATGGCCTTGGTGACTGTTTCAAAAAAGTCGACCAGGTTCAAGAGGCAGGATCTGCCCTTGACAAAGCCGAATTGGGTAGGATCTAGTGTCTGTAGGTCCCCAATGTCTTTGTTTATGAGTTCCATGATGATCATCTCCATGGCCTTGCAGATAAGGCTAGTTAGGCTTATGGAGCGATAGTTACCAGGGTCCGTTGAGGCACCACCCTTGTGGAGTGGGACCACTGTTTCTGTACGCCATTCTTTGGGTACATATCCTGTAGTGAGGCTGAGATTGTACAGCAGTTTTACGTGAGGGTTTAGTTCTTCTTGGAGTTCATGTAGGACGCAACCCGGGACACCATCTGGTCCCATTGAAGCAGTGTTTTTTGCTTTGGAGATGGCGGCTTTCACCTGAGCATCTGAGATGTTAGGGAGGCTGCACTCTGCTGGGATAGATATTTGCTCTTTTGGGGGGGAAAAGGGGGGAGTTTGCACTGAACCTGTCTGCCAGGATTTTGGCAATGTCTGTGGGCTCAGTGTATTTTTTGTCGTTTAGAATCAACTCTGAGCATATCTGGGAGTTGCATCCCAGGTTCCTAACATAGCTAAAGAAAGCCTTGTGATTGTCTTTAGTGTCCTGTGCAATTTTTCTCTCGAAGCTGGCCTTGGAGGATTTTATGAGGGATCGTAATTTTTTGCTAGTACTGATCAGAGATGCCTTTCCTTTTAGGGATTTTGCTCTATCATGTAGTAGCTTCCTCCTTCTGTTGTACAACTTATTTATGGCTGGGGTCCACCAGACTGGATGCCTGCCTTTGGACGATTCGGTCTTGGTTTTGTTTGGGATAGCATGATCCATGCATTCCTGGAGGTGTCCATAGAATGCGTTTATATAGGATTCTGTGGTTTGGGCCGTAGTTTCCACTGGCCCGGGGGCCTTGAAGGATTCCACCTCGGTTTTAAGAAGTGTGAAGTTCGCTTTTGAGAAGTTTTTCACTGTGGTTTTCTGGGCTGGGGGTGGGGTTGGGTTTTGGATATCCAGTGAAATTAATTTATGGTCTGATCTTACCAATGAGGGGTATACTTCTGGTGTGGAGCATATGGTCCTCATGTTGGTGATGATCAGGTCAAGTATGTTTTCCCCTCTTGTGGGAGTTGAGACTAGTTGTTCCATGGCATTTGAGTTTATAAATTCCAGGAACATTTGGGCTAGGGTGTTGGGGCTTGAGTAATGCTCCCAGTCTATGTTTGGGTAGTTGAAGTCACCCAATATAATGGTGTTTGGAAAGATCTTCATGTTCTCCAATGTTTTCAGGAAAGCTGAGTGGGATTCCTGATTTTGAGACAGTGGTCTGTAGCATGCTATAAACTGGAAGGCAGTTTTGCCCACTGTTAGTTGCACATGGATGGTTTCTGATGCTTCTTGCAATGCCACTAACCTGGAGGTGTGGGTATCCTTGATAAATATGGATACTTCCCCTCCTTTTGTGGTTCGGTCTGAGTTTTTGGGGCCGAAAAGCATGATATGAGGTATAACCTGGTAGTGCTGGGGTGCTCTCTGGAGCCTTGAACCAGGTTTCTGTCACTGCGCAGATATCGATGTTCTCCATACTGAGGAGAGCTTCGAGTGCATGCATTTTGAGGTTTAGACTTCTGGCATTTAGCAACATTACCCTTAGTTTTTTGTTCTTTGTGTTTTCTATGGAGGTGGGTTTGTCTTTTGAGCCTTGCCTAAAAAAGGCACTACGGGGGTGGCAAGAGCCTTTGCCAGTATCCGAAAGCCCAGGGGTGACAGGTGCAAGCCGTCCCTAGCGAAGCAACATGGCTTGTCGAGCATGTCATTCCAGGCTGACAGGCACTGGATCCCCTTTGAATGACACCAAAATTTTAGCCAATTGTTAAAATCGATCATTTTGTCTTTATACTGTGGCATCATTCTAGGTGAGGGTAAGATGCTGCTCAAGGTCAGGGTCATACCGGCCTGGGCTACATGATCGGAGAGCTCCTCTATGTCTCTTTTCATATAGTCGAGGGAGGTATGTCTCAGGTCATTCACACCAGCATGTACTATGACAGAGTCATATTTGTACTTGCTTTGGAGTGACCTGAGTGCTTGCTTTATGTGGCGAATCCTAGCGCCCGACAGGCAGCTCACTGTGACCTTCTCCTTGTTCAGCCTGGTAAGCGGGACGTCAGTGTGTCTGACTATAGAATCACCTATTACAAGTGTATCAGGTGTGTTATTCAGCCTTAAGGGCTGTGACTGTTTGGCACATTGATTTTGTGAGCTATGTGTTGCACATGTTTTGCTGTGGGGTAGCATTTGCTTTGATGTCTGTTTTGGAGGTCTCTGCTGCTTAGGTAGATTTTTATTTAGAACCTCCGAGTATGTTTTTGTGTGTTTATGTGTTTGGTTTGCTGTTGTGGTAGGACTATGTGAGATTGGATTAGTGTTGTGTGAGGTTACCTTCTCCTCCTAACTGGTTACACCAGTTCTGAGGTGAGAGAGCTCAGCCTCCAGTTTGGCTATATGGTTGCATCTCTCACATATGTTTGAACCTGTTTGGAGGAGGAGAGGGTTGTCCCTGTACATGAGGCAGTTGTAACATTGCCTCAAGATTCACAGATTCACCAGCTGGACTGGAGAGGAAACCATTAACTGACCTTTGGACATGCTAGAGTAGTAAAGGGAACTCTTTTATCACTTAATTATAAAGGACCAATAGGGGACAAGGTAATTGTGGAGAGTATATGAGGATGTAGTGCTTTTAGTTTATTAGTGTAAGATTGCTTATTTGGGCAAGTGCAGGGTCTTAGATTGAGAATAGGGTGTTTAATTTGAAAGATAGAGCAGTTCTAAGGGAAAAAGTGAAGAGCAGACTTTGTGGAGCCGGGAATAGTTTAAACCCGATTAAGCGGCACTGCCCGATGCTGCACTATGCGCCCAATCGCTCAAAGCCGCGTATGCACTAAAATCTCATAAAAACTCTCATAAGAACACTAAGTGTGAAGAACTGTAGATAAGCGATTTTGGCAACTGCCTTTTAAGATTTTATAGTGAGTGTCACTTACAGTTGTTCGTACTTTAGAACTCTCTTTTCCTGTGGTGTTAAACTTGGTTGTTTCCAACTGTATTTGTTTTTATCAAGTTTACTTTAACTGTTCCTTAACTTGTATAACTTTTGGTTGTATAAGCAAGGAGATGATCACTGAGACAGCCAGACATTGCAACTGAGATGGTGTATTTGCTAGGATCTGATACCAGAATCCAGTCTAATACAGAATTCAATGGCTTGCTATAATACTTGGACATTCACATCATCTAGTGCTATTATTTCTTGTGGAATTCTTATGGATATCCAACGTGGGATATTTTCCAGTATAGCTGTATTGTCACCAAAAGGGATGTAAAGAAAAATAATACATATTTTTTTATAATTGTTTAATTTTAAGAAATGTATAAGAAGCTCTGCTGAATTTAATTTTGGTATTGGTTTGTTGTAACAGGAAATATGATAGTTGTTGGGAAATATTAAAACAATGCCACTATCCTTCCTCTTTAAATGGTCATTACTGATGATATTATAGCTGGGAGGTATAATTTCACAGTTGTTTATGCTGGGTTTATACCAGTTATCAGCTGCAATGAGAATGACAGGCTTGTGAGGAGTAATCCAAGCATGTAGATTAGCAACTTTATTTTAGGGGTTGACCATTGTAAGGTTAGAGTTGTGTGTGGAAAAGAATTGTCTTGACGGTCATTGTGATAGGTAGGGCCAGGAGAGAGTGAATGTCTCCTCCTAGAAGGATTTTTGAATATTGATGATTTACTGATACTTATTTTTTGGAGAGTAACTCCATATCAACTCAAACCAAAACAAAATTAATTGGAAAAATAATCAGTCTATATTTAGAATAATCCAACCAAGAAAGTCAAAAAACAACAAAGTAAGATGGAAAAAAGGTTCCAAGTCACCAGTGAGATGAATCTGTAAATCTTTATTGTAAATCCAACAACAGATGAGCGCTTTTGTCTCGGTATGAGACTTCTTCAGATCTGACCTGGGCGGTCAGGACAGGCAGGGTTGAGACAGTGACAATGAACTTAGTGGACAATGTTTGAATATTGCCCAGGTTTGATTTTAGCTTAGACACAGTGCTGAGGGCTTAGGCAATTTGTCCAACTTATTAGCCACTAAAGTGGTTTATGAGGTATCTGCTATCATGGTTGTTTCTTATTTAGCCTTACCCCGCTATCTGCCTGTGTGGTGTATCATACAGGGCAAATTACACTCACATGCAGTTTTGACCATATCCTAACCATTTACCTGAGAAGTTTAAATCATCCGTAAAATGCATAACACTGCTGTGGGACAGAAGCAGAATAAAATATGGGTTTAATTGTCCACATTGCAACGCTCTACGTTGCTACTGCTGCTTCTATTTCAAAAGCTGACTACCCCTACAGGAAACATTATTATTTCTCAGGTATTAGATTGATTTATAGTCTGCTTTTCATTTTCTGATGTAACTACAAAACTACAGATCTATGGATTTCTATTTTTTTCTAATGATATATTTAATGTATATTTCAGTCTAGGTTACTGAATCATAAGCTATTCTGAAAATTATATATTTTTTATTTTTTTATGTTTTTACATAAATATGTCCCATCCTTTTTTATTGGAATCTCTTCACCCCAAACCGTTTTAAAGATAACAAAACTGTAGTACTCCAGTCTACTTATTGAACTACTTTTTTGTTCGGCAATTATATTTCTAGTATTGATGTCTTCCCTGCTGAACAGTTTTCTATTAGTCATTCTTTCACAAACTTACAAATAATGTCTTGGTTTCTTCCTTTTTCTTTACACTTTATCTTTATAATGAAATCACGTCTGCAGTAACACTTATGAGAGATACGCTATAATGAATATTATTCTTCATTGTGAAATTAAGTGTTTTAATATGAGATGCATTATTGCTCTTTCAAAGTAATTTATTCTCTCTCTACAGGGTCTATACTTTGCAGGTTTTATGCTCTCTATGAGAATCATTAGACTTTCTGTACAAGTGTTGTTGTTTTATACAAGGTCCAATACCAAGCTAGCAGAGAGAGAAATAATTAAGTGCACTGACATATTTTGTACCAAACAACAAAATTGTCCGGCTATAATTACTTTTATGAGAATAAATTCCTCTAGATTCTTATATACCATTTTGTGCATATTTTAATGCCTCTTTGTGGAGATAACTTGTGTTTAATACATTGTATGTTATACACTTATGCTGTGTTATTGTTACTGTGTTTACTACATTGTACTTTCTATTACTTCTGTTTTACATCTCTGTTATGTCTGTTTTGTAGCCCTGTCCATACTCATATCTTAAAACTGGTCCCCAGGCTAGTTTATTTATACATTTAACAAATAGATATATTAAAAAAGTAATAGACATACTATTCATAGAATTATATACACCCTTGAATGGTATAATTAAGACAATGTTTTTACAACAAAACTATATGACAGTAACTAGACACAAATGTGTGAATCATTCTTAATTAAAGTAATCAATATGATATTAAGGAATCTTCATGTAGGGATGAAATAGCTTACACTTATCAAGACAATGGCACTTGTTTCCCCATGGAGAGATATTGCATGTTGAAACTAAAATAAGATCATAAGCCCTATTTTTTAAGACGTCTTTATTAGCTAAATAGTATAATTTAAACTATTATGAAAAAGTACAAATCAAAATAAATACAGATAGCACACAATACAGACTATTATGAAACACACACACACACACACACACACACACACACACACACACACACACACACACACACACACACACACACACACACACACACACACACACACCACACGCGCACACACACACACACACATTTTTTATAAACCCAAACTATATTGCCAGATGCCAGATTTCTAGTATAGCTGGATTGAATCATCTGGTCCCACTTAACTGCAGGCATGAGTTATGAGATAGTGTAGCTGGAGGAGGAAAAAGATGATGCCAGAGCTGTTCATTTTCCTTTTTTTCTTTTGTCATTTTAAAACTCAACCCACATGCTGTCCACTTTTAGCAATCAGCTGTCACTGATCTGCTTTAAAACTTTTCTAGAGACAAGTATAACAGTGTTCTTGTTTTTCGAGCATCTAAGATTTTCTTTGCTATATTACCTGCTTTATTCCTGAAAGAGATAATTTCTACAGCTCATGACTGTTTTGATTGTCATAATGTGCAGTAACTTCAGTTTTTAGTAGAACAGCCTTTGTGTTTTAGAAGACCATGTTCTATGCATTTTTAATAGGCTAGTGCCCTGGTTAGTCACTCGTTTGGCATATGTACAGAAATAAAACATAGGTCAATTTGCTGTATTAATCAATAGGACAACTGAGCACTGGCCTGATTATTTTTTCAGCTTTTTGGTATTTTTTTATCTCATGAATGTGCCATAAAGGTGTACAAGAGCTTGCAGCTGCTGTATTATACCTGCACTGTGCCTCATCTGAAATGGTGTCTTTTCCATTTCCCTTTTAGCTCAGATATGTTGGTAAATGAGCTAATATATGGAAAGTCCATTCCTTATTTCATGGATCAAATATACAGAATCAGATGATGAACAGCTCACACTGTACAATGAATCATTAAGTGTATGCTTGAATACTTCAAGGGCTTTTAGATGCATGGTCCATATGGTTTCTTTCAGTACCTTGGCTATTGAGTGGAATAATTCCAGTTCTAATTTCTAATTTCACTCACTTCTCTACTTTCCTCTCATTATTAACTATTTTACTCCAATTCACTCTTACTGCTCTACCTTCCACGTACTATAGTTTTATAACCCTAGTATCTAGCCCTCTTCCTCTTCTTCTCTAGCCCTATACAAGCCCATACTCTCCCTCTGCCTTTTAATTTTTCCTTTCCTTCTCTCACTACCACTGCCTTTTTTCTTACCTTCCCTTGGTCTTACCTTCTTCTTTACTGATTGTTTTTTTCTCCCTGCTATTACCTTCCTCTGGGTCCTCTCCTTGATACTCTACCTATCCTGCACTCACTATCCTATCTACCCCCCTTCTTTCTATATACACCCTTACAGTTTACTCTCCCTATTCATTCCTCAGGGTACTACCCTGTTTCTGTGCCCAGCATACACAAGTCATATTGACCTCCTCTTCCATCTTCTATTATTTTACTTTTCTCTATCTCCCTCCACTCCCCATACTACCTCCTCGATTCTTTACAAGATGACCTGACCTCCTCCTCTCATTCTTTATTAGATCTATTGTTTCTATCTCCCTCCTTCCATCTGTTTCTATCCTGCACCTTCTCCCTAGCCTAGTCTTCAGATCTGCATCTGCTTATCCCCACTTTACTCCTCCCCCTACCTTTCTACATCCACTCTAAACCTATTATATGGAACTAGCTCCTTGGAGGCACCAAGTTTAAATCTCCTACTCTGCACGTGGCTGCTGAGCATTCCCAGGCCACTACATTATTTTTAAATGTAAGTGTATTACAGCTTTTATTTTCTCTGTGTAACTTAAAGTATTATTATGCCATGTTCTTTGGTTACTGCTTTTTCTTTTCTACAAGATAGTTTTATAAACTGTAATGCTTTACAATACAGCCGTTTAGGAACCTTGTAAATTATCTATTCTGTTGCACTCACAACAGCTCCTTAACTGATTTCAGCACTAAGCCAGGAACCTGCCCAGCACTTCAAACAGCTTGGTTCTTGTGTCGCTTGTCTATTTGTACACAACAGACTATAATTTAGGTCGTCCAAACTATTTGTTTAACTTATACCATTCAAAGGTGCCTAGAATCTGGATCCAACTCTACTCAGCTACCTAACAGCAATTGCTGTCTTCCAACCTAGGCTTGCTTAGGTTTTATAGTTCCCCCACATGCTTTCAAATGGCTGTAGTGTAGACTATATACTCCGGTGCAGTTTTTAAGTTGCAACTTCAGTTGCAGGACTGCCCTGCTGTAAAAAGGAAAGTTAGTGTTGATTTTGCTCTTCAATCAGCTTGGTTCTTGTGTCACCTGGTTATTTGGACGAAATAGACTGTAATACAGGTCATTCAAATTACTTTGCTTATTTTGTACCTTTCAAAGGTGCCTAGAAACTGCATCTGACTCTACTCTGCTATCCAACAGCATGTGCTGTTTTCCAACCTAGACTTGCTTATGTTTCTAGTCCCCCTCGCGCTTCCAAATGGCCATAGAGTTGTTTATATACTCTGGTGCAGTTTACAGTTGCAACTTCAGTTGCAGGACTATCCTGCTGTTAAAAGAAGACTTATCAATGATTTTTGCTGAGGTTTTTACAGTTCCCCCATGCTAATTAAGTGGCAGTAGCGGGTATAGTACTCCGGTGCACTTCTTAGTCACAGGACTGTCAAACTGTGAAAAATAAATAATAATAAATGAATAATTAAATAACCTAAACATATGACCTTGCTGGGGTTTTACACACACCTTGTGCTTACAAACGGCAGGAGCCTGTAAGTAGTACTCCGGTGCAGCCTTTATAGCCATTTTGTTGCAGGACTCCCTTTCTGACAAGAAAAAAAGAAATTTATAACCTTGCCGAGGTTTTACAATTACCCCGGCGCTTATAAACAACAGTAGCATGTTTAGCATTCCGGCATAGCTTTCAGTATCTATTTTAATCGCAGGATAGCTACCCTGTCAAAAAGAAAATGAAATAATCAACCCATTGGTATTCTGTTTTTCTGTTTTGTGCCTAGTGCCTTGAATGAATTTTGCTTGATGCTATAATAGAGCAAAATGTTTTTTTTTTTTTGTTCACGGAACTCTGGCTATAGTTGTATTGTCGCTACCTGCTGAATTAGAGCTAAATATTTTTTACTGCTCATTGAACTCTGGATACAATGTTTTAGACTATAATTGCTACATTTTTATTTTAAAAACTTAATACTAGCTTATGTTATTTTCTTTTAAATTACTAGTTCCAATGTTTACATATAGCTGCTGTATTCTAGTTTATAGATTGATACGAAATACAAAAGTTGGATGCTCTAGTGCTAATGTCTAGTTTCAGATGTTACTACACCTGTTGCTGATATTGTTATGTTGTGAGCAAGCTCATGTGTTTCTGTCTTAATTTTACTGTTTAACTAATTTCTCTCCTGTTACATACCTAGTATTCTTTATAACTTTCTTCTCCCTTTATGTTTTTTTTCTCCAGTTGAGCATACTTCTTTAACCTAATTCCTCTCCCTCTGGCTGTGCCTTACTGGACTCCAAAGACCAACTTTAGTCACCTACCTAACCCTGCTTGTGCAGCTGATCACCTGGGTAACCAAAGTACCACCCTGGATTGAAAGCTAAGCTAAACTAAGATTGTATGTCAAATAATAATAATAATATTATATCTTCCCCTAAATGCACATGTTAGTGTTGTGATACTTGCTAGGTGTCCTATTTAAACTGCCATATCAGACAGCAGCCATACCCCCCCCCCCTCTGTTTGCCTTTCTTACACTCCATTCACTCTTTCCCTAGTCATCCCAGCCTTCTCAGGATTTTTAACTCCCTCAAGCCTTTCCCTTAAAAATTGCTTTTTCTTTCTTCTACTTCCACCCATCTACTGTAGTCTCCACTCTGTGTAATTACAGGTTTTGACCACTAGATGGCTATCTTCACCCATTTCTAATTTCACTCACTTCTCTACTTTCCTCTCATTATTAACTATTTTACTACAATTCACTCTTTTTGCTCTACCTTCCACGTACTATAGTCTTATAACCCTAGTATCTAGCCCTCTTTCTCTTCTTCTCTAGCCCTATACAAGCCCTTACTCTCCCTCTGCCTTTTAATTTTTCCTTTCCTTCTCTCACTACCACTGCCTTTTTTCTTACCTTCCCTTGGTCTTACCTTCTTCTTTACTGATTGTTTTTTTCTCCCTGCTATTACCTTCCTCTGGGTCTGCCCTGCTCCCTACCCCCAATTCCCACCCACCACCAGTGGTCCTAACCTTATACCGCTATAACCACTCCCCCTCCCATTATCAACATATACCTTTACTACTTAACTTACCAACCACACCCCCTAATTTACAACTCCTTAATTAAACTAATTACCTTCCTTGGCCTACTCCCTCTCATCCCTACACCTCATCCTTTACTAATTCTTTTCTATAGCACTCTCTCTTCCAAACTTTCTTGGTCTACTCCCTCGCCTCCCTACATCTCATCCTGTACTAAAAATTTTATTTATAACACTCTCTCTTACAACCAATTTTATTTACATAATTAGACACTTCCTCCCTACTCAACCTCTTATAACACTCTCTCCTTTTACTTACTACGCTCCCTCCTACAACCTACTCTCACTACTTATCTACTCATCCCTATGGCCCCAACACACAAACATATACTCACAAACATCCTACTCTTGACATCAACTCTTGCTTCTCTTACTATACCACACACTCTAACCTTCTTCTAATATTCTTCTCTTCCTGAACAACACCACCACTACCATCAAACTCTACCATCTTCTTTCTTATATCCCCTAAACCACAGAAATGTAACCTCCACCTCTAGCTATATATTACCAAAATATCATAGAGCTACCCATCTTACTTACTCCCTTATGAAAAAAACCTCAAATAATTATGACAAATTCCTTAAATTTGTAGAATATCATCATCTACACCTCCTATTAGATGGTGATATTCACCCAAACCCTGGCCCTATTACTGACAATGCCAATAACCTACAAAACCAAACAGTGCCTGTTATCACTACCTTATCTAAACCACCTAACTCCATCCTCATAGCTCACCTTACCATTCGTAGCATAAACAATAAAATAACCCACCTACATGCACTCTTAGATGTTCACTCATTTGATATTATCTGTATTACAGAGACATGGCTGAAGCCCTCAACTCTGGACCAGGAGATTACCCCTCCTGGTTATAACATCCTAAGATGTGACCGTAATACCAAAACAGGTGGAGGTATAGCCATTTTGTACAAATCTAAACTCCAAGTATCACCCTTCAATATACTCCTACCACCAGACACCAATTCAGAAACCCTTACTGCCAAACTTCAAATCAACAACTCCAAATCTATCTATCGAATTTGCACATATCTCCCCCTGGAAATAATTCCAATACTCTTGAAAACATACTTAGTTACCTCTCTACCCATCTACCTCAGGAGACCATAGTAATAGGTGACTTTAATATAGACTGGGTTACCTGCAGTTCCCCTAATCCAACTAACCACATAAATCTTTATGGATTCTCACAAATTATAACCACTCCTACTAGAATCCATAAGCCAAGCAGTAAAGCAACCACCCTAGACTGGATCCTTATCAACAGCCACCTTGATACCTATAAACCAAGAACCCTTCCTGACAATATCAGTGATCACATGCTAACCTACATTATTAAACAAAGAGTCCATATCCCAACTATTAACAACTTTAAAACCTCTCGCTCCAAAAAGTTTTTTAATCCAGAGAGCTTCCATAATGAACTGAAAGCATGTGACT
Organism: Protopterus annectens; assembly: GCF_019279795.1. Lineage (NCBI taxonomy): Eukaryota > Metazoa > Chordata > Ceratodontiformes > Protopteridae > Protopterus > Protopterus annectens. Next base: position 549,321,715 of record NC_056743.1, on the reverse strand, counting down.
GGTCACCAATGTCTCATCTTCAACTTGATGAAGCAGTGACCTATTTTAACACTAAATTTCTTCAAATCCTAGATTACCATGCCCCCTATCGCTCTTCTCGTATTAAAACCAAAATTGCTCCCTGGCTCACAAAATAAACTAGGCAAAACATCCTCCTTAGAAATAAAATCTGGGCTAAATGGAGAGCCTCCAAATGTCCATCGGATCACCTTTACTTTAAACAGTTATGAAATGCCACCAAGAAAGCTATTTTTAGAGACAAAAAAGAGTATTTCCTTCATCTCCAACAAACCCATCCACAAAATCCACAAAAATTCTGGTCAAGTATAAACAAACTTCTTTAGCCAGGACACTCTTCAACTCCTGCCCCAGCAGGATTCAACCATAATAACTCCAACCAGATTCTCGATGCCTTTAATACCTATTTTACTGAAGCCATTCAAACCCTAGCCAATACTCTGCCACCAATGACCACTTCCCCATTAAATTCCACTAGGACTCCTTCTCCCACCTTTCAAATACAACCTGTACCTACATCCCTAATCTGTAATCTCCTTCAAAAACTCAAACCTTGCACCCTATCTGCTGACTGTATCCCAGCTGAATACCTGCAAATTGCAGAAAAAGCCATAGCCTACTCCATCTCCATCCTTATCAATAGAACTGTTTTAGAAAGCAAAATTCCTGCCATATGGAAAGTATCCCACATCATCCCATTACAGAAAGGTGGGTCATCTACTGAGCTATCCAACTTTCAGCCTATCGCCCTACTCTCTCCAATAGCCAAGATAATGGAGAAATGCATTCACAGACAACTACTTGGCCACCTTCTCCAAAATAACCTACTTGACAATTGCCAACATGGCTTCAGGCCATTCCATAGTACAACCACTGCCCTGCTGTCCTTTTCTGACTCCATAAACAACAATCGTAACAATAACACTTTTTCCTCTGCACTATTTATTGACTTTTCAAAAGCCTTTGATATGGTAAACCACAACATACTTATAGATATCAGCATACAAATATGTGAAAAAGGGTTACTGTTCAGGGTCAAACCATGCAACACACAGTCCAAGCAAAACTCAGTCACTAATCAAGTCTTATTCAGACCTTGCATTGAATAAAAGCTCCAAAACGATAATCAGAAGCAAAAAGTAACATGAAAATGTCCATTCAGACCTTTAGGCAATCTTCCAAGAAGAAAAGTAATTCCAAGTAATTCCAAATTGGAGAATAAAGTTGATAAAACCTTTATTTGAACAAGATACGGTAAGCGCTTGGACTGTGTGTTGCATGGTTTGACCCTGAGCAGTAACCCTTTTTTATATATTTGTATGCTGAAATCTTTTTATTACCTGCTCGGAGTTATTCATTTGCTTGTGGTACTGTGTTTTATTCGATATATACTTATAGATATACTAAAAGACCAATCACTTGACCCACAAGCATTACAATGGTTTAAGTCCTACCTGGAAAACAGACAGCAAGCAGTACTTTGGGATAATAATCTTTCTCCATCCCTCCCAGTGAATACTGGAGTACCCCAAGGCTCTATCTTGGGACCCCTACTCTTTTCATTGTTTATTAACGATCTACATACCCAAATTCCTCAAGCCACCTGCATACAATATGCAGATGACTCTACTTTAATTTGTTCAGCCAAGACCATAGCCTCTCTCCAATCCCTCACTCAAACTGTATTCAACAGTGTGGAAAATTGGTTCACGCAACACTGCCTCCTCCTGAACCCCAAACAAACAAAATTATTGCTCTTTGCTCCAACTCTAAAATCACCTCAACTGTACTTCACAATAACCTCAAACAATGGAACTAACATAACTCCTGTCACTACAACCCATCTACTATGAGTAATAATTGATAACAACCTTAGCTATGATGACCACATTAATTCTACAATAAAGTCTGTTAACAAAAAACTAGGCACCCTTTACAGAATCAAACCCTTCCTCACCCCATCAGCCAGAATGACAATTGCCCAGACCCACCTAATCTCTACCCTGTTCTATGCTTCTGTGATATATACCAATCTATCTAAGAACAGCCTTACTAAACTTTCCACCAGTTATAATAATATAGCCAGATTTGTCACTGGTACCCCATTTAGTACTCATCACTGTCTCAACCTTAAACAACTGGGATGGCTAGAACTGCAAAATCAACTACTTTGTCAACAACTAGTTATCACCCAAAAGATCCTTTATCACCCTAACAACACCCCTATCCTCACTAATCTGATCACACCATACAAAAACCTGGAAAAACTACGTTCAGCTAATAAGCTTCTTGTTGCCACTACTAAGTCAAAAAACAAAGCTGGGGACTCACTTTTCTCCAACACAGTAGGTAAAAACTGGAACCAACTTCCTACTGAACTATCCACCCTTGCTTCTACTTTCCAATTTAAAAAAACATCTTAAAGAACATCTTAAATCTCACTGGCTTTGTCCTGCTCTAACCCTGACTGACATCTTATTCCCCTTCTTGCTCTCTCTACACTTCTCTTCCATACTGTTCTTTGATGCTTACTTTGTAATCTACATATAAAAAACAAAAAATATATATTATTGTCTTTGTTTATCTCTCTGTTATTGAATATTAATTTCAACCTACTAAATGACTTATTACTATTTTTGTTCTTGCCAATCCAGCCAATGTACTGTAACTTACTTGACTAATTACTATATATTGTATTCTTTGTCACTGCTAATGCTTGGAGCTTTTCTCCCCGGGCCTCTACTGAAAATGGACATATATCCAGTTAGACTAGCCCGGTCAACAAATGTAAAATAAATAATAAATAAAATAAATAATTCCATATGGAAAAGTAAGTGTATGCTTGGATGTTTGAAAGGTTTATAGACACACGGTCCAAGTGATTTCTATCAGTTCCTTTGCTATTAAGTGGAATAATTCCATGCATCATGTATTAAAATTTAGTTCCAGTTCAGAATTATGGCCTAGTGGTAAACTGATAGTTTGCCATTCACAGGAAGAGAATGACACAACAGTGTTTATCTCTCATGGAAGGTCAAGGATTGAACCTGCAACCTTTATGAATGTCATCTGAAGGCTTAGAATCTTCCTATGGCAATAGGCCCTGATAGCTGCCAAGACATACTCTTAGGCAGGAATCACTACGTCTTTGCCAATTAACATCTGGCTTTAGCAGTAAACAATCTACCAGTACTGTAGGATGCAATAACACTGATACCAGCTTGATCTCTGTTTTGACAATGTCAGTGCAATAAAGGGAGATTTATATCCAGCTATAGTCTAGACTAACTACACTTTTGATGTTGCACCATGTATTATATAGAAGACAAGTAATGCTTAATTGTTAAGAATATTTTCAGTCTTTTCTTATCTCTAAAAATATTCCACTGACCCTAGAGAACTCAATGTCGATCTCTTTGTTATTCAATTCAGCAGTGAACAGAGCTGAAATACGATGTTCTTCTTTATTGTGCAATGAGAGGAATATGATTGTCAAACATGTTAATCATCAAAACATAAATTAATGGGATGATTTATATAAAAAAAGAGAGTTTTTCAACCTACAGGTGAAATACCAGGGAGGACAATTTCAGGGATTTGATGAACCCTGACTTTGTCTGGTTTGTAATTTTTAATGATTTTTATTGATTTAGAGACCATAGATCCTTTTGTCAAGTTAACATTTTCAGCAGGTGATCACTATTTGTTAAATCCATAGAGCTCTGATTCATTTAACAGTTATGGCTTTGAAACATAAATGAATGACTCCTTCTAGTCCACAGACACAATGCCAGTTATTTGCTTAGTATTTGTGCTTCTAAAGAATTTGCTAGCAATAGTAGTAATTAATGTTAAGGTGCTGCAGTGGTGGTGCTACGGTAGCGTTGTCACCTCACAGTAAGAAGTTGTCCTGTTCGATTCTCAGCTAAAGCGTCTTCTGTATGGAGACATGCGTGAATGGGTGTACCTTCATTGAAGGTTATACGTCAGGGCTGGCAACTTGGTACATAAAAATCTACTGCCAATCATTAGCGGACCGGAGTTCCACTGTGGTGAACCCTAACCGGGAAAAGCTGAAAGATACAACAGTAGTAATTAATGTTAAGGAAATATTATACTTGAAGTTAAATATTTACTGCTTGTTAACCTTGTCGATCGGTTACTTCAAAATTTAAGTAACGACCTGAACAAACAGGAATACAGTTTTAATGTGCACTTTCTCCCTCTTTCTGCTGTCCATCTAACTTCCCCTTACTGGATGCCCATTCATTGTCCAGTGGTGGGAAATCCCTAGATCAAATGGAGTGACAACATCCCAGAGCAATTATCCAAGCAGGGACTGAAGTTGTTTGCGTCCAATGGAACCCAGCTATTTTTTTTTCTTTAACTGAGAATAGTCAAAGCCATCCACTGGTCATGATTTGAGCACTTGTTTCACTGCAAAGACTGCCTATCTGCCTATCCCTTTTTTCCAAATATACATGCTCTATCACAGGCACTAACATGGATTACCATCACCAGTTTGAGCGGTCACACCCACTTCCTCCATAGACTGACTGCATGGATCATGATACCACCCAAGTGTACCATCGTCATAACCTTGCTCATAAACTCTCCTCCTTTACTTAGGACCAATTTATCAAAGCACTAAAATTAATCATCTGATGGGCTCTTCAAACCCTTCCACTTGATGAAGCTGTAGCTTTGTTCAGCTCAATGTTCCTTAACACACTAAATGAACCAGTCCAAATAAGAACAAGTGGAATTAAATCAAATCTGGAACCGTGGCTTTCAAAAAGTACTAAACTGCTCATGAAAGAGAAGAACATAGCCTGAAAAAAATGAAAGCAAGTTAAAACTATAGCCACCCATTAACACAGTAAATATCTCAAAAAACCCACTAAAAAAACAAATCAAAATTATATAACAATACCATATTAACATACAGGCATAGACTATAACAAACTCAGAGTTTTTTGGACTAAAATCAACCATCTGTTAAATAAACAGTACACCAATACCTACTTCCTCTAACCATAATGGCAGCATAACTACTGCATCCAATACTTACTTCATCCAAAATGTAACCTCTGTTATTAAATCCTCAACACAGACAGACACAAGTTCTTTTCCTTTCTTGTAAGCCCCAAAGCATTTTTACTCAAACCAGACTCAATTTTTACAATTAAAAAAGACTCAGAATAAAAAGAAACACAGGCAAAATAATCCAAAACAGGAATCTAGGCACTTCAAAGGTGGAAGCAATCCAATAATCCAAGTTATAATTTAAAAAACTTTTAATGTGAGCACTTTCGTTCACATAAATAAAATGAAATGAAGTTCATTTTATTTTTGTGAATAAAAGCACTCACATTAAAAGGTTTTTAAACTATAATTTGGATTGTTGGATTATTTCCAGCTTCGAGGTGTCTGGATTCCTGTTTTAGATTATCTGCTTTACAATTAAAAAAATGTTAAAACCTAGCACCCTTGCTCCTAATTAACATAACATCCGAGTTCTTACAAATCACTAATAATGCCCTAACTTTTGTTATCTCTATCCTAATCAACCACTCTGTCACTGCAAGCCATGTTCAAGCCCTATGAAAAAGATGATAGATTCTTCCTCTCCATAAAAGTGGAAACTCAAACAAGATCGATTTCAGACCTATAACCATACTGTCTCTATTCTCAAAAATTCTGGAGAAATATATACAGTCTCAACTCCTCGGCTTTCTCACTGACAAATGCTCCTTTCCCCTACACGGCATGGTTTCTGTCCTTTTCATAGCACATGTACAACTCTCTTTAGTTTTATAAATGTTAATCAATATCAAAACTCTGGCAACTTGGTGTAGATTTATGTATTCCTAAGCAAGCCAGTTTTTGAAGCAATTTTCTTCTGGGATACCATGTTGGAAGCTTTGGATAAATCTAAAAAAAAAGTTTCAAGACTCTCTTGGTTCCCCAATTACCTCTCAGATAGGCAATAGAGTCACTAGAAAGAGTCAGTAAAAACAGTCAAACAATACCTCACAAACAATGTCAGAAAGCATTGCTCAATCCCTTCTAATCACTACACTAATTAATGCTGCTTCCATCTTGAATAACCTACAATCCACTCAGTTCTCAGTCTTGGAACAGTGTTATAATTTGCCATCAGTCTATCATCTTAGGGAACATCATTGTCTGGACTTAAAATAAAAAAACCTCAGTGGTTAGAGCTAAGGAATTGCTTTACACTTTCCCTACTAGTTAATTCCCATAAACTCATCTGTTATTCAGAGAAATGCCCTAGTATGAAAAACATTTTCCAACTTTATAACCCAAGTACTTAGCTGAGATCCACTGGCAAAATGTTATTAACTGTTATAAAAGCTAACAACTTAGTTTATGACTCTTTGTACTCCATTCCCTGGCCAAAATGTGAAACTCCCTGCCTCTCCACTCTAAGAAACACAGTAAACACCAACTTTTATGAGAGAAATGAGGCATTAACTAAAATATACTTGCTTCTTTTACATGCACAACTCCTAGATGACAAATGTCTCACTCCTTCCTTTTTCTGTTTCCTTTTCTTTCCAAGCATTATACCTTTAGGTGTTGGTTCAACATCTGCTCCTTGTCCTCTACCTCTCTTTCTTATTCCTTCTAACTATCCTAAAACATTCTCTCGCTCACACCTCTTACTACTAATCCTCCATTTTACTCCTTTTCTCAACTTTGAACAAGTTCATTTTGAAATATGTTTCATACCTCTCAGGAGCGGCCTTAGGTCAACTGGTGCCCTAGGCAAAATGGTTACATGGCACCTCCCACCACGCCACTTCATTCCCCCATCCTGGTCTACTTACAGCAGATAAATATTGGAAAAGTGCCCCTGTTAGAGTGGCGCCGTAGGTGGCCGCTTAGTTGGCCTGTGCCTAAGGCCGGCTATGACACCTCTTTACATGCTATTAGTTAATGATAGTCTGTTTAAATATTATATATTTGCTTATTACTTGTATACCTCTGTTTAATATGTTCTTTATGTAATGCTTTCTCCAGTGCTTTTCTCCTCAGAAAAAGTTTCGTAAGTCATTAAGTGATGCTCCCATTAATTAATGGTACTCTATTAAGATGTTGTATACGTGTTAATTACTTCTATAATTCTGTTTTTCTGGAGTTTTTCTCCCCAGGTCTCCACTGAGGAGGGATAGTTTTCTGCCCATTTGGACTATCTTGGTGTATATATCTATATCTATATCTATATACATATATATATATATATATATATATATATATATATATATATATATATACATATATGTTAGCAATGTTAAGTTTACACTATGTGACTTTGTAATCCTAACACTTTTGATATCCAATATTTCATTCTTGGATTAGCTACATTCTGTAATAAATGTCAACAATTTCAGAACTCAGTGAAGTGCTTGACTGCTCTTGCTTTTGAAGTGATACCTGCTTTTAATTTATTAAAGCAGTCCTTTCCTGCTGAAGGTCAGGAGACTTTTAAAATACTTTACTGATTGGTATCTATCAGGCAAACCTAGGAAGTTTTCTACCAGGACCACTGCTTTTGTAAGATTTCCACCATTATTTCCAAATTAATTTTGCAATGTGTTACAACTGAATATGCAATCTTTACCAAGAACACAGAATAGTATTGAAGGCTGGCATCATAGACTGAAGTGTATGTTGGGAGCTCTGCTAGAGATTTGGCTGTTCTTATGTCTACGCAAGCAAGGGAACAGAACAGAGTGTAGGAATTGCAGCTCCATATGGCAGTGGGATGTCCACCATCAGCAAATTAAAGGAAATGTATTTAACGGTTATGTCAATTTGAAACTGTCTTAAGTAGTAAAGACAGTTATGATACTCTGAGTTTCCTAAAAGCTGTGGTTACTCTACAGATGCTTTGATCTCACATCAATATATATACGCGTTCCTTTATTACCTTCCTGATGTTCGTTTTGTGTTTGTTTGGGAAATCACAGGTTTTTAAACAAGTGTGAATTTCATACCTACATAAGTTGTAAAGCGGTGTTTTTTGTGGGATGTTTGGAAAATGATGTTCTTAATAAGAACTGATTTGTGGTAGTATATGGAAAGATTTCAGACTGAGCTGTCACTTGTTGTTGGTGGTGGTACGGAGTGATTTATTATGGAGTACACAGGGCGCAAAGGAAGATTGTGTATTCGTCATTTCCGCATTCAGTGTTATGGTCTGTGATCATTTTTAGGCTTTTTTTATGAGTTTCTGAAGCTGTGATATTTTTGGGTGGTAGTTCGACGTTTTCATACATGATCTTATAAATTTGCGATGTTTAGGACATACGAAGTTGTGGTCTCAACATTCTGCGATTCGATAATACGCTAATTTGATTATTTCAAGTAAAACTCTCTCTCTCTCTCTCTCTCTCTATATATATATATATATATATATATATATATTTATATATATATATATATATATATATATATATATATACACACACACACACACACACACACACACACATATTCATTGACACTGGAGCAAAACAAGTGATAGTTCCAGAATGCTATGGTCTACATTGAACAGTTTATCCCTTCCCTGATGTTGTGCATCAAATAATTTGGGTCAGAGTTCAGCAGGTACTTCTTGACTCCTTAAAGCCACTTCATTCTGGTCTTTTACACTATAAGTAATGGATAGCTTATAAGGTGTTACATTCAATGAAGAGAGATGCGAAGGATCAAAAAGCAGGAAAATAGAGACTTTATGTAGGAATGTATAAATGCAGACAGAAGATAAACAAATGGTATACACTCTTACAGAAAGCCACAGCTAATGTAGCCTTACCTGATTGGAAGGGCATGAGTGGTAGTTCAACGTTACCTTCATCTGTAGGACGTAAGATGCAAAGGCATGGTGCATTAGCTAGTAGAAGGAGCAGATTATAGGCTAACTAATAAAGTTTAAGCAGAGAACAATTTTAAATAAACTATTAGTTTGCTTTTGATAGCACTCAGATCACATATTTGATCTCATCTGGGAGAGAATTCCATACAGGTGGTCTTAGAGGAAAGAGACTGAATAAGCCATCAGAAGTGGAACTTAGTTTATTTATGTTTTTGGAAAGAGAATGAAATCCTGATGTGGGTATAAGAGTCTGCGTTTTTAGTTTTAAGTAGATGAGTTATACGTTATCTGGTAAATAGTTTGCCCTGTGAATGGAATTTTGAAACAGGGTACTCAGTGTAGACTTAATGAAGATATGACTACCAGTAGCATGTGGTGAAGTTCATTCTCAGACACACATCCAGAGGAAGAGCTAAGATGGAGCTATGGGGTTAGCAGCCTCATTCAAGAGGTGTTAGGAGATGCAAACAGCAATTGTCAATTCAACTGTAGTGCAGAAATGAATGCCAATGCTGAATCTGCAGTGATGGCTGAAGTGCTCAAACACTCTATGTGGGATTATTCTAATTATAGAAATCTAATTATTATTAAGGGGTTTGCTACAGTTTTTTTTTTTTTTTTTTTTTATGGGGACATTAGATCTAAGAACTGCACCGGGCATTAGTTACCGTAACTATAGCTCTGTGTAGATCAGTGCGTGCTGTAGATATAAGACACAAAATCACATTGTGTGTATGTTAAATGTCTTAAACTTATTTATTTAAACAAGAATGCTCATCCATGAGAGAATAAATAAATAAGAACGTTTTAAACTGAAGTTGCATCTGGAGCATTTCTTCCACTGCCTCTGCTGAAAACAGGCTCTGTTCTAGTCAGACTTTCCTGGTTAACAAACAATAAATAAATAATATTGTCATTATTTTCCCTGAAGGGAGGGCTGCTGCAAGACTCACCATGTAGGCTATTTCTCTGTACTGTCGAATTTTAGGAATTCTAGTTGGCCCAGCACTTAACACTAGCTGAGGTACAGGTAGGATAATTAAGCTACTCTACAAGAGAGAAATGGACTCTTTGGATCTTGAATTGTTCCATCTGATATAATTTATATGTCACTAACCATGTTTTAATCATATTGATGCTGTTTGGTACTGTTTTTACAGTAACTGATTTTATTTCATCTTTACTAGGGGTCTATATTACATTGTTGAAAACCTTCTTCAGTGAACGCCTGTTCACTGACCACTAAACAGCAAAATCCAACTTCTTCAAATGGACATTTCAGCAAATTTTTTTCTTGGAGGGAACAAATTGCTTGACCAACCAAAAAACAGACAGAGTTTCAAACCCTTCAAAGTGGGGGGGGGGGGCTCCGTTCTCCCACATCACCCAATGTGGAGGACTGTGCCCCCCACGACCTCCCTAACTAAATATACCAACTCCAAGATCACACTACAATGAGGAAAAGGACAAATTCCAAATGATGACCAAGCATTTTTTCCCCTAGGAAAGAATTTGCTGAGATGGCCATTGGAGGGAGTTAGATTTCACTGTTTAGTGGTCGGAGAACAGGCTTTCACTGAAGAGTTTTTTTGACAATTACCACAAAACAAAATACAGTCCCAACTATGATGTTTTTTTGACAACATAATGTAGACCACTTTACTAGTCTACTGTACTTACTTAACATAACCTAACATTTGACATGTTTTAAAGCAATCCCAAATGATGGTATATGTAACTGACAGAAGAGTACCTGTGCTTGGTAGTGAGCATACCCCACAAAAAGGAGAAGAACATGACATATGATTTATTACTCCATACATTGCTCTTATCCCTTGCACTGATTTAACTGTTTATAATGTAGTTATCTAATGGGTAAATGTACTATCTTAGCAAAGGAGCCATGCTGTTTGCCTTGAGTTAGTTGTAATATTCGGAACGGGAGAGTAGCTCTTCCCCAAGATATGGCTTAACATTGAACAGCTGACAGGATATGTCATAATGGCTGCTGTAAGGTTTGCATGATCCGAAATCCATTGTAATAATCATACACTTCATAAAATAATCTAAAAAGACACACAACCTTTTCAATGCAGCACACAAAGAGTAAATGTATTTTGTAAACACAGCATAGGCGACAGCATCCGAGAAGCAAAATGCATAATGCATCAGGGGAGGTATATCACAGGAGTAGTTTTTGTATATGGTGGCTGTACACAAACAATATATAATTCGCATGCTGTGCATTACTGCTCTTTATGTTGGACTCCAAGTGTCTATATTAGTAAGAACATGTAATAAAGAAAAAGGGCATCTGCCCAAAATAAAAAATACTGCCTAGACTGAAATGTGTTTGTACATATGATTATGTATAGTTATTTTGGTAATTGCAGATGCAGCCTTTGTTGTATCTGGTCTTTGCAGGAAATTATTTGACTAGCTCATTAACAGTGGGATCTGCTGTATGGAAAAAAATTAGTTTTCAAAAGTTTTTCATCTGATCCTTCCTTCTTCCTCCTCTCCTAAACTGAATAAAGCTTGTGATTGCTGCTTTGTCTGTACAATAGAAATAATTGGGGGAGTTAGTATGCTTTCTTTGGATAGCATCCATGTTGAGGGGCCGAAAGGTAAGAGCTCATTTATTTGGGTGCAGTATCATCCACTCCATTTTTATTCCAATTAGATGTAGTGCGTCATTAAGGAAATGCATTCTACAGAACCTCTGGTTTTCAGTTCTGCACTTAATTGCTTTGGCCTCTGTCAGCAATTCACAACTAACAGATGATGCATGGCATGTAACTGAAAATGATGTGCAGCAGGAAAGCAAAGCAGCAAAAGAATTTACATGTCCCTTAATTTATGAACTGGCAATGCAGTGGTCTTCAGTTATTAATAAGGAAATTACTATACTCCTGTGTGATTCTATTTAGACAGACCACAATGCAGACCTGCGATAACTTTAGGTGTTCTGTAAAATCCTACGTTTATGTTCTAAAAATGAAAAGAATATTGCAGACAAAGTACCACAGATGGTCTGCCATACTGACCCTCTATTTAATTATGAGAGTGCATCCCACTACAAGCAGTTCCGAATTGCCTGTGAAGTTATTCAGTGGTCCTGGCATAAACTATACAAGTTTTGGGCATTGATTTCTGTCACATAGAACTCTGATGTACTGATTGTTTGGCATTTATTTTCATGGTCATCCAACTTATTTCCTATTCGCTGGACATGGAGTAAAGCTCCTGAAGATGTATAATGTGTGTTATTTAAATGAATGGGTCTTTATTAGAACACCGAAAATTCAAAACTTCGAATGTTCTAATATCGAACCCTATTCAGTGAAAGCTGAAAACATCGAACGTACAGAACAGCAAATTTTTTCCCTAGGAAAAAATTTGCTGTTCCAAAACACATACACACAACACAAGCACACCAAACAAATAGCAATCCACACACATACACCTAAAATCTTACACCTAACCCTACACTAAACTATACACACACCACTAACTATCCACTTACCTTAACCCAAACCATAACCCTAAGGTCCGTCACTATCGCACACTCACCTCACCCGCGCCCTAACCCTAACTCACCTACCCCGCCCTAACCCTCACATCCACACAATCGCACACTTACCTGACCCGCGCCCTAACCTTAACTAACCTAACCCGCCCTAACCCTCATGTCCACACAATTGCACACATACCTAACCCGCGCCCTAACCCTAACTCACCTAATCCACCCTAACCCTCACGTCTTTGGTAAATATGTACATGCTTTTGTACATACATAAGCACCCCAGTAGTGGCTGATCACTAATACAAGATGCAGCTTGCCAGGCTGCCTCAGTCCAAATGATGGTCAGTCTGTTGTCAGCCGCTAACAACTATTTGACCAACGTGGCCCTCCCAGTGCTTGTGTCACTAATAGAACATAGGTCATCTGGGGCACAGTGAAACCTTTATACCTCCTCATCACAAAGCTGCTTTACTGCATCATTGTTAATAATGAAAAGAGGGAGTTCAAAAATATATATATATATTTTAACAGATCAATTTGTTCTGATAAAGTACTTTTCTCCTTGTGTTAGGTAAATGATCAATAAAAGGGATTAAATATTTATTTCCAAGTTTTTGTTATTAGCTTGTGCAAATTTCTTGAAGTTATAAAAGTACACAGGTATGGTAGCTGTTTAACCGATAGCGTCATTTTAGAGTTCCATGATCCAGTCTAGTTAACTAAGCAAGGAAAACAATAGCTTATCGTTACATATAATACCTAAATGATTACTTTTTTTTTCGCAAAAAAAGTAATGCCTCTGCTATAATACCCTTCATTTTAGCTCTTGAGGGTGCTTTACATGCTATTCTACTGAGCAGTATGCATGGCCGGCCTTAGGCATAGGCCAACTAGGCGGCCACCTAGGGCACCACTCTAGCAGGGGCGCTTTTCCAGTAATTGTTTGATGTAGGTAGACTAGGATGGGGGCACCAGGTAATGTGGTGGGAGGTGCAGTGGAGCCCTTTTAACTAGGGCACCAGTTGACCTAAGGCTGCTCCGGGCAGTATGTGAGTCATGACCATTCTACCCGATATCGCCTTTGTTCTGAGAACCTAATGATGACTCTTATGTTGTGCTCTTCATACTTCTTTTTGGTTCTTTCATATTAGCATCTTATAGGAAATTATACTAAAATCATGCCTTGCTATGGCATTACTTTGTTTCAGTGAAAATTTTGGAAACACCCTTTTATTCCTGCTATGTAGTGAGAGTGAGGCATCATCCAGGCAGCCATGAAGAATTTCCATTTGCCTGGTCATAACCTCTTCCTTACTGGTAGTTATCTCCCTTCCATCTCTACATGTGTACTTCAACACATGCATAGAGGAAGCCATTCATGTGAACCCAGGGTGAAATAGACAAATACATGACAGTGGTCCGTATGTTGCAAATTATATACTTCGCTCTGCTGTACCTATTGACATTATAGTTGTTTGGATTGCCTCTTTCCTTCCCACACATGGGTGAGTAGGGCTCTGCATGCCTAATTGAGTAAGCATACGCCCCCTAAGGCAGAGACTGTGGAATTGAGTCCATGGCGAATATGTCAGAATTTATTTTTTTCCCGCTGTGCTATGCATTTGACATAGCTGCATTGCCAGATATGTTATCAGTATCTTCCATTTATAATTCTTTGTTATGATTTTATTTTATCTGCCTGCCTGGCAGAGGTCTTGGCTCAAAAGTGTCTAAAGACCAGTTGATTAGCCTGCCCGGGTAACAAATGCAATTAATATATAAATAAATAACATAAATACACAAAAACCACTGCATTCATACTTTTACCAAATGGAAAACTTGAGAAAAGAGGTTATGCCCCAGGGTTAGAGCTTTTATGGTAAAATAGAAAAAATAGTAAATGAAAATAAAACGGAAGTATGTGACATAAAACTTTAATATTTTGACCTGCAACATAAAATAGTGCTATTTCTTTAAGCTACCTACATATTCCACTCTTATATGTTATACTTGCAGCAGTGAAGAGAACATATCTGCAATTGCTATGATAATATATGAGTGAGAGTTTCCAATGTGCCACTATTCCTTTATGCCTGCACAGCTCTGTGTTTTGTTAACACACCACTGAATCCTGAAAAGAAAAGGTAATCTGACAACTTCTTTTGCCAGTAGCAAATAGTATTTAACCAGTATATCATAGCTTATACTTTTAGTACAAGACTATCTGGAAGCAAAGCCATCATACCAATGTTAATGTTCATACTGAGGGTTTCACCCCATAAAACAGTTAGTTTGTTCTATTCCACAAAGACAAATAGACTTGACTATCTCGTTTTAGGCTATACTATATATACTCGTTCGAATGCAGCATTATTTATTTATTCCCATTCTTCCGGCAAGAAAACCTACTTCTACTGTCAAAGGATTAAGCATAAACTCACCTTATAAAAGACAGAACTCTTAAATTAAACGCAGCTTTGAATCCTAATGAAAAGAAAATGTGACTTGTTTCTGTAGTTATGGTAACCAAACAGTATACAAAAACATGTTATATTTAACTGAGTACTTCAAAAGACAGGGGATCCGAGGTCTGTATATTTTAAAATGAATAGAATAATTTGGATGAGCTGTCCAAATGCAAGCCATAACAAGTCTTCTGCAAAATTATTACTGCCCATAATGCAAACACGTATAATATGAGAAGATCAGGTTTTTAAATCATTACTAGGCATTGATACTTGAAACAATGTCCTTTTAAGACTGACTTTGATAAAACAGAATACAGAGCTCATTTTGAACTATACTTACATAATGGCACAATGTAGTTATTCATCTTCTATTGTTATTCATTCAATTAACATGTATTATTGGGAATGAGACTGTGCAGAATACTAAGATGCTTCACTGCAGCCAATATCAGTGCTCCCTAGATATTTGAAATTCTGGGCACGTTTGTATTGTTTCATTTATTTTAAGCCATTCTTGTTTAATGTTTGCCCTAAGACAATTAAACAAAGGTCTTAGGGGAAGATTTATATCCTCAACAGCCTGGATATTTATGGAGTAAACAAGCTCTAAAGCACTAACGGCACATTTGTTTCCACATAATGGCACCATAAAATATGAGGAGTATATAAATATGAGGCATATTAATAAAACCACATCATACTGTGAGAGGCAGGGGCTTTTTTTCAAATCAATTGCTAATGATTCTACACCTGCAGGTTTCTAGATGACATAAGCATTTTTTACATGCATAAAGAGCACAGAGCAAAAGCAAAATGGCATGGCAACTGTATATGATCTGTAAATGATTGTTCAGATATTTTGTGGATGTTTCTCTTTAAAGCTGAATTCATACAGAAAATAGCACAATATTATGTGAAATGCTTTCTTTGTGCAGTTGAAAGATATTTAGTTCCTAAAAGAGTGATGCAGAGAAATTGAGACATTTCAATGTGGAAAATGAGATTACTAGAATGGATTATAATTATTTTATTGTGACCTGGTTAACTAGTGCAATTATTGCTGCACCCATTTTAGTGTTGGATGTTTTTGCACACTTCAGAAATACAGGATAGAATGTAAGAGTCTGAATGGCTTTATTTGCTGTATAGAGTCCACAATATTTGTGGACTCAGATGGGCAGTGCATTATACTTCGTAATGGTTCTTCTGTATAATTTGTCTGAGTTTATGCTTTACTACAAATGATTAATGCAGTTTTACAGGCAGACATAACTAAAACATTAACAGTATCAGGTATTATTGTTGCAGTTGTATTTTATAGCACACATAATAAAGAAATTGATTCTAGCAGATCAGACAAAACACATGTAGTTGTAGTCTGCAATAAAGGTAAACTGCTAGAGCATTCATTTGTTATACGTAATCTCCTTGGTAACCCTTAAGTCTCAAACAACCCACTATACAGGTATAGTGAGTCCAAAACAAAACAGTGTAAGAAACTTCTCTGTGTGGATATTTTTCAATTCCTATTTTCAATTCCTATATGTCTAGTTAAACACTATATATTAAAAAGCAGAAAAGATCATTAAATGGTAATAGAAATAGTGGACTTAAAAACAACCTAAATCAAAAAATAAAAATGTATTTTGAAATATTATTAATATTATACAGAATTTCAACTCTGTTAGGTATTCATATTTAGTAAGTACAGCAGTACCAGCTTGAATATCAGACTGATAAGGTTGGGGAAGAGATTTAAATTTGTTAACGCATACCATTACACTTTGTTTTACAACCAAATAAACCACTCCCATAACTGATAACAGGTATATTAGTCAGAAAGTTTGGGATGAAACTCATTCTATTTATTTTTTGTTTTGTTTGGGTCACTTGTTTGTCAACTTAATATAGGGTTTTCAGCTGGAAACAGACTCTACCCTGCTGAGATTATTTCTGAGTATCTAACAGAGTTAAAATTCTGTATAATATAATGCGTTTTTATTTTTTCATTTAGGACGTTTTTAAGTTTGCTACGTCTACTACCATTTTCTGATCTTTTCTGCTTTTTAATATATAGTAATTATCTAGACATACAGGAACTGAAAAACGGCTACACAGAAAAGATTCTTACACTATTTTTTTTTCTTTATTATTTTTTTTTATTTTTAACATTCATTTGTTAAAGATAGTGCTCCATCTTAGGCAAAAAGGAACATTTTATTATACTGTATCTCCCCACAAATAACAGCAAAAGTTTAGCATTTGGCCAGAATGATAAGTGACTCACTCATAAAACTAGTTTTATAACTTCACCACTGATATTGATAAGTTTAGCGCTAGTGTTCATGTGTGTGTGTGTGTGTGTGTGTGTGTGTGTGTGTATATATATATATATATATATATATATATATATATATATATATGTATATATAAAATGTATAGAATATAAAACAAAGGAAGCCTCCCACTGAGAAACTGTCTAATACAATATAATACTGATAATTTTAGCTGCAGTGTTCATGTGTGTGTGTGTGTGTGTGTGTGTGTGTGTGTGTATGTGTGTGTATGTATATATATATATATATATATATATATATATATATATATATATATATATATATATATATATACAGTATACAATATAAGACAAAGGAAGCCTCCCACTGAAAAACTGTGTAATACGAAGTATCCAGTCATCAAAATAATTATCACAGTCACCACGGCAAGGACAACAGAATATACAACACCAGTAAAATGGAAGATTTTCTTTATTATGACAAGCACTTTCTTATCACTGGATCCTTCATCGAATCCATATAAAACAAATCAGTTAAAAAACATTTAAGTACTAAGGCTTATCCAATCAAGACTTAATTTACTGACAGACTCTCTCTATCAAAATTTCACACATGCCTCCTAAGCCTTCTAACTTTCAGTGCAGGTTTAATTGGTCAGTAGGCATTAAGACCTGGAGGTTTATATGCTTGTAATATGATTATATCATGAAATACCAAACTTCTCAAACAACAAACCTAATTTTATACTACCTTTTTTGCAGGGGGGACAAGCCCACCCTTCAGCCTCCATGTCCCCAATAATTATATATACCAACTCTGACATTGCACAACAGTGGGGTAAGGGCAAGTTCTCTGCCCTGCTGCAATCTCACACAGAAAATAGGCATCAAGCTAAAAAACATTGAAATATAATACTGGCTTTTGTGAGAATTCACTTTTCTTCCACACCACAAGAACTGTTTGCTCTTCAGTGTTATGAACGAGACCATTCACAGATCAAAGTGATTACAAACCCTTAAGTCTGACTAGCCTCATATGCAAAGCCATGAAAAGACTTATCATGGAATTAATAAATAAGGAAATAGGGAACCTCCAAACACTAGACCTGAGTCAGTTTGAATTTTTCAAGGGTAAATCATGCTTACTCAGCCTGGTGGATTTTCAGGGAAAGGTCACCAAAGTAATTGATGAAGGCAAAACAGTACACACCGCATACCAGAACCTGGTCAAAGATTTTGACGCAATTTCCCACCTAGGCATAGCAGAAAAGTTAAATAAACTGGGAATAAACCCCAGAGTCACACACTGGATTGACAACTGTCTTACAGATAGGAAACAGATAATGAAAACAGGGAAATTCCCTCCATAAAGGGACAAGTGGAATCCCCCAGGGTTCTGTGCTGGGACCTCTCCTGTTTGGCATCTACTTTTCTGAACAAAAGGCCAATACTAAATGGCCCTGGTTGACTAGGTTTGCAGATGACTACAAGCTCGGAGCCTTCATTGAATACCCAAATGATTTTTCTTAAAGAGGAACGCCCTTTAAAAAAAAAATTAAAAAAAAAAATAAGTTTTTTTTTTTTTATTTTTTTTTTAATTAAAATAAATTTCTCAGCCAGCCCGGTTCCAAGGGGGTGCAAGTGCACCCCCTTGCACCTGCCTGTGGGCATCCTTGTATGCAATGCTGTCAGTTCTGAGTTTACCAGCACAGCCCAAAGTGCCCCCTGCCGCTTGGTGCCCTGAGACAATTGCCTCACTTCGCCTCTCGTAGTTACACCACTGATTTTGCCATCCTGTAGGAAAGTTCGGCTCAAATAAAAAATTGGTGTCAAAATCATGGACTGAAACTAAATGCCAAAAAATGCTTTATTGTACCTTGTGGGAAGTCATCTACCCAAGGGAACTAGCACATTAACAATACACCCCTAAAAGCTGATCCAGTTGTTCAGGATTTGGGACCTTATGTGGACAGTGGCCTAACATTTGACCAATGTGTGTTTATTGTTGCAAGAAAGTCTTCTATACTGCTTAGTTTATAAAAAATGGGATAGTACCTAGATCTAGGGATATCATTGTCCTGCCCTTTACACAGTCCTCATTAGGCCAGTTATTGAATATAATGCCCTTTTGGCATGTATCTGTATAGACACATGCAA
Source organism: Protopterus annectens (assembly GCF_019279795.1). Classification (NCBI taxonomy): domain Eukaryota; kingdom Metazoa; phylum Chordata; order Ceratodontiformes; family Protopteridae; genus Protopterus; species Protopterus annectens. Next base: position 549,302,345 of record NC_056743.1, on the reverse strand, counting down.
CAACTGGAACACTCACAGTGATACCTTACTAAAAGGATACGATGCCTAAACAACATGCCCTACATGGACTGATTCAAAGCCCTGTCACTACAGTCAGTTCATACAGACTACTTATGCCTATCCCTTCAAACTGTTCTGTTGATGTTGCAGAAGAGGTTTCAATCCCTGTTCCTGATGCCATTTGACTTACTGATGTACAGGTGACGTGTATTTGGCATACAAGGTATTCTTTGACCCATTTTTGATTGATTTACTGCACAACTCAAATGGCTTGAGGAACCCTGGGTCTGGGGATCTAAACCTTTTCTGCATCATCAACAGAATGGCTTGGAGGGACAGGTATATTTCACAGAGGATACCATTGCTATGAAGCAAACTCCCCATCCATGTAAAACAAAATTTATCTCTGTCAATTTTCAAGCACAACTTAGAACTATTGATGGGAAATAGAAAATTTACCACAGGACTGCCCCTATACTACTAGTGGGCAGATGCAGTTCCTAAATGCTTTATCCTATCCATGGGTCCCCTCAGATTATCTATGGTATGATCCCAGTTATTCTCATTGGGGTAATATATAATTATCAACCATGGGATGGGTAAGGCTAATCATTAGCCAAATTGGATAGATTATTTTGAGCCCAAAAAAGGAAACTGGCTAGACTTAAAGTGGCCAACAAGGCAGCTAACCTACTTACCAATGAATGAACCTATTACCATAAATATATGTCCCTACTTTAGAAACCTGAATGCTCAAGTGCTCAAATCTTATCATATCAAAACACAAAAAGTATACTGTACACCTGCTTTTGCAGGTGAGGAGGCCCCCATGCACCACCACACCCTGTGCTACTTACATATTCCAAGTCTGATATTTCATCGGAGTGAAAAGGACAAATGCCCTGACCTTCACTATGCTGCAATCCCACACAGTCCAGATCCTTGAACAAACACTGCTTAGTTTCTTTTTACCATTTCAGTCTTACAAGATTTGTGCATTTAGGCACTGCCTTTTAATATAATATATTACATTTGCTTAAACTACAGCTTCATCCTCAACTTTATTTGAATATTAAAGCAAATTTGTAATTATTTATTAAATTTATTTTCTACATTTTTAAAAAAAATTCAGACTTTATTCATTTGCAGACTTTACGCGGCATCATTTTCTTAGTGTAATGATTTTTTTTAAATTTTGAATTGTCAGTTTTGCCTCATGCCTAAGCTTTTCCAAGCTTTAGCTTCACCAGCCCATGGTCAAATATGTTAGCAGGCCAAGAAATTAGTCCGTACATTGCATAATTTTGATCAGTTCACTCCAACAATTTCTCAGCATGTGGTTCTTTTCAGTACTTGACTTCCCCACTCAGATTGTGCAGGCATTCAACAGACTACTACAAGCAATCAGTATAGTGGAGGCATCCAGCTTGGCCCACACCTTGTAGGTAGTGCATCTCCTCCCATTCAGGTGTACTGCAATCCATTTTCCTGTTATTACTAAAAATAACTCTAACTTGTTATGTTTTGAAGGCATTACAACTCCTGCAGTTCCCTGCTGGGGAACCTGCACCCTGACAGTGAAATCCTTCTATATGCCTGTCAAATGCAGACTGCTGCCCCATTCTTCCCTAAGAAAAATTCTACCGTTACTACTTCTGTTGTTCCCCCGCTCCCTAATTATTTTGCCATTGGGTGTCATATAACATAAGTTACTACAATGACAGCCTTATGTGGAAATTAAATAAATCAAATCCCATTTTGCTCAAATGAAGTCCATCTGTCCTTTAGTTCACTATATGCTCATTCCCAATGGTATAAAGCAAAAAAAAACCTCAAAAATTCTGCTTCTCTGGTCAAAATGTTATGGACATATTTATGAATTTGTTATGGCCATTTTGAAGGTATACCATAGACCATGGCATATCTAATTCTTAATCAAATGACTTGTAATGTAGACATCACAGACTTTAACAAATATTCTTAAATATTAATTGAACCAGTGCTATTTTGTTGACAAAGCATAAGTCATTACCAACTAAATGAATAAGTATAACACAATGGTTTTGCTGTTCTTTTGTAAGCTGTTGTACTGTTGGCAAGAAACACGTCCATTTCATGCCATGTAGACTATACCACATGAACCTAAAATGGTTTGAGTCAAAACCTAGCTGATTGTCACCTGGCCTCTGTGGCACACACTTCTATAATTAAAAGCTAGGAGAGTAATCCCCGACCATACTTTCTTTTGTTATGCAATAGAAAGCAACACAATTAGCCCAATGAAAGAAAAAATGTTTACCCTTTTCTTTTTTATGCTGCCTAACTTCTACCATCTAGCAGGATTCTTTACAGTCACACTGAATGATGTTCCCTTGCCAAATTGGTTGGCCTACCTTTTCCTAGTGAGTGAGCTGAAAACTATACAGTGCACCATCTTACAGAGCAAGGACTCAAAATTATGTGTCCCTATAATCTTACCCTTTGTATCAATAAACAATGGTCCCCCCTCTGCACTCAAGTCCTGAGCATAATCAGCCACCATATGGAGTATAGCAATGAGAGAGTGTCCTTCTCCAAGACTACCTGAATGTCTTTCCTATCACGGTTCAGTTTAGATGCAGTGAACCATAACAAACTTTTGTTGAGTGTCCAGTATGACTTACATGTCTTATACAGTGACCTAATAGTACCTTCTAATGAACTCCATGGTGACTCTCACATTCTAAGGCCCCAGTATATAACACTACAGATAAGTTTTCAAGAACTAAAGATGACCAGTTATCTAGGTTAATTATATGTACCCCTCCCAGCAGCATCATATAGTTGCCAGTTTCCCATTAGTTGATTTTTGTCTCAAAGCTTAGCAAGAAGTCATACCTGCCCCTTGGCCATCCTGTTGACAACACTGTCTTTTTTTGGGTTAGATCTGCTGAACTTTAGTATGGAAATGCAAGGCTCCTTAATGTAATTTCAAGACCTCTAAATGCATAACTCAAGACTCTTGAGGGAAAACAGCAATTTAAAGACTGCTGTCCCTTGAAGAAAGAAAAAAACTTGACATACTCAGCGCATACTTTCTCCAATTTCAAGTATTGTGTTATCTGTTTTGCGGCTCATGGTAATAATTAAAAAGTTCAGTTACAGGCTTGCTGTTCTTGAACTGTTTGTAAGTTTCTGTGAGGCCATTTTTGGTTGGGCTAAAGGGAAGTCTCTCTGTTGATCAGTGGCAATGAAAAACATTGAGAAGCCTGCCTGCCCCTGTGGGAGTGGTTACTGACTTGAAACTGTAGTTTTATTGGCCATTTTGGGTCAGTTCCAAAACTCCTTCATCTTCCTCTCTTAAAACCTGGTTGCCTCATGGTTTCGGCATCTTTTCAGGCTTGTTGGCTGTCGGTGAAGCACCCACCAAGAGGAGAAAACGCTGAGAGAAGAAAGGAGCCACTTTTGAGATTTTAAGTATTTTTCCTCTGTTTATTTGCTAAGTTTTTCTGCATAGCCGCCTATTTTTAGCATTTTCTGGCTTATTAAACTTGATTTCTGCATTAGTAACTGTATTTAGAGCACAACCTAGAGCTGTTTACTGAATTTCCTGTTTGCACTTATTTTTAAAATCGTTTTTTTCTCAAAACTTTTATTTTATCTGTCTTTGGCCTAGCACTCTTGTGTGGGGTCATTTACTGCACTGTTATAACTTGTTGATACTTGTGAACCTCTGATATCTCTGAAAAAACAAAAAAACAAAAAAAAATCTTGCTTTTTTCCCCACTTTTCTGAGATTTAAAAACGTTCAGTTACAGGCTTGCTGTTCTTGAACTGTTTGTAAGTTTCTGTGAGGCCATTTTTTGCTTGGGCTAAAGGGAAGTCTCTCTGTTGATGAGTGGCAGTGAAAAACATTGAGCAGCCTGCCTGCCCCTGTGGGAGTGGTTACTGACTTGAAACTGTAGTTTTATTGGCCATTTTGGGTCAATTCCAAAACTCCTTAATCTTCCTCTCTTAAAACCCTCTTTTGCGCGTTTTTGTGCATAGCGCAACAGCGGGCAGTGCCGCCTAATTGGGTTTAAACTATTCCTGGCTCCACAAAGTCTGCTATTCACTTTTTCCCTTAGAACTGCTCTATCTCTCAATTTAAACACCATATTCTCATTCTAAGGCCCTTCACTGGTCCAATTAAGTAATCCTACAAGTTAGCACTATTAAACCATAAGCACTACTTACTTGGCATGAAATGGACATGTTTTTTGCCAACAGTACAACAGCTTACTTATAATCTCTACGATTACCCTGTCCTCTATTGGTCCATCTTAAATTCAGTTTCCCTATATTACTCTAGCATGTCCAAAGGTCAGTCAATGGTTTCCTCTCCAGTCCAGCTGGTGAATCTGGGAATTTTGAGGCAATGTTACAACTGTCTCATGTACACGGACAACCCTCTCCTCCTCCAAACAGGTTCAAATATATGTGAGAGATGCAACTATTTAGCCAAACTGGAGGCTGAGCTCTCTCATCTCAAAACTGGTGTAACCAGTCAGGAGGAGAAGGTAACCTCACACAACACAGTTCCAGTATCACATAGTCCCACCACATCAGCGAACCAAACACATAAATACAAAAAAAACATACTCGGAGGCTCTAAATAAAAATCTACCTAAGCAACAGAGACCTCCAAAGCAGACATCCAAGCAAACGCTACCTCAAAACAAAACACACACAACACATAACCCACAAAGTCAGTGTGCCAAGCAGCCACAGCTCTTAAGGCTTAATAACACACCTGATACTCTTGTTATAGGTGACTCTATTGTCAGACACACTGACGTCCCGCTCACCAGGCTGAATAAAGAGAAGGTCACGGTGAGCTGCCTGTCAGGTGCTAGGATCCGCCACATAATGCAAGCACTCAGGTCACTCCAAAGCAAATACAAATATGACTCAGTCATTGTACATGCTGGTGTGAATGACCTGAGACGTACCTCCCTGGACTACATGAAAAGACACATAGAGGAGCTCTCTGATCATGTAACCCAGGCTGGTATGACCCTTACCTTGAGCAGCATCTTACCCTCACCTAGAATGATGCCACAGTACAAAGACAAAATGATCGATTTTAACAATTGGCTAAAATTTTGGTGTCATTCAAAGGGGATCCAGTGTCTGTCAGCCTGGGATGACATGCTCGACAAGCCACATTGTTTCGCTAGGGATGGCTTGCACCTGTCACCACTGGGCTTTCGGATATTGGCAAAGGCTCTTGCCACCCCCATAGCGCCTTTTTTAGGCAAGGCTCAAAAGTCAAACCCACCCCCATAGACAGCACAAGGAACAAGAAACTAAGGGTAATGCTGCTAAACGCCAGAAGTCTTAACCTCAGGATGCACTCACTCGAAGCTCTCCTCAGTATGGAGAACATCGATATCTGTGCAGTGACAGAAACCTGGCTCAAGGCTCCAGAGAGCACCCCAGCCCTACCAGGCTATACCTCATATCATGCTTTTCAGCCCCAAAACCCGGACCGAACCACAAAAGGAGGGGGAGTTTCCATATTTATCAAGGATATCCACACCTCCAGGTTAGTGGCATTGCACGAAGTATCGGAGACCATCCATGTGCAACTAACAGTGGGCAAGACTGCTTTTCAGTTTATAGCATCCTACAGACGACCCTCTCAAAGTCAGGAATCCCACTCGGCTTTCCTGAAAACATTGGAGAACATGAAGATCTCTCCGAACACCATTATATTGGGCGACTTCAACTACCCAAACATTGACTGGGAGCACTACACAAGCCCCAGCACCTTAGCCCAAAGGTTCCTGGAAATTATAAACTCAAATGCTATGGAACAACTAGTCACCATTCCCACAAGAGGGGACAACATACTAGACCTGATCATTACCAACATGGGGACTCTATGCTCCACACCAGAAGTATATCCCTCATTGGTAAGATCAGACCATAAATTAATTTCACTGGATGTCCACATCCCAACCCCACCCCAGCCCAGAAAACCACAGTGAAAAACTTCTCAAAAGTGAACTTCTCACTTCTCAAAACTGAAGTGGAATCCTTCAAGGCCCCAGGGCCAGTGGAAACTATGGCCCAAACTGCAGAATCCTATATAAACGCATTCTACGGACACCCCAAAAGAGCAAGTATCTATCCCAGCAGAGGGCTGCCTCCCAAACATCTCAGACGCTCAGATGAAGGCTGCCCTCTCCATAGCAAAAAACACTGCTTCCATGGGACCAGATGGCATCCCAGGTTGCATCCTACATGAACTCCAAGAGGAACTAATTCCTCAAATAAAACAGCTATACAATCTCAGCCTCACTACAGGATATGTGCCCACAGAATGGCGTACAGCAACAGTGGTCCCACTCCACAAAGGTGGAGCCTCTACGGACCCTGAAAACTATCGCCCCATAAGCCTGACTAGCTTAGTCTGCAAGGCTATGGAGAGGATCATCATGGAGCTCATAAACAAAGACATTGGGGACCTACAGACACTAGATCCTACCCAGTTCGGCTTTGTCAAGGGCAGATCCTGCCTTTTGAACCTGGTTGACTTCTTTGAAACAGTCACCAAAGCCATAAATGAAGGGAAGGTAGTCCACACAGCCTATCTGGACCTTGCAAAGGCATTTGACACAATACCCACTCGGACATCATAGATAAGCTATCCAGCTTAAATATAAACCCCTATGTCACAAGATGGGTCGCAAACTGGCTCAAAGACAGAACCCACAGAGTGAGAGTTGCTGGAGCCATGTCAGACTCGAAACCGGTCACAAGTGGCATCCCACAGGGTTCTGTCCTGGGACCACTCTTGTTCGGTATATACTTTTCCGAGGTACAGGCAAATGTGGGAGGACTATGGCTCACCAAGTTCGCAGACGACTGCAAACTGGGCGCCATAATCAACTCTCCAGCTGACACAAACATCCTTCAAAAAGGTCTCACAGAGACAGATAACTGGTGCCAGCGCCATGGTTTAAAGCTAAATGCCAAAAATGTATAGTCATACCCTTTGGCAAAAACAATGTGCCCACAAATTACCACATAGGCGGAAACCCATTAAGTACAGAGAAAGTTATTAGGGACCTGGGGACCCAAGTTGATAGCAATCTCTCCTTTGAAAACCACATTGCCAAAGTGGTTAGAAAGACCTTCTACATAGCCCACCTCATCACGAAGGGTTTCACATCTAGATCAAGAGAGGTAATCGTGCCCCTTTATTCATCCCTCATCAGGCCCATCATAGAATACAATGCCCCTTTTGGGATGTACCTTACCCGACACCTGCAGCAATTAGAAAGACCCCAAAAGTATCTCACCAAGAGGATCAAGGGTCTCAAACAGATGCCATATGCTGCTCGGTTAAAAAAACTCCAGCTCTACTCAGTTGCATACCGCCTACTTCGAGGCGATCTATGCCTGACATACAAAGCTATGTCAAATCCAGAATTAATGGACATGCCCCACCTCAGTAAATCTAAATCCCTTAGAGCCACACGCACGAGGGACATTAAAGACTCAGAACTTACTCCACCTAACTACAGTATTAACAGACATGATAGAACTCATAAAAAAGGAGGAGGTGTAAGTCTCCTCTTCCCCTCATCCCTCTCAGTCACCCCCTACTGTAAACCTGTCCCCAATTTTGGAAAAGATGAGTTACTTTTAACTCTTCTTCAAGTAAACAAACAAAAATTCATCTGCATAGCCACTCTTTACATCCCTCCTGGGGACAATATCTCTGCCCTAGAAGACATTATCTCCTGGCTCTCATCCAATATCACAAATGAAACTATAATCCTTGGAGATGTTAACATTAACTGGGAAAACATACAATCCCCATCCAACTCCCTCAATATAAATCTTTATAACTTCACACAACTTATTAACTCCCTAACCAGACCCTCCAAAGACCTCTTATCTGGTAGCACCTTAGACTGGATTCTAGTTTCCCACCCACACTTCTACTCCAAGAGTGGCACCCTTCCAGGTCCACTTGGAGACCATCTCCCCACTTTTGCCCTTCGCCTTCCCTCCTTCCTTCAACTATCCCACTCCTACATCACTACTCGCCTCTTAAAGGACTTTAACCACAATGCTTTTTCCGACACTCTAAAAAGAACCAACTAGAACCATTTAAGAACTTTATCCCTTGATTACGCAGTTACTTACTTCAATACGACCTTCTTATGCTTGCTTGACTCCTTTGCTCCATTAAGATCTAAACACATATAAAGTAAATCCGTCCCTTGGCTAACTAGGAACACCCTAATTACTATGCGAAATTGCGATAAAGCCTGGAACCACTATTACAAAACAAAAACTTCCATTTCCTTTAATGAATACAAAATAGTTCACAACGAAGCAAAAAAACTCATTAACACTGACCGCAAAGCTTATTTTTCCACTCTCCAAAATAAACACAACAATAACCCCAAGAAATTCTGGGATGACATCTCTTCCCTTCTAAGCCCAGGTAGAAAAGAAAACCCGTGCCATGACCCAAATACCTCAGACTCAGATCTAGCTACCCAATTTACCTCATTCTTTATTGACTCCATCTCTAAATTAACATCATCCTTTACCACAAAACTACCATCCCCCCAGCAACCTCCTCAGAACCCCTTCTCTCAAAACTTCAATACCCCCCAGTCTCCTCACTTCACCACAAACCCTATTCCCATCTCTACTATAAAAAAAGTCTTCAAAAACTAAAACCATGTTCTAATGCTTCCGATGAAATACCCTCCTTCTTCCTAAATACTGCTGCAGAAGCCATAGCCTACTCTATCAGCATCCTAATAAATCGATCTATTTCTGAATGCCATGTTTCCCAGATTTGGAAAAAGGCCTACATTATTCCACTCCACAAAGGTGGCAATAATAATGACATCTCCAACTTCCGTCCCATCGCTATCCTATTCCCCCATCTCTAAAATTCTCGAAAAATGTTTCCACCTACAACTCCTACCCTACCTCATCAATAATAACCTTCTAACTTCCACTCATCATGGATTCCATCCCGGCCATAGTACTACCACAGCTCTCGTCTCCTTCCTTGAACCTGTTAATGAAGCCCGTGACTCTGGTCTCATTGTTTCCACCCTCCTCTTAGACCTCTCTAAAGCATTCAACACCATCTCTCATAACCTTCTTACTAAGCTCTCCAAACTACACTTATCCCACTCCTCTATTAACTGGTTCACCAGCTACTTATCAGATAGGCAACAAGCAGTCAAGTGGAAAAAAGCAATTTCCCCTTTCCAATTCACACCCACTGGTGTACCCCAAGGCTCAATTCTAGGACCCCTTCTATTTAACATCTTCATCAATGACTTCCATTAGGCCATCCCTAACTCTAAACTTGTTCATTATGCAGACGATTCAACAATAATCTGCTCTTCCTCCTGCTCATCTACACTAATGAAACTTACCCAAGAAGCATTCTCTGCTACAGAACTATGGATGCTTCAGAATCATTTAGCACTAAATGCTAATAAGACTAAACTAATGTTATTTCCCCCCTCCAGAAGCATTACCCTAGCTAAACACTCTTTCCTTATTACCAGCAAAGATAACACTTCTCTTGAAACTGTCTCTACTGCCAATCTCTTAGGTATCCTAATTGATGACCAACTAAAGTTTGACAACCATTTGCAGGCAAATATAAGAAAAACTCACAAAAAATTAGGCATACTTTACTGCCATTACCAATTTATCTCTCCCCCCACCAGGCTCACTCTTGCTAACACTTACCTAACCCCATCCCTACTATATGGAGCCTCTATCCTTACCAACCTGCACTCCTCCCTCAAATCTAAACTCTCCTCCTGTTACTATAAGATCGCAAAATTCGCAACTGGCCACAGATCTAACGTCCATCACTGTACTTCCCTACACCAATTGAAATGGCTTGAACTCCCCAATTATCTCATCTATACACAACTCATCCAAGCACATAAACTTATATTTAACCCTTCTCTCTGCCCCTCCCTCATCTCAACCTTTAAAATGCATCTTCCTAACAGATACCTACGATCCAACCAACAAAATCTAATTGAACTGCATATACCCTCCCGCCCACCTGGCAAACATCTTCTTTCCTTCTGCCTTGCGTGCCACTGGAACTCCCTCCCACCTCTCATCCGTACCACCAGTAGCCTCTCTATCTTTAAATCTCTTCTCCACTCTCACCTAACATCACTGTGGGAATGCTCTTGCTCTCATCCTACATAATATCTCTATCTATAATCCCTTCCTACTTCTAACACTTCTGCTGACACCTTCTTGTAACTGTCTCTCTTTATTCCTCCTTAAAACATTTATATTGGGGTACTTTGCACTACCTTTTACAACTGGAACAAACTCAATTATTAACACTGTGATACTTTTTCTACCCTGACATTTCACTATTGCTAAAACTGTGATACTTATCTACTCTGACATTTAACACTGGGATACTGTGTCTACCCTGTTATTGATCATTGTTAAAACTCTGATACTTTATCTACTCTGACATTTTATTTTCTAAATTCTCTTAACCTCTGCATCAGTATCTACTAGATTCAGTTATGTCTTCTTAGTACTCTGTGTAACTTAGAATTATTTTTAATATTTTTTGTAATACTGTTATTATAACTAGTTGTATTTTTTGTAATACTGTTATTATAACTAGTTGTATCTTTGGAGCTTTTCTCCTCAGGACTCCATTGAAAATGGGCTCCTCAAGGCCCAATGGCCCACCCTGGTAAACAAATGGCAAATAAATAAATAAATAAATTTCTGCCTCTGCTGAGAATTCATGAGTAAAAATGTTGAGAAGTACACCTGCTTGTCAATGTAAAACAAGATATTTTTACTATGGAGTTCTTGACCCCAAACCACCAAAGCCACCAAAGCTTCCTGAAAAGAAATCAGCTTCAGTAATGTGAAACCCTTCAACAATCTGTTGAGTTTTTTGACACTGGTCAAGGCCAAGCAAATATTTAACAATAAAGTTAACCTGATTCCTATTTCCTCCTGCTACACCCATATACAGGTTCAAATCAGACAAAGACTTTCTGTCTTCTTTCCAAAAGTAACCCCCATTGAATTCTAGGAGGAAACTGTGTATATCACAATGCACATATCTTCACAGATAAATGAAAATTGTTCCTGCTTGACTCCTGACTATAGCCCTGCTACTCCCCAGGCTAAATGTTCCTAGACTACCTCTTCTATATACACGTTCATGCCAGAGGTTATCTCTTCTCTTGTATTTTTCTGTCTTCTACTCTTCTTATGACAAAAAGCATATAATTATATGATTTAATGCACTACTACTTAACTGCACCCAAAGTTATGTTGCTGTAAAATATACTTATTTATTTCATAATAATCTGCTTTATTTATCCCTACATTGTTTGTAATGCTGCTATTACCTGAAAATGTTGTATATTGTATAAGCACTACTATAAATAGTTCTCATGGAGCTTTGTGCATAATGTTTCTAAATGCTCCATCTCTGTAAGTATCCTTTATGTTGTATTTGTACTACTGTTATTATTTCTTGTGTAATTTTTCTCTCAGGACCTCAGCTTAAAAAGGGCTAGTTTCCCAGTTGGACTTTCCCAGTAAACAAATGGAAACAAATAAATAAATACCCCCAGATCTTCTTTGACCACAGCTGACATCCAGACCCTCAGGTACTGCTGTGTCTTCCCTTTTTTATAAGGTGGCAAGGACTTAGGTAAATGTCATGCTCAGGGAAATTACCCTGCAGGCAAACATCATCAAGTCTAGAAGAAAAGTCACATCACCTACCCTGAATTTGATGTTCTTTTTCAGTTTTAAAATCGTGTCTTGGAAGAGCTTTAGCCTAATCTTAAGGAACCCGAATGACCCACTACAAGCATTCAATTTCAGCCCTATAAATGAGAGTATCTTCAGTGACTTCTCTAAGGTTTCCCCTGTGATTGGTATTGTTAAAAGTCTGTACTGGCTGCACCATGTTTTATCACTCAATCTACTTGATGTTTGCTGTCATCTGCAATGAAAAGATCATCTGAATAATATACAACCTAACTTCCTTTGTCCAGCAATTACCAATCCTATTCCACTGTAATGACATGTTAATTTTTTTAAATTAATTAAAAGAGCAAATGTCAACAAACAGCACATATACATGGTTTTATCATAATAATGTTTACCATTCTTCTACATTCCAAAAAGTACTAATCATTACAGTTCATGGGAAGTAGTTTGAAAGTGAAACAGTGTCTAGATTTGCAATCCACTGGTCTGTCCTTGTCCTGATCAAGACAATGAGACCAGTGAGGAGGAGTACTTTTGCTGCCTCTCTGTCAATGCAATCATTAACAAAACCCTCATTGCCTCTCTTTGGAAAGGATTGGGGTGAATCAAACAGAATTCCCCAAAATGTTTTTCAGGCAACAAGACCAAAAAGGGATACCCTGAAGTGAGAAAAGGAGTGTGAATCAAAACAACCTGCAAGTCTTGCAATCTGAATTACTTGTACAGTAATTCTTGGACTACAGCCTCCTTCCCTTGGATTGACTTTAAATTTATGTATTCAAGAATTGTCCCTCCACCTTCAGTTAAAACCTAGCTTAAAGCTGTGCATAAAAAAAAAATAGTTTCCTTATTCTGGTATTAATTCAAAAGTGGCTCAAGTACCTCCCACTTGATAGGTGTTTAAACATAAAATTCATATCCTTTCTACCTGGCTGAGAATGTATTTCCCTTTTTCTATGTTTAAAGGAGCCCATGTCCCAAACCTGTTGACTGCAAAACCTCTCCAACACCTTTCCACAATTAGAGTGGTCTCCAGGGCTGAAAACTACCTCATTCCTGAAACATTCAAATGTGGGATGGCCTCATCACACATGGAACATTCAACAAACTTCTGGGCTGGATAAAGAAATGTATTTTTTGAAAGCTGAGTATGGCTTACTGACAAGCTTAGTCTCTTCCTTCCAAAATGCTCAACTTTGTCTACCATGTCAAAATATTGGTGTGATGTTCTGCTTTCATCATTTTACATACACACACACACACACACACACACACACACACACACACACACACACAAACACGTATATACAGGGTCTATGTCAATTATCCGAATGCTTAAAATGTCGAACGTTATACATTATATGGTTGAGACCATATGTTCGACATTTCAAGTGTTTGAAGACTGACTTTTAATGGCACTGTATGGTGCAGAATGGGAGAATTTCCCTTTTCTGCACTGAAATGCAGTCTAATAGTTTATATATTTAAGAAAGGGGGTGTGGTGGTGCAGTGGGGCTTTCTCCCCTGCTTGCACTGTTAAGGTGTGTTTTTCTTTTTTCTTTTCTTTTTTTATTTATTATATATTCGAACTTCCAAATGTTGACTATATGGTCTCGACATTTTGGATGTTCGAATGTATAACATAGACCCTATACACCGATCAAATGGTCTGTCGATCTTATGAAGTAGACCCATAAATATATATATATATATATATATATATATATATATATATATATATATATATATATATATATATAGGTCTACTTCATAACATTGAAATTTCATAACGTTGAATTTCATAACATTGAGACTATAACACTGAAAATTCAAAACATTGAAAACTGAGAGCAATGAAAGTGTGCTTCATAATATTGAAAACTACATTGCACAAGTAAATAAGATCCCCTCCACCTACAACAACACCTAATTAACAAACACACTTTTTACTACATTTCTGCAAGGGGGCAAGCCCTCCTGCACCCCCCCCCCCCATGTGGGGGTTCTGCCTCCTCCTGTAAATTAAATATACCAACTCCAAGATCACACTAGAGTGGAAAAAAGTTAATTTCCTAACCTAAGTATATGGTGATTGTGATCAATGTTCAATGTTCTGAGTTTTCAATGTTTTGGGTTTTCAGTGTTTTGGGATTTAGATGTTTTGATCTCATTGTTATGAAATTCAATGTTATGAAATTTCAATGTTATGAAGCAGACCTATATATATATATATGTATTTTTTTTTTTTTTTGTGGAGGAGGTGCATCTCAGACTGGGAGGTGGAACACTTCCGTATGGTTGATTAATGCAGTAGTGTCAGCCTAGAAGAAAAGGGAAGAGTTACAAAAGATTAGAAGAAGGTAACCATTGCATGTAGTTAACACACAAGTTGTAGAGACATGACTAAAAAGAAATAAAGAGAAACAATAGGTAATTAGAATGTGATAAGGGGAAGGGAAAAAGAAGAAACACATGTAGTTGAGTGCAGTGAAAGAGCAGCCAGAATGGTGGAAGTGGCGATAGGGTAGCTAGACAAGTGAGAGGACAAATGAGAGGAATGTTCAGCAAGTCAGGGAGTGGAAAAGGTAAAGAGAGAAGTACAGAAAAGAGAAAGAGCAAGCAGATTATCAACAAGGTCCAACAGAAAACAGCAACACTTTGAGTTAACAAAGCAAGGTAAAACTTAAAAACTGTGTCCATACAGGAACAGATAAGAAATGAAATCCACTGAATCTATGTGGTAGATCGTTAACAGAAATATCTGTTTTAAACAGCAGCATAAGTGTGCAAGGATCACAGCGAAACAATTGCACAAGCAAGATGACTGCCATAGCCGGCCTTAGGCATAGGCCAACTAGGAAGTCACCTAGGGTGCCATTCTAGTAGGGGCGCTTTTCCTGTATTTATTTGGTGTAGGTAGACCAGAATGGGGGCACCGAGTGGTGTGGTGGGGGTGGTGTGGAGCCCTTTTGCCTAGGTAACCAGTTGACTTAAGGCTGCTGCTGATGAATGCACACACATTAACAATGCATTATTTCAAACAAGAGCAAAATTACACTGAGCAAGCAGTCTTGCTAAGGATATACATACATCAGCCAGGCACAAATAAATAAAATAGGTATTTGTAACAACAGTTGGGTGTTGCAAATGACTAATTGCCACAGTAGTCATGCAACAGTATTTTCCCAGTAGATACATCTCTTAACATTCTTGAGGAGAAAGAGACAAAGCAAATGCAAACTGCAGTTTAATAACCCCCAGTGGCCCTTTTTGGAAGTAGGATTATACTGCAGAGATATTGGTCATCTTGTTGGTAAGTGCGAATATATATATATATATATATATATATATATATATTTTTTTTTATTATTATTATTTTTACATGGTATTTACGTTGTTATTCATGTTAAACTGCATTGCTGTATAGTAATGTTTATTTTCCTGTTTGGATACCCACACCATCTTTTTGTCTCTATCTTTTTTCATTTTTTTTTCCAGGTAATGTCTGATAGCAATGGCTTATGCATATTGTCAATGTAAGGGTTTTTGGCCTCCTGATGATCCATTTCTGGGGCCTGGATGAGGCTGGTGTGCCCTTTAGTATGATCCAGCTACTGTGTTTAGAATATTTACTGCCTGTTGCATTCTGCATAATATGATCATGCACCAGTCTGGTGGTGAACTGATCCATGCTGTCACTGCAGCTCCCAGTGCTAATCCCAGTATGACTAATGATAAACAGTTGGCAGCAGTAGTATGGGACACCATGAAGCAGGCTTGTGAATGGATTGCAGATATGCATGTAAAAAGGTGGACAATAATCCAGAACTATGGACCATGATATTCAGGTTAGTGTTTTCTTAGCTGTAAAAAACATACAGAATATAACTGATGCATGCAATGATATCTACGGTGTCTGCTTTGTTATTCACAGTCTGCTGTCATTGTTCATCCGACATTCTCTTTCATTTTATTTTATTTTATTTTATTATTATCTGCATGAATTATGCTCATGTTGTTGACATGCCTGCCTGCTCACTGATTCCTATTCAGTGATGTTGAAAGGCATCAAATAAAAAATAAAATAAATAAATAACTCACAAATTCTGTTTTAATAATCTGTTAACTATGCAAAAGTATGAAGTGCTGACAACAATGAAATACTTAATGAAGTAATGCATTGCAAAAGTATATACTGCTTTCATCTATATGTGCCAATTCTTTTTACTTTCTTTTATTGTACTACACATCATATTAATTTTAAACTGTCATACAAAATAAATTCTGACTTCAGAAACTGTCATAATTTGTGCAGTGAGTAGGGTGTAATGGCAGCAATTAAGTTTACATGGCAGGATGCTTATTTTAATGTGCCTACCTACTTTAACTATGCCAGAACAAAGTGTTGCATGCATTTTGAAAAGAACATCCAAAACACCTTTCATATTTTAAAATTATCCTGTTAAACAAAAGGGGGTATTGTGACAGTATTGTACCAATTTATGCAAGTAAATCTAAAACAAATAAAACACATTTAGACATGATTACGGACATTTTTATATTTACATGTAGAAGAAATACAGGTAAACAAGACTGGCCTTCTTTCTTTTTGTTAAAGCTGACTAAGAAATTAATACAACAGCCAGTAGCAACTGAGAAGATTAGAGCGACTATTTGAAACTTTTGGTAAGCATAAGAGGTGTCCAAGAGAGTACCTTTTTCTTACTACTTTGTTCTCGGTATAAGAAATCATTACATTACTGAAACATAACAGGACACGTGAAAATGTTTTAGAAGTGTTTTCTGTATTACTCCTAAGCATATCGCTCAAATTCTTAGAACAAGAAATCTGGACAAACCCATAAATAATGGGGGCAAAGGCTCAAAAATAGGGACAATTTTTAAATATCGCTCTTACAAATGAAAAAAGTTGACATAATAAAAGGTTTTGCAATAGCATGAATTTTCTGTAGGATTTGAAATTTGAAAGCCAAATGTCCATTGTTATTTTCTGACTTCAATCCTCTGTGAATTGCCAGAAAACCAAAATTTATTCAGGAACAGGCCAAAAATATGAGGGGAAAATCTGTGCATTCTGTGAAAATCTGGATAGCTGAGAGGTATGCTCCTGAGGAAAATATTGTTATAGCTTTGCAGATAAAAGAAATGCAACTGAAGACTTAACAGATCAAGAAAAGGTTTTATAACCTGATTTTTCATCTGATTAACTGCAATAATTATTGAGTTTGTTTGTTTTTTTTGGTACTGTTTTCTCTGTATTTAAAGTACATAACTTGAGAGAAACATACACCCCGTCAGAAAGTCAAACGTCTTTGTCATTTCAATTCATCACAAGTATGCATAGGCCCTACTTTTATCATTCTTGTCAAGTACAAAAGTACATCACAAATCACTACCACCAATGTATGGATAAAGGTTTCCCGTACACAGGTTTTACTTCAATAAAGGTCTTACTGCAGCATTTCAGTAGATTATTAAATTACTTGTAAACAGTGCTGTGTGAATTTATTGTGCTTTTTCTGTTCTGTCTCTCCCTATCTTTTTCCTCACTTTTTTTTTCTTATTTTGCTTATGTATTACCTTCTCCTTTGTTGTTTTGCTTCTTTCCCATATATTTTGGAACAGGTCAAATCAAACAAATAGTATAGTGTACAGTAGTAATCAGGCCTATTTTCAACAGTAACTCTCAAGCAAAAAGCACTACAGTTATCCGGTATCTACCAAAACCCTTGGGTGCTGGTTAACTGAGAGTTTACTGTAGTTTTTCACCTCCATTGTGTGTAAGTTTTTTCATGCACAGTATAGCTGAAATTAAAGGACAGTACGCTAATAGTCTTGGCAGGGAGAGGGTGTGAGAGAGGTTTACCTTTAGATGTGCGTATTGCACACAGGTGAATTGCAATTGTGCGAAAGGCAGTCTGGAAGACTTGCTAACGCCGAACGGAAAAATGGTTCGAATATGCAATGAGCGAATGCACAGTGAGATTCACTCATTGCACATTTGACATTCTGGGGAAGATTGCACTATAGTGGGGATTGGGAAATGGTTCCTTTCCCCACTGTAGTGCGATCTCGGTGTTAGAATAATAAAGTAGAGGGGTATAGGGGGGCTTGCCCCCCTGCTTTACACTTTTATTTTTTTGTTCGATATTAATGTTTGAAAAACAGCGAATCTGCTTTTCAATTTGCAGTTTTTCGAACATTAAGGACTGTCGATGTTTACATTTTCATGGTTTCGAGTCTCTCATATGAGCACTGGAACCATTGTGATTCGAGGTTTTAAAGGTAAACCTGTAAGAGACATATATCATAATCAACTCAAACATCATCTGAGGAATACCTGCTTTGCCACCAAAAACTTTTACTGTTCCTGCCACAATTGTAGGACATATATAATCCTGTCAACTCCTACTTTTCTATAGTGAAACACATGGTAGTGTCCAGAAAAGACTGAATGAGCACATTCTTCTAAAGGCCTCTTGTTAACATGTACATCCTGTTTCAAAAGATAGCCAGTCAAAATATTCAGAGTATTTATGTACGAAAAAGAATGTGGATCTTCTGTCTAGTTAATGTAACAGCGTATACATGAAATAGCCCATCCAAAATGGAAAACTATAGGTCCTGTGAATACCATGTTATCCTCTGTCACCATCTTTGAACTTCTTTCTCATAGGGCATTAAACTAATAAGTCCCTCTCTACATTGTCGTCCAACCTTTCCATCACAAGGCCCAATATCTTATTTAAGCTGCCTTACTTCTTGTTTGAAACAGACTCTAATTGTGACTAACCAGGTAAGTGCATTTGTAGCACAGGTGCCATTTTCTTCAGGATGAGTAAAGCCCATCTTGATCTCCATATAATAGTTTCTCCTGGGTTTTGTTTATTGCTTTCATAGTTAGGCAGGTAGATTACACTGCATCTGAGAAGACAAATGCTGGCAATCAGTCAGTAGATGCTTTCTCATACCATGCACTTTCCTGTACTTCTGTCTCAGTGGTTTAACATTTACTTCTCTATACTCAGTAAGTGCTCAGTTTATATGCTCTGCTTCTGTACAGTGATTTCAAGGGAGACCTCGGATCATTTCTGGTATTAAAAGCATAACAAAACTTCTTGGGATGGGTGATTTTCTTTGAAAAATGGTGACTTGTGTTTTTTGTTTTTCTTTTATTAGCTGTATTGCCTTTTCAGAATGACTCAAACTGACATACAAATGTACCATTTAATGAGTAGAAAATGAGAATTTTTCATTTGTACTTCCATGAGCAGTACCTCAGACTTGTGTGAGTTAAAACTTACTAGCAATTCTCATTTCTCTTATCCCAATCCAGCTGCTGAAACTCTTTAAATGTATCTTATAACAAATATACACAAGAAACAGAATGTTCCCTAATCTTAAAGTTTCCTGTCTTTGGTCAAAATAAATCCTCTGGCTGACAGCCACAAATCAAATGATGGCCCTTGGACTCCGATTTTGGTCTGGGCAGCACTGATTAATTTATTTTATTCTATGTCTGTAAAGAGGATTCCTATACTTTATTCATGTATCTTCACAGGGCATACACTGCTAAAGGTAGTAAACTTATAATCTGCTTGGAATAAATTAAATAGTCAGAAGTGCTGACGCTTGTCTGAAATACCAGAAATCTAAAAAGAAGGCACAAGCCCCTTCTTATCTGGAAGTAACAGATGGCAGAGAAATTGTGTATGTCAACACTGTTTTCCCACCCACTGGCTAGCAGTGTAGAACAGTGGATATGATGATGAGCTGTAAGCAAGAAATTTCCTTTAGACTTTTAGAATTAGGTTTCATTTACGTTGTTTATTTGTGTGCTCTCTTAATGCAAATTTAAATAAACATCCTAAAGCAGTCAAGGCACCTTTTAATACAAACAGTTCTACTCTGTGAATTTGATTAAAGTAAAATGGTTAAATGAAACAAGCAAGTGACACCACCCTGGTAGAACTAGTAGAAATAAACAATACATACAGGAAACTCAAGATAATCTGACATTACAGTAGAGCAATGCAGGTGGAAAACAGGGCTTCAGATAAGAAAATTTGTTTTATTTAATGCATTCTATCACTTCTTCAGATTTGAAATGCAACTCTAGTTACTGTTAGATTTGTACTTTCCACCATACCTCCATCCCCCAGCACATAACTATATTTGATTATATAGAGCAACAGAGTAAAGAACATTTTTTTCCTGGTGAACATCTTGTCTGACTTAGCTAGCTCAAGTTGCTTTTTAGTGTGTATCATTATGTGTGTTTTGTCCCAGTTTCTCCGCTCTTCTCTCAATGTGACACTTTCAGTAATGCATGCACTTGTCTTTTCAGCTCATCAGTAGCCTACGGCTAGCTACTCAATGCCCTTCTGCTGTTTTATTATTTCTGTCTCATCTCCTTCATCCCTGGATCTCTCATCCCAACAGTCATTGCTATAAAATTATTAAAATTGATTTTGCCAGTAAAAGGAAGACCCACATGCTGTTGTGATAAAATCCTAGACACTGGAGACAGCAGGAGAAAGTAGAGCTCATGGCAGAAAAGGCTGAAGATAGTTTGATTGTACCTAATTTAAATATAGATCAACAGTTTTGTTACATTTTATAATAGCCATATACTGAGTACTTGCACAGTTCATTGCGATGTCGCATCTAATATTACAAATGAGGCCACGGCTCATTGTAATCTAAAAGCATTGACCTTTTCTAAACATAATGATACCTTCCTGCCATGTACCACCTGCTTCTGTACATCTGTTTATTTGTGAGACGTGATATATTGATCTGAAAAGGGTGACATTTAAATATCTTCCCTTCCAAGTGCCACACTTTTCAGTTTGAAGAAATGGTAAGGGATATTTAAGTTACTCTGATATAACCATTTTCAGGTTAGCTAATGATGAAAATGAGAGAATGATGCTAAAAGTGCTTATCTACCCTATAAATACTTCATGTGATTCAAGAGACTTGTAGGAAAAGATAGATGTAGCAGCAGTTTGTCTGCTCAGCAACACTGAATATCGAGTTGCACTGGGTACTTTTAATAGCATGCTTGGGTTCAGATTAGTTAATTATATAAAAAAAAAAGAGTGCTTATCATTACAGGTAAAACAGTATCACTTTCTGTATTGTCCTACATTTACTGAAGAATATTTACTTCCCCTGCTGACAGTACTGGAGAGCTGAAATGACCAGAATTTAGCATAGTAATTTCTTATTTATTTTATTAGTTTCTGTGGCTGAATAAACAAAATTGATTAAACAGTATTCTTACTTATGAGACTATACAAACATAATTACTAAAATCTAACACCTTGGGTTTATTTTTCTTGTATTGTATGCCTTTATAATGTGTATTTGGCTTGTATATCTACCTCAATTTGTATTGCATAAAAACTTTCTTGACTTTCAAAGTTAAGCTTATGTTATGTAAAAATTTCTGTGATTGTATGGAGCTTTTCTCCCCAGGCCTCCACTGAAAATGGGTCATTGGCCCAGTGGACTTTTCTGGTTAAGCAATGTCAATAAATAAATAGTAAAAGCCATCAGGAGCAGTGCACATCTATCTTGATGTGATGTGACTGCAGAAAAAATAGCTAAGCTTAAGGATGGTAACAACAGTTATGATTGTACTTATGTGGAGTGCAGTTATAAAAGGAACCTAAAGGTAGTCTAATAAAGCTATTAAATGTAGCCATTTGGAAATGATCCCCTGAGTACAAAATTTTGATACATGAAATATTTCTATCACTACCTTGAAAAGTATATATGTTTAAATCACAAGAAAATAAAAAAAAACGCAACACATCTTGATACTTTTTTATTTATTTTTTTAGAAAAACATGGTCTTACTGCCTTGAACCTTTGCCTTCTGAGGAACTCTAGTAAATGGTGAACAACTTAAGTACCAGGCACAGTGTTTGTTATTTTTATGATATTTAAATATTTAAATTATTTCTAGCTCCATTATTGCACACCGAGTGATATCAGTGATTCAGTTTTCATTGTAGAACATATAGTAGGATAGGATCAGTGTCTGACAGTTTAGCTCAAAGGATTAAAGCTAAGAAGTGCTGACAAGCTTTACCCAAAAGTCCTGGGTTCAATTCCCCCACCATCCATTTGCCAACTATGTGATACATAGCCAGAGAGTACAGCTGTGTTCCATGTGAAAACAAACACTTATACTTAATTGAGTTACTTTAACTAAGCAAATTTAAAAAACAAAATGGGATAAGGGATTTGACCAAATTAATCAAATCTTTACTCATTTTGATTACAAGGCAGTATATAGATACAGAGTTAATGTAATCAGATTCATGTATACTAAGAGTACAAGTGTAGCATATGTATGAAAATGAATGGTAAATTTTCAAGGATATAATTATAATTCAAGGTTATAAACCTATAGGAATTGTATGACAAGCCATCACAGAGACATGTTTAAGATCATTTGTAAGTAGGTTATACTGTATAGACTTTTGAGTTTATAGAATTTTTCTGGTAAAGTAGCATGTGTGGGGAGAATAGCAGGTGTGAGTGAAAAACAGGAAGCCATTTCTGTATGCTAAGCAGCAGTTGGCAGAAAAAAATAAAGCTGAAACTATCTATGAACTGTACATCCAAAAAGGAATGAGGATGATTATTAGGAATACTTACCCAGTGTATGACATCAGTGGCTGCTGATGTGAATTCTGTACGGAGGAATAGCATGACAGTAAAATATTTAGCCTGTTATCTTTCTTATATGTAATCATTCAGGAAGGCTAGCAGTTTTATTTAAATCTAACTATATCTGCCACCTACTTAAGCAGATCGTATTAGTAACTTTTAGTTTTGAAAAAAATTCCTTGATGCTTTTTGTATGACAGCCTGTTGTCTCTTTATATATCACCTAGTTCTTAAAGGGGACATAAAAGATAAAGATACTCAACCCCTTTGAAAAAGTACCAAGGAAATATAGTTTGCATATTCTATTGATCACAGATAAATGCGCTTAGTATCTCTGTGTTTATTTTATTCATAAAGTACACATGCATGTGGTCCACTTCTTCTTTTTCTTTTGGCTTTTCCCAGTTAGGGGTTGCCACAGCAGAACTCAGGTCTGCTAATGATTGGCAGTAGATTTCTATGGTGCCGAGGTGCCAGCCCGATGCCCAACCTTCAACAAAGGCACGCCCATCCACACATCTTTTGAATGCCACTCGACTGCAGGGAAGACATGCAGACTCCACACAGAAGGCGCTCCAGCCGAGAATCGAATGGAAGAACCTCTTGCTGTGAGGTGACAATGCTTCCAATGCACCACCGTGGCTACTGTTCATCATAATTCCTAGAAAAGGGACAGGAATCAAGAGATGGTTACAATATTGGCAGGCTGTATGGTGCAAAGACTTACAGCATATAGGGAACACAGTTTGTATGTGAAAGAAAATACATCCTGTAAGTCACAAGACCGCTCAGTTGTGCCACTTCATTGATTAGCCCCATCTATGTGTTTTCCAGGAAACTTCAGGTATCACAACATTGATTGTATTCTCATTCATTCAGTAATATGTACAAGAAGACAATTAGAGTACCAAATGACTGATTAGTGCCTTGATTAGCATTAATTTACTTACAGTGTTTATGATGATTGCAGAGATCACAGCTAGTACAAATCTCCTGCAGAGGTGCTAATTCCTCCCATACAAGGAGTGTGCCGAAAAGGTTAAGACATGTAGCAATATCAACTGCCTCTCAAAGAAGCAGTCTTAAAATATATCTGTTTGAGACATGGCTGTTAAACAGTGGGTCTCTAAATATTTTTGACTGTTGTTCAGCAGAGAAAGCTTTTGTCATCATTTGTAGATCATCAGACAGTGACAGCAGCAAAGACTGTAATTATCAATCAATGTAAGCACAGAACTCAGGTATGACTTTGCATCATTTATTTATCTGAGTGTCAGGAAAAATGAAAGCAAAATTCACAATTAACTCTGATGTGAGTCAGTCTGCTGTTGTCCTTGTTTATTGAAAACTAGTGAAGCAGATGCAAGGCTTAAAGATAAAGCAAAAAAAAAATAAGAGACAGAGAGAGAGAGAGAGAGAGAGATTTAACAGGTGCAGATAAGACCAATGATAAAGAGATAAGCCAAGTTCTTTCAATCGTATTTTGTCTGATCAGTTCAAGCTGAAATAACGCATCATTTAACTGTGCCAGTAAATGTTGTACACACATAAGAATAAGGATCTGCAGACATAGTAGAAATTACTGTTTTGACACAATTTTGCTGTTGTTTAAGGTATGAATGCTTGCACTTTCTTAGTATATCAAGTACGGGTAATTAGTCTTACATGCAATATTATTACTAAGTGCAATAAAAAAAAGCTTTAGTTATCATAAAACCATGAAATCCACTCACAGAATAATGTTCTTCAGGAGTTTCCACATATTTGGTCAACATACAGATGAACAAATTATGCTTTATGGATTTTACAAGATCAATAAAGGGTAACTCAAATAATATGAAAAATGTATCTTTTTCTGAAAGGAAACAAGCCACTTTCAGCACCTATATGCCAATACCATGGAGACATTACATACAGTAAAAGTGAAAAAAAAAGTACTGAAAGTGTGCTGCCATCTAGCATACGACAACTTGTTTGTGATAAAGTCAACCAACCAAGGATTAAGTCATTTGAAGACCAAATACTCAAAAATGTGCAAATATATCAGCTGTAGATTCTATGCTTTCAACTGCAAACATAAGTGTGAAAGGAGTGAAAAGGCTTACAAAAAAATCACTTCATAAGAATAAAGCTAATGTGTAAAATACATAACAGTACTTCATAGGCTACTTCATAGGCAGATATTTCCATTGATGGACTTCGCTAAATGTGAAATCAAGAAATAGAAAAGCAAAACTTTAGAGTAAGATAGTCAATAGTCAAGCTACTGCAGGGAGCAATGCTTGGAAAGTGCTTATTCATAATTTAAAGATAAATGCAAGGGTACAGGTGCAATATGCTTTTGCTCAGCAGGTAGGCTGCTGATGTGTACTATATAAGGGAAGGAGTAATACAGTGTAAAGGAAAGTGCTAGTGCTATTCAAAGGAGGCGGACATCAAAATGGCATTAAAGTAATGCTGTGCTAGATGGGTACCAAAGTCACCAAAGGTTGATGAGTGCATGTGTGTGTGTGTGTGTGTGTGTGTGTGTGTGTGTGTGTGTGTATGTATACACACACACACACACACACATATATAGCTATCTATATCTATATATATATTTATATATATATATACATATATATATATATATATATGTGTGTGTATATCTATATATATATATATAGATAGATAGATAGATATATAAAACTTATGAAACTTTTCCTATTTTGAAAGGAACATAGACTAGGCTATTCTCAGTGTTATGGTCAGTCTTTTATTCATTTTTTTATAGGTTCATAGGTTCATAGATTAGTACTAAGCTAACTGCCCTTGTGAGCCATTTTAAGCCTAGCCAATTATCCCTCGTGAGACTTAAACCCTGGACCTTATGTTTGTAAGACAAACACCTTAACCATTAGGCCACCCACATTTTGAGTGCTTTCCTTCATTGTAAGGTTTTCAGTCAAACTTCATCAGAAATTACATAAAATGAACCTAGGCTAATTATTTAACTGGTGGAGCAAGTGGGGGGATGGGTTAAGGAGTTCCCTAATCCATGAAACTAGGTTTACTGTTTAACTGGTGTGGTGAGCGGGGGATGGGTTAAGGAGTTCCCTAATCCATGAAACTAGGCTTATTATTTAACTGGTGTGGTGACTGGGGGGGGGGGGGGGGTTAAGGAATTATCTAATCCATTTAAGGACACTGATAATGCTGAGGTTTTCATTTGGTCGGGGAGGTGTGTCTACTCACACTTGTATTTGACATTTTAACTCTTTAATTGACAGTAGGTTGTCTGTGTTCCAAAGGGGGTTGATAATCCCTAAGAGATCTGTGACTTTTTAAATTACTGCACATTGGAATTCTGAGAACTGGGCGCAGGTCCTACTATGCCTGGTTAATGCATTCTAAGGGTCTTGCTTCCTGATGGCTCCCACATGTTCTTTCATCTGGATCCTAAGTAGTCTTGTGCTTTTTTCCAATGGTGGTGCTGCGGTAGCGTTGTCGCCTCACAGTAAGACGTTGCCCTGTTCGATTCTCAGCTAGAGCGTCTTCTGTGTAGAGACAGGCATGAATGGGTGTACCTTCATTGAAGGTTGTGCATCAGGGCTGGCAACTCGGCATGTAAAAATCTACTGCCAATCATTAGCGGACAGGAGTTCCGCTGTGGCGTCCCCTAACCGGGAAAAGCCAAAAGACACAACAAAAAGTATGCTTTACATTGAGAGCATATTGAAATGTAAACTATGTTGGGAGTCTCACAGTTTAAATAATCTTTTATGTGAATAGCCCACTGTGTGGTGGTGAGATGTCCCTTGGGGTACGACACACAAGGTTTCTCTGCTTGAGATTACCACACCCATGACTCTGGATACTAGATCGTCTGGGTAGTGCTTTCCAGAAATAAGTCCTTGAGGTGCTGGCGTTCGAGGTGGAAAAAATATCTTCCTCACTTAAAGAGAAACCCTGTACCTACCCATCCTTAAACATGGATTCCACCCCAAAGCTCAAGCAGCAGAGGACACCACCCAGAGTTTCTCTTGCTTATCTCTCTAGATGACAACAGCATCAAAGACATCCTCGTTAAAAACTGGGCACTCATTGCGGAGCACCCAGAGCTAGCCTCAATCCTTGGAAACCAGCCAAAAGTCTGCTACAAAAAGAGAGTGTCTCTCAAAGCCACTTTCAAATCAGAAAAGAGGCTGCAGGCACACACCCTCAATGCACCCCCAGGCATGCACCAATGCAGGAAATGCCACTGGTGCGACTTTGTCATTCAAACCCCCAAGGTAAATCTCACCACCATACAGTGAGTTATTCACATAAAAAAAAAAAACATTTAACCCATGAGACCCCCAACATGGTTTACATGTCAGTATGCTCTCAATGTGAAGCATACTACACTGGAAAAAAACACAAGACAACTTAGGATTTGGATAAACAAACATGTGGGAGCCATCAGGAAGTAAGACCCTTACAACGCACTAGCCAGGCATAGTAGGACCTGCTCCCAGTTCTCCCGATTTCAATTTTGAGCAATTGAAAAAGTCACAGACCCCATAGGGATTACTGACCCCCTTTAGAACACAGACAAACTACTGACAGTTAAAGAGTTAAAATGGTAGAAACAACTGTGAGGGGACACACCTCCGGGACTAAATGAAAACTTGAGCATTTCCAATGTCCTTAACTGGATTAGGTAACTCCTTAACCCACCCCCCACTCACCACGCCAGTTAAACAATAAGCCAAGGTTCATGGATTAGGGAACTCCTTAACCCATCCCCCGCTCACCACACCAGTTAAAAAATAAGCCAAGGTTCATGGATTAGGAAACTCCTTAACTCGTCCCCCGTTCGCCACACCAGTCAAATAATAAGCTTAGGTTTATTTTAAGTTATTTTCTGATGAAGTTTGACACCTTTACAATGAAAGAAAGTACTCAAAATGTGATTTAAATGAATAAAAGACTGACGAAAACACCCAGAATAGCCTAGTGTCTACGTTCCTTCCAAAATAGCAAATGTGCAAATGTTTCTTAAGTTTTTAAATAGTTGTTTATACTTCTGTTCTTGTGGTGTTATGATATGTATAGGTGTGTGTGTGTGTGTGTGTGTGTGTGTGTGTGTGTGTGTGTGTGTGTATATATATATATATATATATATATATACACACACACACACACACACACACACACAGAAAAAAAAAATATATATATATATATATATATATATATATATATATAAATATATATATATATATATATATATACATATATATTTATGAATCCCGATCATATGATCAGAGTTTCAAAACTTCGAAATTCATATGGTCAAGACCATATAATCAATGGACTGCACCCCACACAACCCCTGCAAATTAAATATACCAACTCCAGCATAGCACTGCAGTAAGGAAATGGGTAAATGTCCTAATCTGTGCCGCACAGCAATCTGCATTCAAAATGTTAAATGTTTCAAAACTTCGATCACATGGTCTAGACCATATGAATTTTGAAATTTTGAAACTTTGATCATACGATTCAGAAATCCCATATTATATATTCTTTTATCATTCACAAACATTTTCATATCCTGAAAAATTATACAACCTAGACATATATTGCTAGAACATTTTTGTTAACCAGATATAACCTGCTACTTGGCAACAAGAAATTCCTCTATAAATGCATATTTATTGAGATATGTACAGGAATATAAAAACGTGTTTAATTGTATAATTAGCAACAGAAATAACATTGGATATTTCTAAGATGTGCAACTTATAATTTAAATATTAAAGGCATTTTTTTCAACAACATCTAAGGATTCACCTGATGTCATGCAACCAGTTGTAAATGTAAGTATTAAGTACATATGGAAATATTGCTTAATTTCATAATTAATAACAAACAACCTGTAATATTTCCAGTATACTGTGGTATATACCAGCATTTTCAGTGAATTGTCCTGTCTTCCACAGTTGTGTTCCATATTATACATCTCAATAAAATGTAGGTCTCTCTCATTTATGAAACTATGAGCATATCTATGAATCTCTCCACTGCAGGACATTCTAGACTAATAACGCTAGTGCCATTTTTCTAATAACTCATTGCCATTTTAATACTGCCTGTTATTAACTGGTAAGTGACTTAGTTAAAGAAGCCAGAACCCAAAAAATTCTAGATACCATAGATTGTTGTATACCTCCAGTTCATATCCATACCTAAGTTATTTTAGGCTTCAGTGATCTAAACATTATAGCAAGGGCACAGCTGTATTTCTCATCCACCCCTGAACATTGTATGGTAAAGTGGATTGCTCAGAATCAAATAAAAGGCGTGGAAATCAAATCCTGGACTTCAGAAAGCAACTTATTCATAGTTTTAATTATTTGTAGTAACTGCCACTATTAGATAAGTCATGCATGTAGGGGAGATACCATCAACCTCTGTGATGGTTTGGGTTATTTTTTGTATACTGTACTGAACTCGTTCTCACTAGAAGTGAGTGAATCCAACAAATGGTTGTCATGAGCAGTGTAAACATTCCACAACATGTGCCGCCATCCACTATGTAGTGTATTATACAGTACTTTGCAGATATGGTATTCTGTGGAACAAATTATGGCCCCTCCCACAATTGCCACACCTCTCATGTCTTCCAGTGCTTGCTCCTCCCATCATATGGCTGTTAGGCATACTTGGGTCACTATTATAAATGTTAGGGCATCTTCCTTCCTTGTAAGCAAAGCTGTTTCTCGTTATTAAAACATTTTCTGATTTAAGAAGGTGTGAAGATTACCTACAGAATCTTCTTCCACTGCAGGTCTGACTAAGTGGTAAGAAAAAAAAATGAAAAGGAATACTTTGATGGATAGATAAGAAATCTGATTGGTCAGTTTTCCTAGCCTATGCATACACTGACATGTACATGTGTATATCTTTGTAGATGAGTGAGTTGAATCTGACCTCCCCACTCCTCTTAATTTTAAGTTGAATTTTACTCATGTAAGCTTCTTATATCCTAAATATATGTTGTCCTACCACTTTAAGGAAAATGTATTGTGCTAAGAAGAGAAACATATTCCTTAGGTTGCAGTGCAATGTGCATCATTTATCACAAAAGCACACTTGCACACATTCCACTAATGCATTTTTCTACATGTTTTTAGATTAGGACATTTTACTTATTTCTGTGAGATATGGAAGCTGCATACTGTTGTTCTGTTGTACAGCCTTTAGATAGATTATAGAGGTTTGTGTCACTTTGCTGTCTAACAGATAGCTATATACTGCATTTTTCAGGTACATTTTTTATTTTTTTAAGGTAAATGTTATTCTTTTTTGTAATATCGCTTACAATTCTGGACAACAGTTTTAGTAGTCTAAATATAAAATAAAACTGAACACCACAACGAAACAAAAACTTCTGCACAACTGAGGCAAGTCCATAAAAATGTGTAAAATATAAAAGTTGTGTGCAGGAGTTACCCAGGCAGTTCACGAAGTAGCTGTAGCAAACAGCACAAAGTAAAAATAGCAATTCCTTGTCTCTTCAGACCAAAAGGCAATGTTGCTTCATGTAATTCCAAAGTCCAACAAAATATTCTTCAAATAAACACTGAACAGAAACTGTTGATTGCAGTTTATTGTAGAGACATAAAAACAGGTGAGCGCTTTCGCTTTTCAGCTTTTTCAAACCATAATGCACTCCTAAAAACATGGTCCTATATATACTAAAAAAATTAACTGATTAAACAATTAACTTAGCAATTAACTAATTTTCATTAAAAAATAATAAAACATTAAAACATTGGCACATATTAAATAGATAAATAAATGATGTGCAACTTCTACCATTACTAGCCCTAATAACACCAAAACTGCATTAAACAACTAAATATACCTAAGAAATATATACATAGATGGAATATATATGTATATAAAAACAGACCATAGTCATAAATTAATCTAAAAAATCATCACCAGTTTCGTTAAGCAAGGTTATACACTTAAAACATTGTATATAAATGCTTAAACCTTCCTTTCTTTACTTATATTTGTATAATACAAAACAGTATACTTTAATGTTTAAACCTTCTTTTCTTCAACTTTGGTTTTAGTGGAATGTTATCATTCAGTCCTGGAAAACTATGTGCTTGTAATTTAATGATCCAATCTGCCTCTATTTCCTCAGTCCTGTTTCTGATGTCTCCTGCTCTAAGGGTAGGTGTATTGATATGCAAAATCATGAATCTAAATTCATGCTTGGGACCTGCTTTTAAAATATGCTTAGATAATGCATTAACTTCAGATTTAATCTTTATCTGATATATGTGTTCTCTAATTCTATGTTTTAATTTTCTATCTGTCTTACCTACATAGAATGCATGGCATTCCATGCAGGTAGCAAGATAGACCAGGTGTTCTGTATTACATGTTCCATATACTGTGAAAGTATAGATCTTCAATGTTATAGGGTGTATGAACATATTAGTAGTACTAACATACTTGCAAAAATTGCAGTTACCACATTTTATTGTCCCTTTAGAGCTCCTTTTCAAAGGTACTTCCATACTTGAGGAGCAAAGCAGTCTATGAAGGTTCTTCTTATTTTTGAAAATATAGCTCGGTTGAACTCCTACTATTTCTTTAATACTTGGATTTATAGTTAATACATCCCAATGCTTACTCAGTACATCTCTAATCTGATTAATGTCTTCTGTGTAATAAAGGGATACTTTTTGATGTTTCTAATTGTTTAATCAGTTAATTTTTTAGTATATATAGGACCATGTTTTTAGGAGTGCATTATGGTTTGAAAAAGCTGAAAAGTGAAAGCGCTCACCTGTTTTTATGTCTCTACAATAAACTGCAGTCAACAGTTTCTGTTCAGTGTTTATTTGAAGAATATTTTGTTGGACTTTGGAATTACATGAAGCAACATTGCCTTTTGGTCTGAAGAGACAAGGAATTGCTATTTTTACTTTGTGCTGTTTGCTACAGCTACTTCGTGAACTGCCTGGGTAACTCCTGCACACAACTTTTATATTTTACACAGTTTTAGTAGTCTAGTGAAAGTTATGCTGATATCAAGGAAGAATACTTATGTGTTTTAATTAGTTTAGTGATATTTAAAAAATACATTCTAATTTGGCCAATTTTGCAAGTAACACTATTTTTGGACAGGCTGGCTGTGGATGTGATTTATTTGTTCTTTTAGTTTGTTTTTTTAATTTTTTGTTCTAAATTTTATTATTTTGTTTTTATGTCCTTAATGTTTATGTGATCTCTTTAGTAAAGTCTCTGAGTGCAGAGTTTGCTGTTAAGTGTGCATTCTTTTTTCTTTTCTCTCTGCCATTGTGGATGTGACTAAATTGTGAACTTTGATGGCAGGGTCAGATAAGGGATAGATGTAATTATGTGCATATGGTGATAATAGACATAAGTAGTGTTAAGGGCTTGATAGGTAACACAACCGTTTTTGGTGCTGGAAGATCAGAAAGTTATAAGTTCTTTTCCAACGTAAGGTGATTATCTTACTTTTCAAGTGTCTGACACTGCAGTGTAGCAACTGGAAATCTGCACTTCTTAGTTTGTAGTCTTTAGATGAAACATCAAACTGAGGTCCCAGCTGTACCCTGAAAATAATACTTATATGTAGACAAAACATTACTTATATAATTAATTACACAACTTTCTAAAATAAATCGAAATAAAGGATATCTCCTAATTTGAAACCTTACATCCCACTGGCATTTTTGCATTCTTTGTTCCCATACCAATGTTTTATTTCACAAAAATTAGTGAACAACCCCATAATGCATTGTGCAGGAACTCATCACAGCTGGTTACTCATGCAGCACTAATTATTATATAGAAATAATTATCCCTTGGCTCTTATCACATATGTAGTATAATTCCCATGCATCAATACTATCATTCAAAAAGGTTGCACTTTATCACTGTTGAAAAAGGCATTATCAATACTCTATACTATCCATTACACTGCCCAAGTTTCACAAAATAAAAAAAAAATGGCCATTGTTAAATATTCTTTCCTCATCATTGGTTTAGCTTCTTTTCATTTCACTGTTTCTAACAGACATTCACTCAATGTTTTAATACCTTTTTTCCTTTACAAAAGCTATAAATCATTTGCTCAATGTAAAACTACTTTTACTTGCTGATAATTCAGTAGTGTTAACTCTTCTGAGCAAGCAAAATAATCAAGTTCAGTACATAAGCATCATAATTATACAATGACCCCCCATAAATATTCCAAAACGTGCATGCTGATTGGTCAGCGTGCCCATTGTAAATCAGACTTATACTAATGGAAAAAGGTCCAGTCTCCCAGACTTTTTCCGTTAGTATAATTTTTTTTTTTTTTTTTTTTTTAGAGAGCAACGGAGAACGGAAGAGCTCTGTTGCTGTAATCTAGCTATGGTAAACAGGTTTAACATAGCGAGACAGCTTTAAAAAAGCAATGGAGAAAGGAAGATCTCCGTTGCTTTTTTTAAAGCTGTCTCGCAATGTTAAACTCTTTTAACATAGCGAGAAACTTTTAAAAAGCAATGGAGATCTTGCTTTCTCCGTTGCTTCCACACACAGCTCTGATGTACTGTGTAAGCATACGCATGCGCAGTACATCAGAACTGCCACAGAATACCAGTCAGCTGTGGAAGAGCAGCAAGGAGGCATTATACAATGCCATTATTTAAGAAAAGTAAGTATTTTTTTCTTAAATAATGTCATTGTATAATAGCAATAACCCACTTCTGGGTGTGGGTAATGCTGGATTTACCCACGGTTGTCTTTGTTTGGCTACTTGGGCTTCAACCTCATGATCAAACCACACCAACCGTGGGTAAATCCAGCATTACTCACACCCAGGCGTGGCTTATTGCTTAATTCTATATCTAGGTCCAACACTAGGACATAGTTTAAATTTCATAACTGTCTATACTTCCTAAAAAAAAAGTTACCATCTTTATTTATCTTTTAGCTCTCTTTCACAGATAGCAGTTTAAATTACCTAGCAGAATGATATCAAAAGAAATACATTTTTTTTTTAACCGGTCAAGGATCTTTCCCTTTCTGTTCCTCTTACTGGAAGTATAAATGACAATGAATTATAGAATACCTAAAGTACACAAGTCCTTTCCAAATGTTTGTCTACTTTCTGAACCTGAAACACTTCTGCTTGCTGTTCTTTTTGTAATCGAATCAATAGCCTATCCTCTAGTAAATATGTAATACCAGATTCAGTTACTTTATAACGCCCTAATATTGTCAAACATTATTTTACAAATAATGCTATTTACATTCAAACTGCATACTTTAATATGATATTTTACTTTTTTTTTTAAACTTTGTCTCAATTTTTTTTCAAAATCCTTCTCTTATAATGATATGCTTGCCTTCATTTGATTCAGTAACATCTGTGTCTAAAACATTACTACCAACATTTTATTTTATTTTATCATCTGCTGATCATTAAAGACTATTTTGCTACATCACTTTCTCCTCAATGATCTTCTTATATTAAATTATTAAAGTTCCCTCACCTGAAGCCATTTTCATATATTCCATTTGCAATCTTGCTGCTCAATGAACTGTATCTGAGGGCAATCAAACCAAAAATGTCCTTCAATTTTACATTTTCTACAAAACATTTTACAGGATTTCATAGAATGCCCCACTCCCATGCACTGTACACATTTTTTTTATCACAATCTTGTATTTGTGTGTGAAAATCACAAACACACACACACACACACACACACACACATACACACACATGCAAGAAAAGATCATTTGCATAATACATAAGCACTATCACCATTCATGTATACCCCACTTGAAATATGCACCAAATTGCCATTATAAGGTTTTAAATCTGCCTAAACTTCTCAAGCACTATTCCTCCATATGTGCTGCTCATCAAAACTTTTTAATACCAAATACAAACTACATGTGCCATTAAAGTAAGTCTTTAAATGTTCCAGTTCAATATCTGAAATACAAAACGTCACAATTATATGTTGTTTTCCAAGGATGTTTAAACCAACATTATCATATTGTAGCTAGACAGAAGAACACACACACACGCACACGCACACACACATACACACACACACACACACACACACACACACACACACACACACACACACACACACACACACACACATTGAAACCTTACAGCTTCACTAGCCTAAAAGGTTCTGTGCTTCTACCCTGTACCATCCTTAAGTGTAAAACCTTCTTTACCTAATCTCTTACAAAATATTATACTTTCTCAATGTTTCTAAAGCAGCTAGCCCTCTTGTCATCTACATACAATTTTCAAACTGTAAGCTGTGCCACATTCAGCCAAACCAAAGTATTAATTAGCAAACACCCCTCCAAACAGAACTATCTAACCACCTCACTGTCAGCCATTTGAAAATATCTAAAGTCAATGTTGTCCTGATGCTATGTCCATATTAATCATTTGCATCTTGCAGCTTAATAGGTTCATAGGTTCATAGGTTCATACTAGGCTATCTGCCCGAGGGCATTTACAAGCCTAGCCCATAGTTTTGTGGCTTACGCCACCCCTTTAGTATGGGGAACTATACCCATTATTTTGCTGTGCCTCTGTCGAGCAGTGACACTGAGGTAATCCCTGGGGTATATCTGCGATCTCCCATCCATTGGTCAAGATTTCTTTTGAACAAGGCCAGCGAGGTGCTCTGCCTCACATATACCGGGATTTTATTCCACAGCATAGGGAGTCTTTGGGTGATGAATCTATCCCTCCAGCACGTCCTATTAATAGCTGTGTCGAGGTTTAAGTCTCCCACCCTTGTGGCTCTGACGGATCTAGATTTTTTGAGGTGAAGCATATTCATCAAATCTGGGTTTGACATGGCCTTGTATGTTAGGCAAAGGTCACCTCTGAGCAAGCGGTGGCGACTGAATAGAGCTGGAGTTCTTTCAGTCGGGCAGCATAGGACAGATGTTTGAGACCTTTTATCCTTTTGGTGAGGAACTTTTGTGGCCTCTCCAGCTGCTGCAAGTGTCGGGTCAGATACATTCCGAATGGGGCATTGTACTCAATCATTGGTCTGATGAGTGATGAGTATAGGGAGACTATGACCTCCCTTGATCTAGATGAGAATCCCTTCATGATAAGGTGGGCAATGTAGAAGGTCTTCCTAACTACTTTAGCTACATGGGTGTCGAATGACAGACTACTATCAACCTGGGTCCCCAGGTCCCTGATAACTTCTTCTGTGCTCAGTGGATTGCCACCTATTTGGTAGCTAGGGGTAACCTTGTTTTTCCCGAAGGGTATGACTATGCATTTTTTGGCATTTAACTTTAGGCCATGGCTCTGGCACCAGTTATCCGTTTCTGTGAGACCCTTCTGAAGGATATCTGTGTCAGATGTGTTTTCTACTATGGCGCCCAGTTTGCAGTCATCTGCAAACTTTGTCAGCCATAACCCTCCTGTGTTTGCTTGTACTTCGGAAAAGTAGATGCCAAACAAGAGTGGGCCCAGGACTGAGCCCTGTGGTACACCACTTGTGACAGGCTTTGAGTCTGACATGGCGCCAGCAACTCTGACCCTGTGGGTTCTGTCACTCAGCCAGTTTGCAACCCATCTTGTGATGTATGGGTTAACATTTAAGCTGATGAGTTTTTCAATGATACCCGAGTGGGGTATTGTATCGAAGGCCTTCGCCAGATCGAGGTAGGCTGTATGGACTGCCTTTCCCTCATCAATGGCTTTGGTGACTGTTTGAAAAAGTCAACCAAGTTTAGAAGGCATGATCTGCCTTTGACAAAGCCAAACTGGGATGGATCCAAAGTCTGCAAATTCCCTATGTCTTTATTTATGAGGTCCATTATGATCCTCTCCATGGCTTTGCAGATAAGGCTTGTCAAGCTAATGGGCCGGTAATTTCCAGGGTCGGTGGAGGCACCGCCTTTGTGAAGTGGGACCACAGTTGCAGTGCGCCACTCCTGGAGTGCGTATCCAGAGGTAAGACTATGATTAAACAGCTGTCCTAGCTGTGGGTTTAATTCTCGTTGAGTTAGTGGAGCACACAGCCGGGGACACCATCAGGTCCCATGGATGCTGTGTTTTTTGCTTTGGAGAGAGCAGTTCTCACTTGGGCGTTGGAGATGTTTGGGGGGCTGCAATCGCTTGGTATAGATATCTCTCCTTTTGGGGGGGAGGGGAGGGAGAAGTTTGCACTGAACCTGTCAGCCAGTATGTTGGCAATGTCTGTAGGATCAGTAATCTTCACATCATTTTGAACTAGTTCTGAGCATATCTGGGAGTTTCCTCCCAGGTTTCTAACATAGCTAAAGAAGGCCTTATGATTGTCTTTTGAGTCTTTAGCTATTTTTCTCTCAAAATTTGCTTTGGATGATTTTATGAGAGCTCTTAGTTTTTTACTTATAGTGATCAAGGGTGTCTTACCTTTTAAGGATTTTGCTCTATCTTGTAGTAGCTTCCTCCTTTTGTTGTAGAGTTTGTTTATGGCTGGGGTCCACCAGACTGGACGCTTGCTTTTGGTACAAAGAGTCTTTGTTTTGCTTGGGATTGCCTTATCCATGCAGTCCTGCAGGTGCTGGTAGAAGGCATTTGTAAGTGATTCAGCGGCTTGAGTACTGTTTTCCGCCAGCTCGGGGGCCTTAAAGGAGACCACACTAGTCTTTAGAAGTGTGAAGTTGGCTTTCGAGAAGTTCTTTACTGTGGTCTTTTTTATTTCAGGTTGGGGTGGGATGAGGACCTCCAGCGAGATTAGTTTGTGATCTGATCTCACCAGTGAGGGGTATACTTCCGGTGTTGAACATTGTGCTCCCATGTTCGTGATGATGAGATCAAGTATGTTTTCTCCTCTTGTGGGGATGGTGACTAGTTGTTCCATGGCATTTGAGTTTATGAATTCCAGGAAATTTTGGGCTAGGGTGTTTGGGCTTGAGTAGTGTTCCCAGTCTATATTAGGGTAATTGAAGTCACCTAGTATGATGGTGTTTGGTGATACATTTATCCCCTCTAGTGTTTTCAGGAAGGCCATGTGAGGTTCCTGAGTTTGTGAGGGTGGCCTGTAACATGCTACAATTTGCAGAGCAGTCTTGCCTATGGTTAATTGCACCTGGATGGTCTCCGATGCATCGTGCGTTGCCACCAGTCTTGAGGTGTGGGTTAATGAACTGTATCGCAGAACAATCAGAATAGAAATATCCTTCACTTTTACACTTTCTACAAAACTTTTAACGGGTTTTCATGGAATGCCCCACTTCCACTCACTTCTAAACACTGTGCACATTTCCTTTTATGACATTATTGTATTGTGTGTATAAGAATCATACATGCACACACGCACACACACACACACACACACACACACACACACACACACACACACACACACACACATTGAAACCTTACAGCTTCACTAGCCTAAAAGGTTCTGTGCTTCTACCCTGTACCATCCTTAAGTGTAAAACCTTCTTTACCTAATCTCTTACAAAATATTATACTTTCTCAATGTGTCAAAAGCAGCTAGCCCTCTTGTCATCATCTACATAAAATTTTCAAACTGTAAGCTATGCCACATTCAGCCAAACCAAAGTATTAATTAGCAAACACCCCTCCAAACAGAACTATCTAACCACCTCAGTGTCAGTCATTTGAAAATATCTAAAGTCAATGTTGTCCCGATGCTATGTCCATATTAATCATTTGCATCTTGCAGCTTAATGAACTGTATCGCAGAACAATCAGAATATAAATATCCTTCACTTTTACACTTTCTACAAAACTTTTAACGGGTTTTCATGGGATGCCCCACTTCCACTCATTTCTAAACACTGTGCACATTTCCTATTATGACATTATTGTATTGTGTGTATAAGAATCATACATGCACATGCGGACACACACACACACACACACACACACACACACACACACACACACACACACACACACACACACACACACACACACACACACACGCACACACACACACACACACGCACACACATACACGCACACACACACACACACACACACACACACACACACACACACATATACACACACGCAAGCACACAATGAAACCTTACAGCCTCGCTATGCCAAAAGGTTGAACACTTCTCCTCTTGCTCATCCGTAAATATAAAACCTTCCTTACCTTATCAATTACAAAATATTATACTTTTGCACTTTCTACAGCATCTAGCCCTCTTGTCATTATCTAAACAAAATTTTTAAACTGTAAATTGAAACAAACCTAACCAAACCAAAGCATTTAACTAACAAACATCCTTCTAGTCAGAGCTATTAAAGCATCCCACCATCATCCATCTGAAAATAACTAAAGCAAACGTCCTGATCATTTCCTCGTGAATGTGCAAGCATATGAAATGATATAGTATGTTCCATGGCAGATATGCAGTTTTATAGTTTTGTAGATTAATTCAGCTTCACGTGGTCTTCACTGATCTTAAGCATTGCAAAGTCTATAAGTCCATATTTATCTCCCCCTCCTTATAATTGTCCAACCTTTTTTTTTTTAAGATTGACATCAAACAATAATTTCTGACATAAACATGTATACCATTCTACCACTTAGGACTCCCTTGAGTTATAAATGTATCTCTTGTCTTTGTTCAATTTCTGTTTATTTTTAGGACCACGGTCCCATTTACTAGAATACTCAAAACCTTTATTAAACTAATTGCTTGCCAAAGGTCAGACTTGTTCCATGCAATACAGCCTAAGCACAAATTTCCCTTGACCACTTTTTGTGAAATTCCGAGAGATCCAAATACTTTAATTTCTCAAAAAAGGTCATATATTTATTTTGTATATTCTTTCTGTAAACCTTATTTGAACTATTTCTAATGTCCTTTGTCAGTATTAGTCAGGTAGCTATACACACACACACACACACACACACACATATGCACACACATGCACACACATGCACACACATATTTTTTTTCCCCTATCATGTGTCTGACTGTTGTGATAAATACATTTTTTGTCACTTGTATACATAATGACATATAGGGCATTTCCACATGCTGCTGTATCTCATCTCCTATCCACTCATGGATTTCACATACTGCTCAACTGAGAAATAATCTGCCTACAGCAATGGAGGGACTCCAGTGACACACTGAGCCTGATCTGTTGTGTTATGGAACTTCTATTGTTTTAGTAATTAATTGCGTTAATATTCTAAGCATTAAAATTTGGGATACGAGTAAAACTATAGGTTAAATCTACATCAGCATGCTGTATCTTCTGTGTTGCATGTCAAAGTTGTACAAATAGACCAACAAATGGGTAGTTTGCCAAAAGATATTTTCAGTGAACACCTCTTTGTCTACACATATTCAGTGAAAATCACTTCCACGCTTCATGGAACTTTCCAAGAGTAATGAAGTAGTTGGCCAACTATATAACTTTGCCCTGTTTCTCACTGTAGTGTGATCTCAGAGTTGGTATATATAGTTGGTGGGGTGTGGAGGGCAAAGCCCCCACTTATGTGGTTTGATTTAGTTAGTTGTGGGCTCTGGCGTGCTGTGGAGCAATTGTTTCATTGCCCTTGGAAAATTACATGAATTTCGGAAGTGATTTTTCCCTGCATATGTGTCGGCGAAGAGGTGTTTCCTGAAAATAAGTTTTGGCGAACTAACATAGACCCATAGAAACAGAGACAGTTCAATGATATGGACCATTAATATATGACCTTGTCATGG
This sequence comes from Protopterus annectens, assembly GCF_019279795.1. Classification (NCBI taxonomy): domain Eukaryota; kingdom Metazoa; phylum Chordata; order Ceratodontiformes; family Protopteridae; genus Protopterus; species Protopterus annectens. The sequence goes on along the minus strand of NC_056743.1, from coordinate 549,262,073 downwards.
CATCAGGAGTTGCAATGACAATAAGAAGAGCGAGGATGCAAACCTGTCCTTATGAAATTAATGTGGGCTTGCCACATGATTTCAAATGCCTGTTCTAAGTACCCATTCAAATATCAAGAATAAAATTCAATTATCCTAAATCATAAATTTATATTTTAGTATCCTTTATTACCATTTTACATTAATGAACTCATCGTAAACATGCACTATGACTGTTCTACAGATGCTGTAACAGTATTGCATCTGACTACATTGTGCAACTTAAAAGCACTTGTAATGTTAGTATCACTTATAAACAACATTGAGATACCGAGGAGCATTCTTTAACCTTCATGATGCATGCATTGAAATATAATTCCATAGAAACAATGTTTACCACATGACATGGATAGAAGACAAATAATATACCAACAGCTTAAAGTCCAATTTCTGTTTATTTATGTAGATAAATAGACAGACAAAACAACAACACACGAAAACATGGAAAATAAAACCATAAAAGTCACAACAGATGAAATACAAATGCCTTAAACAAAATCCAAAATAGTTTATTGAATCAACATTCATTAAGTGCTTTCATCTGTTGTCGAGACTTCTTTAGACTGAATGCTGCAAGAAATAGACACCATATTTATACAATTAACTTAATTGGGCTTCGATTAATTCTCTTCCTTTAAAAAAAACTTTAAATTCTCATTCAGTCCTGGAGGGTAACATGCATCTAATCTAACTTGCCTTACATATTCCTTCCAGTCTAATTCTTCCTCTGCATTAAATATAATTCAGGATTCACAATTTTATCTAAAACAACAACAACCTTAAAATCAGTTTTACAATTGCCGTTATTATAATGTTTGCTAAGGGTATTTTTCTCATCCTTAGTCTTTATTGCATACAAACATTCATATATTCTGCGGCAAAGACTTTTACTAGTTTTTCCAGCATAAAATGCATTACATGAAACACATACTATCAAATATACTATAAATCTAGACTTACAGGAATATTTACCCTTTATGTTTATGTTAATGTTGCTCACTGTCATCTTAGTAATTCCTATATATAAGTAAGAACAAAAATTATAGTCACAGCATTTAAGCATTCCTACTCCTTCATATTTCCTATTGAGAAGGCTTAACTTGGACTGAAAAAAATTAAAACTTTTCCCCTTTTTGTTCACAAACATGGGTTTGTCCCCCACTACCTTTTTATCACCATGGATGCTGCTTAGAACTTTCCAGTTTTCTGAAATAATACTTTTAATAGCATTCTCATCTACACTGCTAACCACTTGCATAGAAATCCTGCCTTGATGGCTATTCTGTCGTCCTTTGCAATTCTCTTCTTTTGTGTCTCTTATTTGTACCACCTCTTTGTATTTTATATTCACAAATTCCCTGAGATAATCTCTTCTAAGAAATGTATTACAAATACGTTGCTCTCAAGAAAAAAATCGGAATCTTTATCTGTCAGCCTATCTATTCTTCTAAGCTGGGTCTATAACCTGTTTTTGTGTTTCTGCTGAAGATTAAAGTTTTTACCTACGTATATGGTGGTGGAGTCACCTTATTTAGGTTGAAGCTGTTAAACTATTTACACTTTGCTGTGTCTACTTTAGAATTGGCTCCATTGTCCTGCTTGGCCGTGAGATTTTTATAAGTCTCGTGGAACTGATTTGGTTCTTTATTATATTAACTTTAGCTCTTTTGGAGTGCATACTTTTGAAATTCATATAACTGTTATTCTATATATTGTTCTTATAAATCTTAAATAGTTTCCCAATTCTTTGTAAGCTTCCACATCTAAGAAATGTACACTCTGTATACTTCACATAGACATAAATTTCAAGTATTCACATACATTGTTAATATAATTAAAAAAAAAAAACATTAAATGTTTCTATGTTTCCTTTCCAAATAAAAAAAATTATCAATACAATGTTTATATATGACAATATTTTTAAAGTAAACACTTGATAACTATATTTGCTTTTTCCCATCCATTCATAAATATATTGACACAGCTGGGTGCCTTAAGCAGCACACATAGCTACCCCATTAATCTGTTGGAATAGACAGGATAATGCCTAAATTTCCATGATCAGACTTACTTTATCAGATGATGCAACTTTAGAGTCAATTAATTCCAGTCTGACTATGTCCATTCCTTCTTCATTAGGTATGACTGTATATAGTGATTTTATGTCTAATGTGGCTAGTAGATCAGATTCTAATACTTTTATTTCTTTGATCTTATATTTAAAATCAAATGTGTCTTTGATGTAAGAGTCAGATTTCACCACGTTTTGTAGTAATTTACCAACATAAATAGCCATTGTTTCAGTTTTGCTTTTATTGCAAGCAACAATTGGTCTAAAAGGTGGGTCATCTGACTTATGCACTTTATGAAGTCCAAAAATCTTACTAATATTAGGGTGTGATATTTCTAAATAACATGCCATTTCTATACTAATCATTTCATTACAAACCCACTCATTAATAAACATATTTATCACAGAATATGCTTTTTTATATCTTAAAAATGTCACTTTCTTATAAAATGCATTATCGGCAAGCATCTGCATCATTTTCTCATTGTATACTTCTCTATCTAGAATGACGATAGAATTTCCTTTGTCAGCTTTTGTCACAATCAAATTATCATTATTTAAAATTTCATAAAGTGCCTTTCTTTCTTGCATATATTATTAAACTTGTTTTTTTGGCTTGCTATTTAACAGTTCTCTTATTTGTTTCTCAGAAACATTCAAGAAAGTGTCTAATTCTGGCCATAATGGTGAGTTAAATACACTTGGTTTATGTTTTGTATTACAACTAGCCACATCTTCATTGAAAATAAGCTTTACGTTTAATTTCCTAACATAATCTCTCAAATCTTTAACCATATCACATTTATCTGCCCTTCTAGATGGCACAAAACTCCACCCCCTTTTGATAACATTACAATGAAAGTAATTTAAAAACACTTTCGATAAATTTACAATTTTAAAACTGTCCTTTGACATACCTAAATCTTTTCATGTTTCCCCTCTGTCCATTTTGCTTGTACTTTGATTCCAATTATTTCAAAAATGTCCTCTTCGCTATGTTTGATTCTTGGGTATAACAACTTGTGGGGTCTATATCAGTTCATCAAAACATCTGAAGTTTGAACACCATAATTTCAAACTTCAAACCATGAACTGCAAAAACATCGAAGTCTTAAAACAGCGATTTTTTTCCCAGGGAAAAAAAATGCTGTTCCAAGAAACACACACGCAACACAAACACACCAAAACAACATCAATCCACACACATACACTCAAAATCCTACATATAACCCTACACTAAACTGTACATACACTACTACCTATCCACTTACCTTAACCCAAACCCTAACCCTAAGGTCCATCACTATCGCACACTCACCTGACCCATGCCCTAACCCTAACTCACCTATCCCACCCTAACCCTAAAGTCTTTCACTATCGCACATCCACCTTACCTACGCCCTAACCCTAACTCACCTAACCTGTGCCCTAACCCTAACATCCACACAAAATCACACACTTACTTGAATCTGACCCGTAACTTTCCACCACAGTCCTGATACTCGTGAAGCCACAGAAACGGCCCATCGAATTCTTTCCCTGGGAAAGAATTCAGTGGGCCGCGACTTCGCGATTACCAGTGTTCGAACTTTACAGTTCGAACATCTGGTATTTGATTTTCAACCATTTTGACAGACTGATATAAACCCCAACTTATGCCCATGTTTGGTTTCTAGTCCACATTCCCTGGTAAATCTCTACGGGTTGAAAAACCTGTTCTTTATGATTTCTAATGTTATTTGGCACTGCATTTTGAGCAGAATTTCTTCTTTCTTGGGGTGTATTCCTTTGCCTTTTCTGGGCTAATTGCTCAGAATTCCTTACACTGCTCTCTTTGGCATTGCTTGGTGTTGCTGAACACCTTTCACTTTGATTGTCATGTTCCTGAGTCAACTGACTGTTAACCTGAGGTTCTAATGTCAGGTAAGCCACTCCATTGGAATAATCAGATATGTCTCTCTAAATCTTTTTGGTTTTATGCTTTTTCAGAGAGTAATTTTCTTTACTCAGCCTGTCTTGTATGCATAGCTGGCCTTAGGCATAGGCCAACTAGGCGGCCGCCTAGGGCGCCAATCTAGCAGGGGCGCTTTTCCAGTATTTATTTGGCGTAGGTAGACCAGGATGGAGGCACCAGTTAGTGTTGTGAGGGGCACCATGAAGCCCTTTTGCCTAGGGCAACAGTTGACCTAAGGCCGCTCCTGTTTGTATGATGCTAAATTTATCAACAAAATTCTTGGTGTTGATGTTATCTTTTAATGAATATTAAAGAGAGCGAATTTTGCCAATTAAATTGCCTGTTTTACTTTTGTTAAATTCAATAAGCATTTCCAGGTAATTCAACTCTGATTCACTTCTACCCATTGCTTAAATAACTCTGCTGGCAAGTTGCCACCTATGGGCATTTTATTCTCAGTCCCTTATGTACAACATTTGCTTATAGAAAAATTTTGAAATATAAAATATCCCATTGCACTCATTTGAGCCTGATAACTTTCATTTTAAGCTCTTTAAAAGATTCAGTGGTATTGCTAGCAGGCTTTTCAGAAGTTTGTAAGTCTGTCAAATCAAATGGAATGATCGGAATTGCTAAACAACCTGTTAACACTTTGTCAGGTCTCCAAAACACAACATTTGAGATAGAACTGGAGTCGCTATTGACCCTTGGTATATTGGACCTGCTTATACATCCTTCTTGGTTTAAAACTATGGAACCATTCAGTGTATCATGTAAAATAAATCCTGAGGGGAGCATCATGAAACTGGAACCACCTTCATTATCCATAATGTCCATAATAGTTATAACACAACAAAAAACAGAAAATAAAACCACAAAAGTCACAATAGATAAAATAGCCCAATTAATTTAATTGTATAAATATGATGTCTTTTTCTTGCAGCATTCAGTCTGGAGAAGGTCTCAAGAAATGATAGAAGTACTTACTGAATGTTGATTCGATAAACTATTTTAGATTTTATTTAAGCCGTTTTTATTTTATAGATAGACAAAAATATAGATTAAAATAAACAGATATAAAGAGACATACAGATAAACACACATACAGATACACCTCCCAGATCTTATTTGCATATAGTTGCACATTTACGTGGACACATGCAGCATGTTACACCCATCCTTTTCTAAGATGGAGAGCTCCCAAAAAAGCAAGTTATAGGCTCTTTATATAATAACTGTTTGTAACTAACTAAAGGCATGTGTTTTTTTTTTTTAATTTCTGACCATTGTCAATATGAAAAAATCCCTTATCTCCTCAACTTTAATGTATTAATTACACTTGGATTTATTATGTATGCCAGTTTGACCATTTCATGAAACTTGGAATAACAATCGTTACACATAAGATACAAGGCTACTTTAGATTCCTAAATCGATGACTGCTTGATCCCACAGATGACATGGCAGAGGATATAGTGGTGTCTCTTCTTTTGGGATCCTGTAGTATTTTGTACTGCAGATTGCACGCCTCAGTACTGCCTGCTGTACTTCATTCAACATTTCTGAGCAGTATATTATTTCTCTTACTATTTTTGTTCTTTGTATTTTTCTTTTGTATCTTTTCAAGTGTTTGTGTTCTATGCTGTTTAAGTCAGCATTGATTCCTGTACACAACTAACTTCTTCCTTGAAAGGAAAATAAAACTGATTTTTTTTCTTTCTAATGAATTTTTCTTGTTCTTCCATTGCTAACTTTTTCCAGTAAATAGATTCCTAAGACAGTGCCATTACAACTCCAAAGTTTTTTTAACTTGTTTTCTCTCATTGATAAACTTAATATTATATTCCCAAAGTTCTTTCAATTTTTTACTTGTTTTTCTCTCATACTTAAACTTGGTGTTACATCTCCAAAGTTCTTTTACTTGTTTTTCTATCACTAGTAAACTTTGTATTAGCTAAACTAACTCTTGTTCATCTTCTAACAGTTTTTCATGTGCATAAGGTAAACTTGTCCTACTCAATGTAATAAGCAGTTTATTGGCTTATCTGTTTCTCACTTTCAGATCATAGATCTGTAGATTAACAACTTTTACATTCTTAGATATAGTTTTACTACACCTTTTTGAGTATCAAATGTCAAGAATCTTACTGCTTGAGTTCGTATCACCAATACTGAACTTTTTGTTTGCTATTTTCCTTTGGGAATTTCTGTCACTGCAGTTTTTAGTGTGCACTGGCAGTGTTTTTTTATTTATTTTTGTTTTGCTTTTTATACTTTCCTCATTCTTCAGTGCCCGTGTGACTAAGGCATTGTTATATCTAATTTTAGGTGTGTGTGTGTGGTGATTGCCCCCCCTATATGACATCAAGAAAAAACAGTTACTCCCCCAACACTGGAATGAGTTCCCAACGAGTTCAACTCTGAGAACTGAGAGGTCACTGAGTTAAATAACAGTGATTCACAGGTAAAGGCTTGAGACATCATGAAGAAAGAGTTTTGAAGATGATAGACATATTCAAGGAATTTCTGACATCATCATATTACTGCTAATAGTTCATTTTCTACCTGAGTATATCTCTTGTTTGCATTTATAAATGTTCTTGATTCATAGGAAACGTATGCATTGTCTTGTAAGATCAAAGATCCAATATCATTCTGACCTCAATCTACTTGCAACACAACTAAATTATTCAAATCATCATAATTTATCAAACAGTTCCAGACATTCTGCATTTGTTCCATTAGAGACAATTTACACAAAACTCACAAGTTACCTTCTCTTTATTGCTTTTGATGTTTGCTCGCAGAATTTGCCTGTGCTGTGATCATAGTGATTTGCCATATACATCTATTTCCAGACTATGCAAAGACATTCATTAAAACTGACTATCATCTTTGTTTCATCTTGGGCATTCGATTTCACAGTTCTTCTCCATGATTCCTCTTGTTGTGATTGGTGTTACCTTCCACACATACTAGATTTTCACAGAACAGTACTAGTGTAAGTGGCCAAATTATCCTCCCTATCTTGGCTTGGGAATATGCTCCCTGACCTGTGTTTAATTTCCCCAAATCTTTTGGGTTTCTAATACCATGACGGGAATGGACCCCATTCCTAAGTCAAAGTATAATTAAAGTTCATGAAATTAGTATTGTTTCAGTCTTTAATGTCAGCCAGCAGTGCTCTTCACAGCACCCTCAGTATGCCCATAACTGACTCCTTCTGCAATTCTTATGCAGCATATGGAGTTATATAACAGTAACACATGTAAATATAACTGTAAATTCTTTTTTTTTTTTATGAGACCCATTGCTCCTACTACTGTTGGAACTGTCCGGGTATCCGTCTTCCCCAATGCCCTAATTTCTGCCTGCAAATCCTGTTATTTTATGACTTTGTGTCTCTCTGTATCTAAGGGACTATAATCACCAGGTGTAGCAACTTCAGTGATCAATTTACTTTTTGTTTCTTTTCATAGACTAGTATATCTGGTTTTCTCACATCTATTTTTTGAACTGTTGGTAATGAGTGATCCTATATGATACAAACATTACCATTTTCTATAATGCTTTGTAGCTCATGTTTCCAATACTTCTCAGCTACTTCAGTATTATAATCTTTCACAATCACCAATGCAACAGACTTGTCACATTATTATTCTTTTCAGTATGCAAGCCCTCTGCCATTAATGTATCATACCAAGCAACAAGATATGCAATTGTTTCCAATTCTGGTTTATAACACCTATATTTGTCTATGTCTTCAACATGTTCGATAAACTTTGTATACCAACATGTACATAGTCCACTATCTTGGGCTGCCAATATTAACCTTTCAACTTTTGATTTAAATTCACCTGTCCTTAACCATTTCTGCATCAGATCCTGAGTGACTTAAGGCTATTACAGGAGTTTTCTGTAGTATGTGTATGCATTTTCCACATTTCCTCCCTTCTAATCTGATCTTTAACCTTATATTCACTCTTTTTTTTTTTGGTACATTCAGTTGCTGCTTGACTTTTGTCTACGTCTGGCTTTAATTTTCATTCCCACTTGACATCAATATGCTTTTGCTAAACTAAGCAGGTAAGTCATCTTAGACTTGTTCTCCTAATGTTTTAAAACATTCACTACATTTGGAACTTCTGAGGACAGCTGATATGTATGCAGTCCTGTGATTGCAGATCTATACACGCAATCAATTTTGAGGAGGTCCCTACCTCTTTCAGAACAGGGAATATAATGTCTTAGTATACAATGATTTTCATTAATCATTTGATAAGTGTGCAGTGTTTTTCTTGTTTTACTCTCCAACTAATCCAGTTTTGAGGCCAGAAAATCACCCCAAATCTGTAAGTTAGAACAGGAAGAACAAATTCCTTTATAGCTTAGAGTTTGTTCCTAGATGTCAGGGCTGTTTTCAGTATTTGTTTTCTAAAATATTCCTTACTAAGTTTTATTCACATTTGTTCATTTTTTATTGTTGATCCTTGATCAATTCCAAAATGTAGACTTCCTTCTGTTGATGTTCTGTTCAAGTTCCTTTATATCACGGACTGGTATGGTCTCGGTATTGCAATTTCCTGCTTTAAAAGTTGATTTTTCACATTTCACAAGACAAAATGACATTGCTCTATCATCTGAGAAAGCTTTGACCACTTGCAGCTGTGCTTTCAGTTCCTTATCCGAAGAACTATACAGTGTTATATCATCCGCAAAAAAGAAGAAAAGTCTTTGCGCTTTGTTGTTTTTTTTGGGATCCAAGTTGCAACTATGATCTAATCTGTTAAGTAGACAGCTTAGTGGGTTAAGGGAAGACAATAGAGCAGTGGGGACAAGGAGTCAGCCTGGAATATACCCCTTTAAATTTTTATCCCTGGGATAATAATCTGTCCTTCATTATGGCTTAGTTGCAAAGTGGTTTGTCACTGTTTCATTGTCCAAACAAAAAGAGGTAAATACTCCAAGACAATCAAAGCCAACCAGGAAACTGCGAACCAGTTTCGTGGTTGGCTTCGATTGTCTTGGAGTATCTACCTCTTTTTGTTTGGACTTTATTTTCTCTATATGAGGTGATACCTTACCCTGTTTTGTGTTCTTTTTTTCATTACACTGTTTCATTGTCACTGTAATGTAATTGATCAATGTAGGGTGAATTTTATACACTTGTAAGCACTCTTTTATGCATGAATGTGGGATGCTGTCAATTTTTTTTGTAGCCTATCCATGCCAGACTTAGATTCTTCCCCTTTTACAATTCTCCATAAGACTTTATTTAACAAGAAATGATTGCTTGTTCCATATGACTTTGTATTGTTACCCATTTTTTTCTGTTTCCATGGTTACATTTTCTTCTAAATGACTATAAACTCTTTTGGCATTAATTCCAGTATATAATTTATACATAATCATAAGGCAAGTTATTGGTCTATAGTTTTTAGATATTTTGCAGGTTTATTCTTAAGGAGGATTATTGTTTTCCCTGTTGTAAACCAGGTTGACATCTGTTTGGTGTGCTTATATAAACAGTTCTTACTCAAGGCTAAATCTTCATGTAAAGATGTTAATACTTTTAGCCATAAATTAGGTACTGCATCTGGGCCTGGGATTTTCCAGTTAGGAGTTTATCTTAATTTTTATTTCAATTTCTCTGGCTATTACTTAATCCCATTCCATATCCTGCACATTTCAACGTTGTATTCTTCCTTTTACTTCTTCTATCCATTTAGGATATTAATTATGTTTCACAAGATCTTTATAGATATTTCTCCAAAATGTATGTATTTCTTCTTTTTTGTTGGTGTTTCTATTCCTTTTGCCTTGTTTCCCAAATCTCTATAAAACTTTTAGGATCATCAATAAATTGTTTATTTTGTACTTTTCCTTTATATTCATCTGCATATCTTCTAAGTTCTTCTGCCCGTGCTGATATCTTTAGTTTATTATTTGCAGTAGTGTATGATAGATCCTGGTCTGTTCTGATACTGCACATTGCTTTCATCACATCTAGCTTTTTAAATATTTTTGTTAATCTGTTCCCTCTTCTGTACTCTTCTAACAGTGACACTTCTTGTCTTAATTGCTTTACAGTTTTCGGTATTCAGTACTTCCATGATGGCATTTGATTTCTCCCCTTACTGCCCTGTGTTTTTGTGGTTAAGACTTTATCTGCTATTAATTTTAGCTGTGCAGTAATATATACTATTTATTTGTATTATATCACATGAATTCTATGATCAGTCCTGATAATTGTTCTCAGTTGTTTTATCAGACTTCTATCATTTTGGGTCTTATTAGCTTTCTGTAATCTATTTCTCTCATTGATCCTAACATGTCTATCCATCTCTATTAAATCTAGCAACTATTCTTTTAGATCATGTTCTTCTAAACTAATAGCACATTCTGTGTTCCCCTTTTCTTTTGGGCATTCTACAGAGAAAGTTCCAGAACATCTTCCTGTGAAATAGTGTCTTCCACTTCATTCTGTGTCATCCATTGCTCTTTCATATGGCAACTCACTGGCCTATCACTCCGCAACATTGACTATGTCAGAGATGCCACCGTTTCCTGTTTCTTTCTTTGCTGTGCAGCTCCAGTTGAACTTTTGTACTGGTTTCCTGCTGACATCTCTAGAGTATCTTCATATGGCAACTGATAAGATGCTTCCCACTCCACTGGTTTCTCCTTAATTTGGGGACTCATTTTTGTATCATGCTGTGATGTTATCAGAATTAGATTTTCTATACTAAATCATTCAATTTATAGATAATCCATAAATTCAGTTTCTATTTCTTTAACGTCTCGATTTCTAATCCTCTTTTCTACTTTTCCCCCTTTGTTTTCTTATTTTTTGTATTGTTAACATTTTCTATAACTGGATGCCTTTGCCTGTATTTCTCTTCAAATATCTTTGATACTGCTATTTTTGTATTCATTAGTTTTGCTTTCTCCTTTGCATAAACATTGTACCATATTAAATCTGTTTTTTCTTTCCTGTGTCCATATTTCCTCTTCAGATGTTTCCCATTATTCCAGTTTCTACTTACTCTGGGACTCATTGTTCAACCATGCTGTGACATAACCAATGTTAAATTTTCTACACTATATACCAATAACTTAAGCTTATTTTTTTTTTTTTTTTTTTAGTTCTATCTTCTGTTCTTCATCACTCCTTTGTGATCTTTTTTTGCATTGTGTAATTTTCCATATATAGGTGGCTTTGTCTGTGTTGTTTTTTCTCTTGATTAATTTGACTTTCTCCTTTTTAAAAGTATTACTCTGTGTCAGATTTCTCTTTCTTTCCCATGTCCATGTTTCTTTTTTATACCTTTCAAACATCTCTAGATTTTGTTCTTAATATTTTTGGACTTCCTCGGTCACTTATTTTTCTAGATGGCCCAAGGTTTCTTAGTCTATATAATATTTTTCATGAATCTTTTGTATTAATGATGACACATTTGCATTTGAAGCTTTTGACAGTTTTTCTTGTGCAAGTATTTTTCATTCCTCTAATATTGCCTCTCCATTTGGATCCTTCCCTGTCTGCGCTTGGGAATCTGCTCGCTCAAATCCTCTGCAGGGTATCCTATGTAGTGTCAAAGATTACCTTCTATTCATACTTGAGCCAAGCAGAATGGTAGGAGTATTTTATTAAATCAAAGTTAACTGGTTTCAGTTGTTGTCTTATCTTCAATGGTTTATACTAGTAAATTATTTCAAACCTGTTTAGTCACTCTCAGCTGTTTGTGGAATGTGACCTTGAATCCTTGCCCCATTTTTTTCTGCAGGGGAGTGGTGAAGTCATTCTCTCAACAAAACCCTTTTGTTCTGGATATGACTGAGCCAAACTGTAAAGATAACTTGCACATATTCCAGGACAAGCTCAAACATGCTGATATGGTTGTTAATCTTCTGTGTTTCAGTTTTCTTCAATACACTTTCCCTGCAATTTATTACTCACTTTGACCCAACATCAGTATCCCATCTGTGCTTCATCTCATAATTACTAGCCTATACTAATCTCATCACTCCTCCACTATTATTGTTTTGTTTTAATTGTTTATGAACTGGTAAAAGAAGGGCTTCAGCCATTTAACAACATCTTTATTTTGGCAGCATCGAGAAAGACTGTGAAGACAGATCCTACATATGGCAGTACAACATCCACTGAAAGACTGAGGCTTGTTCTTTTTGAGTTACACACAGCATATGCTTGTCAATCAGTAGTCCAATGCACAATGCTAGGATTACTTCTGTGAATACCAATGCTTCAGTTTTAATCATCAATAATCACCCATTCTTTTCCCTGCCCCCTTGAACTTTCCCTTTAAATTCCATGTTTATCTCTGGCATCCATTTCTTTCTTAGCACTCCTAATGCTATTGCATTTTATTTAATATATAAGATATTCCCCATAAATCACCTATGATTTACTGAAAATCTTACCATGTATAATACATTGACTGCCTTTGAAATGGTTATAATCGATACAAATTCTAAGGTCCATTCTGTTCAATCTAACGTTAACACAACTTTGTGAAATGTGAAAAGCACAACAAATGTAGAAACTGAACAAACAAATCAAAGGCAGTCTGAATGAATGAAGGAGCGATCACAATTCCTTAGCGCTTTCATCCAAATTTATTCTCTTGAACTTCTTCAGAAAATGTTAACCTCCAAAAAACACACCCCTTAAATACACTTATGTCAAATCACATGACTGATGATGTCTTACATCCTTAACTCATGTTAAAGGCATAAAAAACATACCATAAAAACTGTCACAATATAAGTAAATATGCAAATAAAACAATACATATGTATTATATACAAGTGTATAAACACAAATACACATCCTAACAAAATTTGTCATAAAATATTGTTCAAACTTGAATTATCTAAGTGTTAAAAGCACTTAATGCTGACTGATACTCTCGTTCAGACTGGGAGCTCTGTCCGCTGCCAAACTAATTTGCCACAGAAACTCCTTACATTCTAATGCCAACTAATAGTTCCCTGTATATTCTATCCAGGGAACAAAATCTATCACTGAAAAAGTGAAGTTCTTAAAACTTGTGCATTGACTAGCATGTTTGGTTAAGGCATTAGTGAAGTCTTTCTTTCTAATAACTAATGTGTGTTCGTAAATTCTATGTTTTAAACACTTAATGGTTTTTCCAATATAAAAACAAAAACAGGAGTTACATGTGGCCATGTACACTATGTTGGAACTCTCACAATTAAAGTGATTTCTCACCCAAATGGTTTTGTTCAAATGTCTAAGGTATGTGAAAGAAGTGTTGCTAATGTACATACATTGTTTACACATCATACAAGAGAATGTCCCTTTAACACTGTTATCATTAAATGCAGTTTGGGACAAACGTAAGTTGTCCTGAACCCATAAGTAAAGGGAGGGGGAGGGGGAGCAAGACTGCGGAGTAGGTGAGTGGGTGATTATGATTAGTGTTATGGGGATGAAAGAGTGAAAGGGGATTGGAGTAGTTAAGAAAGTGAGGTGAGGTAAGGAAGGGTGGGACTCATGATGATTCAAGTGTTGGGAGCTAAAGGAAGTAGTAACATTTGGTGGCTGAGAGTACAGCTAGCTCACGTCCAGTTGAGGTATTTGGAGGATTGAGGTATGTTTTGGAAAGGATGTGATGGATGAGCGGCATTGTGGGGGTTGGTAGGTTGTGGACATATATATATTATATATATATATATATATATATATATATATATATTCGCCACAGCGGAACTCTGGACCGCTAATGATTAGCAGTAGAGTTTTACGTGCTGGATTGATTGCCAGGCCTAACGCACAACCTTCAATGAAGGAACGCCCATGTGTGTGTATGGTTTTTTTTTCTCCTTTCCTTCTTTTTCCCTGGTGCGGGTGTGTGTGTGGGTGGTGTGGGGATCCTGCAGGGCCAATAGTGGTGGTCTAGGGATCAGAGGGGTAGGGGGAAGGTGATAGGTAGGGGGACCTTGCAAGAAAGCTGCAGCTGCTAGCGAGGTCAGGGTGGTTTGATAGGCTTACCTGTAGTTTGGTGGTGGTGGTGGTGAGGATTATTGAATTCTCCCGGGGGGGGGGGGTTTGCTCTCCCTGGTGGGTTGGCGGATGGTGGTCCGATCCACACGGTCCTTCCTAGGCCTGGGGTTGGCACTCTGCTGGTAGTAGGCCTCGTGGTCGGAGGGTAAGGCATTCCGTGGTGGCTTCCCTGCCCGATGGGGGTTTTCGCAGTTCTTGTTGGTGATAGTGGTGAGAGATAGTGAATTTCTCCCTGTTGGGTTCATACAGTGGTTTCCCACTGATTTCCTGGCTCTTCTGTGGAGTTGCCGGTTTTTCTGTGGTTTGCGGCTGGGCTGGGTGCGCGCATGCGCAGTAGTGGTGGCAGGTAAGCCATTACATTTAGTTTTAGGTGTACACTCGACACTGTGGGCTGTGAGAACACAGACCCGCTTAGGAATAGTGCTCAGTCTCTCCTGGGGCGAGGAAGCATGTGGGTTATGCCGGGACCCACGCAATATAATAAAATTAAAAAAAAAAAAAACTTAAATAAATAAAATTATAAAAAAAAAAAATAATAACTCACATTAAGTTACAGGGATTGCTGCTGTGACTGAGAAGGAGAGGGAGGTTAAGACTGTACATCTGGAGATGAGAGCACTTCACTGATGATCTTCTTAACACAGAATTAGAGTGTTTCTGGGAAGGTGCAGCAAACAGATGACACTACTGCTGTGGTCTTGTAAGCAGTCCCTTCAAATGTTAGTTGCTTTGCAATGTATGTCACTGTGGATACACAAGTATGGCCACTTTAATGCTGTGGATGACCATCTCTTTTAACCGGTTTAAGGATAACAACAAGGATCCTTGCAGGGACTTCCATCATTCAGCATATACCTTTCTGATTTCTAAAGTGGGGAGTGCTAGTTAACCAAGTTGTTGGTAATTGCTAACCTGGGTGTTAAACTTAGATCCCTTTTGGATACGTGGAAGCAGGCCGGGGGGAACAACAGAATGGTCAATCACTTGCTTATGCCAGGGGGGAGGGATATCTCTGAGTTAGGGGTTGGTGAGGCAGTATTAATGTTGTGTGTTTCTTTCTGCAGATGGTGACATTAACAGGATTACACCAGCAAAGGCAAGCTATCGTAGCCCAGGAGGAGGAATTATTCCAGGACATGGCAAGGTCCGTGGCAGTGGTGGAATCAGAGCCAGTTCCAGGTCGGAAGAGACGGCGCTCTGTGACAAAGACTCCAGGCTGGGGGAAAAGTCAGCGGGTGAAGAAGCAGATGGTTGCAGTGGATGTCCTGGTTCCCAGTACGTCGCAAGGCGAAGGTGCAGGTAATGATATTAATTTACCAATGGCTGGGGAACTAACTGGTGAGGACGTTGAGCGGGATGAGGTTGGAATATTGTTGGGTGGGGACCTGGAAAGGGGAGAACAAGTGGCAGAGAGGGTGCAAAGGGGGTGGGGACAGGCAGCCGGATATGCGGGCAAACAGATGGCTGGAGTGGACCTGGGCTATAGGGACCGTTCGGCTGGCTCAGAGGTAGGTTCAGACTTTGGGCTGCAGCTGGGGGGCTGGTTAGCCACTCAGGCCCTGGGACAGGACAATAAAGCAGTTATTTTAACCCCACAAATCCCGGGGACAGTGAAGGAGAAGATCTGGAAAGGTGAGTATGTTGATGTGTTTGAGCTGATAGATGTGGAAGAGGTCCAGAGGTTAGTGGAAGCAGAGTCAGATACTGGCAAGGACTTGCTGGCCACATTAGCAGCATTGGGGAGGACAGGTAAGCTTAGACCTAGGACATGGGAGAATTGCGTGGTCGGTTTTATTTATTACATGGCGGTGCAGCTGGAGAAGGATGGAGCATTGGCTTTGCCTCTTTTGGGGTACTTCCTCACCATTCAGGAGGCACAATGTTTAAGGTCAGGGAATGCATGGCTGTGGCATGATCAGCAGTTCCGCATATGGAAAGCCATTGACCAGTCTTTGCGTTGGGAGGTGCGTCATCCTGATATATGGTTAGCTACGATGATGGACAGCTTTGGTGGGTTTAATAGGAGGATGAACATGGATGATGCAGGTAGTGTGTTGCCAGTTTAACAATGGTACTTGTTCATGGGTTGGGTGCAAATTTGCATACACCTGCTTAAGGTGTGGAGGAAATCATGCTGTGACTTACTGCAGATGGTAGGGTTTTGGGTCATGGAACAACAATGGTACGGGGTAGAAGGGTAACTTTCTTTCCTCTCACGGGTTACAGCCAGCTTGGGGTAGAGGCAATTTTCATGGATACAGGGGATTTGGATGCTTTAGAGTCAGTAGGGGGAGGGGTGCCAGTCCCCATTAAGGTGGAGGTGTTGGAGGATATGCTTCGGCAGTTTCCTGGTCTTGCCCTAAAGAATGAGGTCATACAGGGGTTTCAGTGGGGATTTCCTATAAAGTCCACTGTGAGATTGGGGGTTGTTAGAACCTCCATTCAGTGCAATGTAAAAAGGACATCTTGGAAGACCTGGTGGGAAAGGAGTGTAGGGCAGGGTGTTTGTGGGGTCTATTTGATAATCTGCATTTTTGTTAGCTACAAGGTTTGTCTTTGTGGTTAGTTCTGAAGAAATGCCCTCAGGAGTTTAGATTGATACATCATCTTTCATTTCCGGAAGGGGGGGTCAGTGAATGATTTTATTGCAAAAGTTAAGGTGCGTTACACCTCTTTGGACGATGCAGTGAGGGTGATCAGGGAATTTCGGGAGCCGTGGCTGGTCAAAGTTGACATTGAGTCAGCTTTTCATTTGTTGCCCATCTGGCAGGAGGATTGGCCGTTATTGGGGATGAAGGTTGATGATAAGTACTATTTTGACATGGCTATGCCAATGGGTTGTTCCGTTGCATGTGCGACATTCGAGAAATTTAGTACCCTTTTATATTGGATTTGGAATCAGAGGGTGGGTACGCACAAGGCAGTGCATTATTTGGATGATTTTTTGCTAGTAGGAGAAGGGAGGGTGGGGGCTCAATGTGGGTTGCAGGAATTTACAAGCATTTGTGAGGAATTGGGTGTACCATTGGCACAGTATAATATGGAAGGTCCGGCGAGAACTTTGGAGTTTCTGGGGTTAATGGTAGATGCAGAACAGGGATTGTTTTGCTTATCTAAGGATAAGATAGAGAGGCTGCGGTCAGTCATACAGGGGTGGTGGCCTAGAATAAGATTCGGATTGGTTCAGTCATGGAACTGTTGGGGCTGCTGAACTTTGCCTGTCAAGTGGTGCATCCAGGGCAGATGTTTTGCAGGGCTTTAGCTAATATGTTGAAAGGGGCTAGGAGCAAGCATCATTGGGTGAGAGTGACCAAGTTGGTGCTGGAGGATTTGAAGTTGTGGGATAGTTTTGTGCAATAATTTTATGTGATTTCCTTTTGGCAATCAGACTGGGTGGGTCAGGAGGAACTTCAGTTGTTTACAGATGCGGCAGGGGGTATCAACATGGAGGTTTATTTTGGGGGGAGGTGGTTTGCAGCGGAATGGCCTCAGGATTAGAATGAAGAATGGAGGCGTGATGTGGCTTTTCTAGAGTTGGTGCCAATATGGGCAGCTTTGGTGGTGTGGAAGAAGCAGTTGAGGAACAACATGTCAATAGGTTCTACTTTATTTCTATTAAATCTTTGTTCCTATAGAATAAAAGTATATATCTAATAACTAAAACCATATTTATAATATATGGAAACTAATATATCAAATACTTATACTGACAGAATAATTATTTAAAATTGAATTATTATATTGTTATAACAAACGAAATATATACAATTTCTAACTACCAAACTTAAACAAAGTGTACCACAAGTATATATATATTTTTATATTTATATTGACATTTTACTACCAGGTTAATGTTTTGCCAAAAGCTACCTTTCAAGCTGATTTCATATAATTCATTATTTGAAAGTTATTACTTGATGCTTGCTCTAAAAAGAATTTAAATAGTTATTAATTGATGCTGGTTTTTAAATTGTTTTAAATTATTCAAACTAACTTGATCTTTATTATTTTATTTTTAAAAGTGTTTAAAATTTTAACATAATAAGTAACGGAATATCAGCTGATCAGCAGGAAGTTACTTAAAGGATGTGGTTAATTAATTAATTTACCCTCTGATGAAGTTCGTACACTGTGCGTACGAAAAGCTAACCGAGTGCTTAAGGAATAAAGAGAGTTTTTTTACAGACTGCAGTTGCCTTTTGTGTTTCAGTAATACCAAAGAAATGTCCCATACACGGGTGTTTAACTAACAAAATCTTGTAAGTGTCATGGTCTATACTACCTTGGCAAAACATGTCAAAAAGGTGTGTATTAACTCTCAAAAAACTGATAATGATGTTATTATCCACGTGCATATATGCTGTATTATTCAATAACATGTTTTCAATATGTTTGGCATATTTTTCAGTACACATAATAACTACCATACCACCTTTATCAGCTCTCATTACTCTGAGGTCTTTATTCTTACTTAGAGTACATAGTGCCTGGTGTTCTTCCACAGTCAAATTGTACATATTAGTATATTTTGTAATATGCCTCATATCTAGTTCAAACATATCACCAAACACTTGCAAGGTGTTACACAATGGAGGATTGTATGTACTGTTTCTTTTAAATTTAGTAAAATTATTATAAACCTCATGTCTGTCAACATTTATATCATGCAAAATATAGCGGAGATTCAATTTTCTCAAAAAAGTTTAAAGTCAACTATCAATTTTGTACTGTTGACTGAAAAACTAGGTATGTAAGAAAACCCTTTTTTCAAAACTGAAATAACATCTTTAGATAAAATGCTATTAGACAAATTTAAAATGTGAATTTCAAAGTCAGAAACAGTTAGTTCTTCTTTGTGTTGTTTCTTCACCTTGTTTTAGTTTTGTTCTGGGCCTTATTCAACCACTTGGGAGGCCACTTGTTGCCACCCTGGTCCATTAAAAAAGGACCCGACCCTCGAGAATTTTCCGAGGTAGAGGCAACCTTAGCAAATGATGCATTACTGTTACCAGAAACTGTTGAACTTTGCTGAACGGCAGTACTGCTGGGAAACATTATTACATGTTACAATATTACCATTTTCAATTGCATTGTTATCCTTGCGACTATTAGCCTGGATAACATTATTGTCATTAGCAGTCACAATTGTGTTCTCTTGATAAACCCTGCGGCGTTGCAACGGTTAGGCCTCATTATTAGTATAAGCTAATAAGTCTCTCCGTAATTTGGACTGCTTCCTTGTGACTATAGGTGCTCTATGTCTATCAACCTTTGCCCCTGTACTGCTGTATAAATCAGATAATACATTGAAACAATTTTTGACACAACTTTCTCTCACCTTTCATTCAACTTAATCTTAATATTAACAATAGCCTATTTTACCTTTCCTTCAACTCTCAAAATTAATAATAAAAAATATGATCTTAAACTTCTACAGAAATCATCACAATATCCATTTATCAGCACACAGTTAACAGACTGCCCCTGCCTTCACTTTTAGCAACATAAACTTATTTTTCATACTATCTTTCCTCCAGTGGCAGCTTTCTTTCAACAAACCAACTTCTCACTTTTACTATCATGCTCAAATAGTTATAAATTATCTGCTAGCAAATAATTATATTTGTATGCTGCTCAAACTTTAGAAAGAATACATTTTGACAAAACTTTTCATTGTCTTACCATCTGTAATGCATATATAAGCTGTTTTAACATCTACGGCACTTCAGCAAATTTTCATGCTACATAAAGAGAAGAAGATGAGAGCTAACAGCATGATTTGCTTCTTCTATGCCACCTCTAAGATTTGAACAAAGCCATTCTCTCTAACTTATGTACAACCAGCTTTAAGACTCTACTCATCTCCAAAAAACCTACTGAGTAGTTCCACAACCTGTTTTTGTATCACACCACTAGCCTCACTAATTTTTATGATCCCTACTATCATATCACAACTATAATAATATCATTATGACCTCTCATTCTGAACCTCTTACCACTTTACTTCTCCTGTCTTCCACTCTACTCACTCTACTGACATAACTGCTTTCATTCGATTAAATAAGCTGTTCTTTCATGCATACTACAAGTATCTAAGTCTTCTCCTCTCTAGAATGTTTATCAACTCCATCCCCTCTGATCTTCTCTTCCTATTCCCTTTATGTATAAATTACCTTATGTTTAGATCTTTAAATTCTGCTAACGCTAATAAATGTGATCTAAGTTAGAATCACCAAGCTCTCCACAGTAGCTTGATTTCAAACTGCTTATCTGGACCAAAGCCAAAGTCATGGTATTTGGCACTGGTTCTAGGCTGGTCGGCACTCCTTACTCTACAAAAACAAGTATATGGAAAGGGTTTGTTCATTTAAACTTCTTTGGCACCACCTGGACTCATTATTCTCAGCTTAATCACATATTTTTCATTTCAAGTTCAAGATGAACTGATTCCTTTTTATTCTGCTTCCACAGACTCATATGTATTCTTACTCCACAAACATGACAAGGTATATTTTAGGGCTGACTTCATTATGGCCTTGTTTTGAGTTTGTGGGGAGGAGCAGGTGAGAAGAAGGATCTCCAAGTCATTTCTAATGATCATGCCAGGTGGCTGACTGTTAAAGAACATCAAATCTTACACTTCATGGCATTGGTCCTCTACTTGCCTCCTATTTCCATCCTAAAATCTAATGTCACTATCTGCGGTCTTATACAAATGCAGCAGCACCTCTACCTTACAGACCTTTTAAGTTTCTTCTCTCCATGCATTTTCCAACATTAATTAGGAACAGTCTATCCTTAACAACCTAAAAGCTTATTTAAACAGTCACCAGAAATAACATGCTGAATAGTATAACCAAATCTGAATTGAGAATTTTACTTTGTGTAATATATACAGGACTGCACTCGGCTGGTATGGAGTCTCTCTCTCTCTCTCTCTCTCTCTCTTTCCCATTTATACACCATGTGGTATATTGGACAACCAGGATCTCTTAGCACTCATTGTTTCTACAACAGTTATGGGTTTTACGGCCTCAGTTTGCTATTCCAAGGCCCACCCCTCCTCAGAGGGTGCACCACACACACTTGCATGGGCACACTCACACTTAGGGAAATTTAGAGTGTCCAATCCACTTACTACATGTCTTTGGAATGTGGTAGGAAGCAGAAGCACCCAGAGGAAACACATGCGAATGCTGGGAGGACATGCAGACTCTGCACAGAAGGCACCCCAGCCAAGAACCCAACCGGAGAACTCTTCCTGCGAGTAAGTGTGACAATGTTACCTACTACACCACCCCTGGTATGGAGTTTATTTTTCTCTGCCGGACAGCTGTTATCATACTTCAGAGGTTTAATAGAACGCAGCTCAGATTTGCTTGGAGCACTGCCTACCATTATTCTGCAACTTTTCATAGTTGCTGCATGAGAGACAACTCTGGCAGCTCCTTAGTTCAGCTCTACAAAAACTTAAATCTAACAGAAGAGTGTAGCAACTCGCTTCTATGCTATTCATCAGCAGTACTTTAAATGTAGGCAAAATGTATGGAAGATAGTCTGAAATTTGTTTAGACACAGGCATTTTTACAACAAAATGAAGGCAACTCTATGTCGACAGGTAACCTGGGACATAAATGCATTTCTGCCTCTTATCTGGCCTACTGCACCCACCATAACTGGAAAGGAATACGACCTGGTGCATAGGGATTCTGCCATGTGTGAACTTGTTTTGTGAGGTGCTAAAATTCTGGAGGTGGTCCCTCCTTTGGTAACATTTCATATGTGCTTAAATCTGTGCTTGTCTGCTATGGGTAAAAGTACCTTTAGAATGGATCTGGTCAGCCAATAAATGAACCTACAATCCTCTTCTCTTCTGACAGGTCATGCATTCACATCCTATTATTTTTCTATCATATACAAAGCGTTTGCACTGTGCTTTTATTTTGCAATATATCTTATTTTGCCAGACCATTTAAAAGATTAATCCCTGCATTATTGTAATATTATTTAATATACTGTGGCTACTAGGGTCTGCATACTGTGAATATGTACCTTTGTGAAGCAGGTAGCTTCCCCCATCTTGATACATACCCATTGCAATCATGATGGATATAAACATCGTTATAGTTTCTATGTCAGTACAGGTTTCAGCCTGTCTAGCAGGCAGCCAGGTTGGTTGGCAGAGACTGGAAATTTCAGGACCACAGAAATAGAGATCTTGCTGCTAGCCATCTGACAACATGACCTTTGGTTTTGGATAGAAGAGACAAAGGTCAACAATTACAGAATCAAATCAGGCAGTATTTGTTGCTAGTCATCAATGCCTTAGGGGCAAACAGGACAATCAGCCATTTCTGCTGGTGGCGAATAAGCCAAACAAAGGACAAAACAGATTGAGATGGAGTGATCTATGACAGGGATGGCCCTACAGTATCAGCACAATGCATCAGGATTAAATAATTCCTTGTGCTCCTGTTTGGAGGTGATTCACTATACATTGCCAGTAGAGGAAATCTACGTGTTGATGCTGGGATGTCGTATCCTCCCCACACATACACACATATGTATCCATGGTGATATACCAGGTTAGTTCTACCAACTAGTGGTTTGACTATACTCTTTTTACACATACCAAGTGTTTGGTAATCTGATTGCCACCATGAATATTTTTATAAGCAATTCAAGGCTGCAAACTTGGCCTGCAGCCAGTGACAGGAAACATGAGCAAAACTTAATTTGCTTCATGAACCTGCATTTCTTGCATGTCAGGACAAACTGTGGTGCTGATGTTAAGGTAACTATATTTATGCTTGCAGGAAGGTGATAAGGTTCTCTGCAGCAAAATTAGTTGACTTAAAATAAACTCATGGGAACAATGGAAACAATGGACATCAGTGATATTTATCATGGAAACAATCTACATCAGTGATATTTATCATGGGAACAATCAACATCAGTTATATTTATCATGGAAACAATCTACATCAGTGATATTTATCATGGGAACAATCAACATCAGTTATATTTATCATGGGAACAATCAACATCAGTGATATATATCATGGGAGCAACGGACATCAGTGATATTCATCATAGGAGCAATGGACATCCGTGATATTTATCACAGGAACAATCAACATCAGTTATATTTATCACGGGAACATTCAACATCAGTTATATTTATCATGGGAACAATCAACATCAGTGATATATATCATGTGAGCAATGGACATCAGTGATATTTATCACAGAAACAATCAACATCAGTGATATTTATCATGGAAACAATCTACATCAGTGATATTTATCATGGGAACAATCAACATCAGTTATATTTATCATGGAAACAATCTACATCAGTGATATTTATCATGGGAACAATCAACATCAGTGATATTTATCATGGGAACAATCTACATCAGTGATATTTATCATGGGAACAATCAACATCAGTGATATTTATCATGGGAACAATCAACATCAGTGATATATATCATGGGAGCAATGGACATCAGTGATATTCATCATGGGAGCAATGGACATCCGTGATATTTATCACAGGAACAATCAACATCAGTTATATTTATCACGGGAACATTCAACATCAGTTATATTTATCATGGGAACAATCAACATCAGTGATATATATCATGGGAGCAATGGACATCAGTGATATTTATCACAGGAACAATCAACATCAGTGATATTTATCATGGGAGCAATCTACATCAGTGATATTTATCATGGAAACAATCAACATCAGTGATATTTATCATGGGAACAATCAACATCAGTGATATATATCATGGGAGCAATGGACATCAGTGATATTCATCATGGGAGCAATGGACATCCGTGATATTTATCACAGGAACAATCAACATCAGTTATATTTATCACGGGAACATTCAACATCAGTTATATTTATCATGGGAACAATCAACATCAGTGATATTTATCATGGGAACAATCAACATCAGTGATATATATCATGGGAGCAATGGACATCAGTGATATTCATCATGGGAGCAATGGACATCAGTGATATTTATCACAGGAACAATCAACATCAGTTATATTTATCACGGGAACAATCGACATCAGTGATATTTATCATGGGAGCAATGGACATCCATGATATTTATCACGGGAACAATCAACATCAGTTATATTTATCATGGGAACAATCAACATCAGTGATATATATCATGGGAGCAATGGACATCCGTGATATTTATCACGGGAACAATCGACATCAGTGATATTTATCATGGGAGCAATGGACATCCGTTATATTTATCACGGGAACAATCGACATCAGTGATATTTATCATGGAAGCAATGGACATCCATTATATTTATCACAGGAACAATCAATATCAGTGATATTTCCACTAAAGAGTACAACCTAGCATGTAATCAGTGATCCTGGATTTGAATCACGGACTGGACACTAATCAAGGCCAAATCTGATTTGGCTTTCTTTCTGCCCAATGAGTTGTCTGCAAATTGTAATTAACCAACATTATCCCCTTTCCAACAATTCAGAATAACTACCTGATGTCTGCTCCATCTCTTCTGATCTCAATGACTTCCCTGCATGTTAGGTATTTTAATCAAAGAAATAAATGAAGGATATTAACTGTTTCTGTTGTCTCATCTGAAGTACTCTAAAATTTGTACAGTAAATAGAAGTGCGGCATTCAGCCAAGTAAATTAGTTTAAAATTTTAAACTGTCCATAGGCATACTTCAAATATTTTGTTAACAAAATGCTTATTGAATCTTTGCAAAAATCCTACTTACAGTTTGTCAAAATCAGCTTATTCACTGTGTGTGTTGTGACACAGAAAAATACAGCATACTGCCTTTCCTTACTTTTTATAATGCAGAGCATGCTGTTTTCCCTAGAGGTTCCTTACCTGACTTCTGCCCCATTGCTTCACTTCCTATCTGACCTTGAGTAAGTCGCTTTACTACTCTACCTGTGCAAATGTGAAAGGCAGATGGCAGAAAGAGGATGCTGCTAGCTGTGTATCTGCTGAGGCCTCTTGGGTAATTAGGTTATAATGTAAGAAACCTACATGCATTGATTTCCTGAGCTACTTTGTCTTCAGGAAGAAGAGGTTTTTAAAAATAAAATTTGGGATTTCAAAAGCAGGCTTGAAAGAGACTTTTTAATCTCAGCACCCTCAATGACCTTTTTAATGCTTTTGTGTGATTACAGAAACCTTTTGTCACTGGATATATTGGTAGCTAAGTAAAGGCTTCTAGGGTCATTCACCAACTAATCTTTTCTTTAATACTGGATCACAAGGGTCATTGTCAGAGGCATATAGTACCATAATGCTTCTTTGCTTAGACTGTTAACTAGCACTGTGCCAGGCCTTCCTTTGGCTCATACACTTGAACAACTGGATATTTTTTTCCTGGATGGACACTAAACAAAATTGCTGTTTATATCAAGTACAACAAATCAAAAGGTGAACAGTCTTTGAGACAAGCACTTTTCTATGACTTAAGGATTTGTATGATACGCATTAAACAGGAAAAAGGATGTAACAGTTTATGTAATTAATTACATCTTCCTTGAGAGTGATGAAAAGCAAGGTTTCCTAGTAAGTGTTAACAGTACAAAACTGAAATGTGCAGTCATGTCGCAATAAAGTCAGTACTGTTTAAGAAATGCAAACAAAGATATAAATCTATTATTAAAAATGGAATGATTATCATATTATATATTTAAAATGTGTCAGCTATGAAAGGCAATACTTTCTTTCCACAGCACATGTACATCCACTTCTTTTAGGCGGTTGTCATTTTGTGCAATGGCAGAGGGGTCATGATTAAAGTAGTAAGCTGCAATTTAATAGACTTGCTTGTTTGATTTTTACTTTTAAGTAGCTTGCAGCCATGTCTTATTAGTAAGATAGGCTGCTGGTGCAGTCACTCATAGCAGCAGTTTCAGCTATCTTGATGAATGCTTCAGGCAATGCAGAGTTCAGCATTGACTCTGAGATGGGTTGTGCTTTCTGAAGGTCAGAAACTGCAGTTGCCAAGTCATTCCTAGCATAAACTCAGAACTGAAGCATCTGTGATTAAAAAACATGTAAGAAAGTGACTTGGCTTGATACATTTAACATGTACAGCATCTTTCGTACATTTGACTGCTTGTCTACTGGTGTGCAGGTGTCAGTAAAATATCAGCTTAGTAATCACTGATTTTCATTTCATTAGCAAGAAGGGGGGTTGTTTTATGCACTCTTGGCAGTAACTACAAGCCATGTAATTACTCATGAATATTTATATTGAGCAGAAAGGGAAACATGAAAGCAGGTAGAAAACAGCAGATATTGTAGGTTTTACACATTAATGAATTAAAACTATTTACTGAACCTTTCTAAATATATTATTTTCTTTTTACACAGTTGACTGTGTGTTGATTACATGACAATGTTTGAAAAACAATCTCCTTGATTTTTAAGGTAAATTAGCAAGAAATACCCCATGAACTGTGACAGTTTGCATGCCTTCTCCACTGTGGGAAAGAGCTTTTGGGCTATTAAGAGTTCTGGGTTTTCAATAATTTGTATTACTTTGCAGACATGAATATTGCAGTTCTTAGAAATGAATGGATAGTGTATCCTGCCAAAAAAAAAAAAAAATGTATACCTTTTATGAATACTTATTCATCATTTAAAGTATTACAATAAAAACATCTTTTTATTCACTGGTAGGAGACATTAAATTGTGCAAAGTACATGCCAATACAAACCGGAGTAATGGATAATTGGGCAATTAAGTGTAAAAGAATAGGAATCAGGAAGAATAAATATGCAGCTGTACACATATTGGATTATTTTCATAGTGTGAGAGGCTTAAGATGGTAATAAATGGTTCTAAAGTCCAGCTTGTATTAAAAATTAAAGTAGGTTGAAATTTCAAGACACAAATATATGTCCAGCTTGTATTTTGTATGAGAGATGGTAATAAGTGGACAAGAATGCCTAACCCCAAATGACACTGTGTGGTATAAGAAAAGCTTTGTGTCTCAGCATCTTTCCCAAATACATTACATTTTTGCCTTTTCTCAATAAAGGGATGAGCATCAAAGACACTGCATGACTTTCATATATTAGAACTAGAATTATTAATGAGTAGTTTTAAACCTTTTAGGCTCAATGTTGCAGAAGTAATGCATCACATTCAAAGCCCTAAAATATGGGAACAGATAAAGGGATGATTCTGGGGGGGTGGCTGGGGTGGAGGAGGAGGAAGTCCTGTTTTTTTTTGTTTTGTTTTAGTTGTGCATCTGCTCTGACTGGTTGTTTAGTAATGAAAACTGAGACTATGGCTAGCCTCCCCCCCACAAAAAAAAAAAAAAAAAAAACGTGGGATTATGACAGCTGATCCCTGGCATTAACAGTGATATGGATGTGCAGAGCATTTCTGATTGGGTTCCGGACATTTAAATTTTGATATGTAAAAATAGAATGTGCAAAGGCTGTCCATGGTATGTTGAAAAAAATCTTCTTTTGCACTGTATTAATAGAGAAGTTTTAGGTCAGTAACTCTCTACAATATCCATTGCTGGCACATGTCACTGGGGCTCTCCCTACCTGTGTATATTATGACAACTGTGCTTTGCTGAGTACTCTTTCACCAGGTTAGCCTGTGTCTGATGCAGAGTGCAGTTAGTCCATACCTGGTGCAGTATAGCCCACTATTAATATTATACATATCATTGTTAGTCTCTTTTATATCTACTCTGGCCCAGAGTTGTGAACCAGATGCTGCCTCTTAGCCCGAGTCACAACATATAACTCATGCCTTGTACTATAATCACCTGCAGATAGTAGAGTTGTGTGAACTTAGAGTAGGGACATAAAAATCTCAGGGATATGAGGGTTGTCTCCCTCATGAAGGAGTGCAGAAAGACATGTCTCCATTATTTATTTATCTATTTATTGGCATTTGCTTAGCAGGAAAGACTGACTGGGTAATAAATATCCATTTTCAGGAGAGGCTTGGGGAGCAAAGTTTCAGAGAGTTAGATAACATCAAATAAAACAGTAGCAGGGATGTAATAAAAAAAAAAACATAAAATCTGACAGTTGAATATGCAGAATACAACAAATTATGAGAAAACACCAGTGATGTAATAATATAAAAAATGATAAATATGACAATCACTATATACAAAAGTATGAAAAGTATAGTCTATTATGCTAGGAAAAAAATATCGACAAAAAATGTACGTCACCCGTAAAGATGGCACAGGTACAGTTGTTGAAAGGTACAGATGGATACTTTTGTCAGTAGTCAGTAATGTGAAGCACTTGTTAATGCAGATCGTGCAGGTAACATGCATGAGCATAGTGATGACTTAGTGAGAAATTCATTGGGACAGGATGTAAATACATGGAGGCTAGATAGAATTATGACTGAATTTGGGCTAGAGTTCCATAGTCTGGATATGCACTGTAAGTATAGACTTTGTCCCATACTTTTTTTTTGGGGGGGGGGGGGTTATAGATTATAAGCATATTTTTGCCTTGAAAGAACAGAGGGCACTTTGGAAGATAGTTATGATGTACTGAGGAGCTACAAGGGCAGGCAGAGGGATTATATGGTATTTTTTGGGTTAGAAGTTGCTCCATTTGGTTTGGTCGATGCAGGATTTCTAACCAGTTGATAGCACGTCATTTCAGAGCAGTGATGGGGGTTATGTGACAGGTTGGCTGCAAACCTTGCTGTCTTATTATAGCATTTCTCCAGCTGTGATTTAAGACAGATTTGGATGATAGACAAAACAGGTGAGCCACAGAGAATACAGACTAAAAGATAAGTGTGAGCTAGGATGATTCCACTAGGAGGTGTAAGGAATGTTGCTCTATATAACAGACCTAGTTTACGATATATATATTTTTTAATACAGATTTGTATGTGAAAATCAAACTTTAAGCTGTCATCTATGGTGACTCCAAGCAATTTGATTTGGGTAACTGTTTTGATAGATATATTGTTTAGATAGGTAATGTGGAAGTTACTTTTCCTGTTAGCATAGGACTTAGGAGAAGTCTAGTAGTTTAGCCTTTTTGGGATTAAGTAAAAATTGGTTTAGATGTAGCTACAATTCAATTGAGTTGAAGGAATTTTGTGTCATGGATTGTAGTTGCACAGGGTTGCCAGATGAGCATATGAGAGTTGAATCATCTGCATGCTGAATAAGGCAAAGTTGCTAAGAGGAACTATATACGTTATTGGTGAAAATTTTAAGAGCAGTGCAGTGAGATTAGAGCCTGGATTAACACCTGTTTTAAACAGGAGAAAGACAACGAGAGAACAGAGAAAAGAGTCATTTGGCAGATTTATATCTTTCAGATAGGTAGTTAGACAACAAATTAAGAGTTGGTTTGGAAAGACCTAGAGAGGACAATTGAGTACTTAGTAATAGTGTTGTAAAAGTTGAGGAGAGTTGTACTGGTGCTATGGCCTGGTCAGAAACAATGTTGTGTTGGGGTTAGAAAACCATTTTGTAAAAGGTACTGTAGACGTTGCTTATGAACCCACTTTTCCAGGATCTTAGAAAGAGGGTGACAGGATAGCAATTTTCATAAAATAAGATATTTTAGAACACCTATGTCCTTTTTGGAGGGGAATAATAAAGAATGTTTGCCCAAAAGGTAAGGACATGGAAGTCTTGAATAGACCTGTTGATGAGAATTGAGACTGGGTATTCAACAGCATCTGCAGTGAGTATTTAGCAGGGACATCATCAGGAAAAGGAGAGAAGAGTTTCTGTAACATATGTCGAGACAAGTTGGAGATGAAAGGTAAGGCTGTTAGGCCTAGTAGAGTTTTGGGGTTTATTAAATGGTTGGGGAGAGCTAGAGGCAAGAAAAGCTATACTGTCAAAGAAGGTACAATATTTAGTCACCATTTATGAGGGGATAAGTCCAGATAAGGGTTTGGTCAGGAAAAAGAGACAGTTTAAAGAATTTTTTAACTGAGTTCAAGAATTTATTTGGAGTTTTTGTGTGATTATTTTGTGGGTCTGTCTAATATATATATGCAAGTCTTTATAATAGATGTAAGGTCTCAGGGGTATTATTTTTGTGCCATTGTTCCCATACTTTGTTATGTTTTTGCATGAGAATTCTAGTTTAAAGGGTCAGCCAGGAGATTTCAGTAGTTTTTAATTTCTATTTCTTTTAGAGGAAAGGACATTTGAAATACTCATGAATATATTGTTGAATGTGTTAATGTCTTTGTCTAGGGGTATGGTTTTGAGTGGAGACCAATTAAAGGATTTTAGTAAACTATTGAGAGTGCCACAATGAAAGTTATAAAGATTTCAGAAATTTGTATATTGATTTTTTAGCTGATGGGTAATTCCTGTGATGGCTGATATAGAGTGATGGTCAACAAGGAAATCAAGTAGTATGTCAGAATTAGCATGCTTGCTGGGGTTCAGACAAGTATCCAGTTGAATATAACATTTTTTTAATTCAATTTGTGAAGTTGAGTTGGAGAAGAGAGTAGATGTTAGAATTCATACATGTTCAGAGTAATAGTCGGGGTGTTAGATGTCATATACAACAAGTCAATGTTAACATTGCCTATGGTCATGGTTTAGTAGTAGCAGCTGTAGTTATCCAGCAAATAATTTCTTATAATAAGCTAATATCAATACCTTGTAGTATTTAGAGGGCAACTCTACTTAGCCTGTATGTTTATTAACACTGAGAAGAGATGAATAAGAAATTTAGCATTTTGGAAGGGTGGTATGCTAGTTTTGAGGGGTGAAAAAGTTAGTTATAGTATACAATTGCAAACCTCCTCCTTTTTGTGTAGTCTATCACATCAAATTATACTGTAGCCAGTGACCGAATTTCTGAATCTTTTTTATGGAGTTTTAGTGATGTTTCAGTAATGACAGTGATATCTGATGAGTACTGAAGAAAGCATGCTTTCAGGACTGTAACTATGTTTAGAATAGTATACATGTTAATGGATGTAAGGAGATGTTTTGTGGGTGTTTTGTAGGGGTTTGGGACAGAGGAAGGTGGAATGGATGAGGATGAGGGGCCAGGGTTGGACGAATGTCACCACAAACAGCGATTTTAGAGAAGAACAGATTAGGATTAGTTTGTTTTCTTCACAAGTGTGTGAATTTATTCCAGGTTATGTCGAAGTGAATGGAATGGTTAGATATTTTATATTTAAGAAGGTGAATAGGTTGGACATTAAATAAATTTGAGAAAATAGGCATGACAAAGGGTTTAGCCTGAGTATAAGTAATGTAGCTGGTAGTATGTTAGTGTGAATAAAGTGTGGGTACCATAAGGTGCCATAAAATGAATAGTAAATGTGTGAAGATGCACAAGTATAACATGGTAGAGAGGACTATGAAGTATTTAGGGGAGATTATAGTTGAATGAAAAACAAAAGATGTTAAAGGAGATGGGACAAAGGTCAGTGGAGAAAAAAACATGAGAGTAGAATTGTTTTGCTGTAGATTCCAGGCAGGGTGGTCCCATATTATGAGGCTATAGAAAGGTAAGATTTTATTAAAATATAGTCAGAGAAATGTAGAACAATTGCAGAATCAGCATTAGGAAGATAATAATTAACTGGGTGATGTGTATAATAAAAGTTTTGCTGGTATTACATTTTGGGTCAGTTTTTGAAAGGAAGGAAAATATTGAAGAAGGACTTCCTGAGTAGCAAGATATTTGAATATTGTAAATTGGGTAAAACAGGGAAACCATTGACTTTTGATGTAACATTATAACAAATGAGAAGAGTAAATTAAATGAAGGACAGTAAAGACAAATAAGTGTGGAGGCAAGGTGACACAAGATTGTAATTCACTGGGTGAATGCCATTGGATAATGAGGTAGTAGCAGGGATTGGTGATGATAGAAGGAAGAGTGTAAGTGCAGTATAAATTTAAATAAGAAAGGGGTAGGTGGGAATTTGGGGGAGGGTAACAGAACGTAGTGAACCCAAACATAGTGAGTGTGAATGGAGTGGGTTGGAACCCCCTCACAGATGGAGGTATTAGCCCAAGAAATACAATCAATGACAATGGTGGTAAGGGAGGTTTTAAACAGCAGTGTGAGTGCTTTTGCTAATATGATGTGAGTAAATTCCACAGGACACCAGAGCAGATACAGTTTTAAAAAGTTGCTCATCAGTCAGAAAGACAGAAAAAAGAAAGAAAGTCATACCTTTAAAGATGTAATAGCTTTAAGAAGTCTGCAGTATATTAACATATGAAGTGTCCTGTTGGCTGCAGGCTCAGTGGTACAGATGGTTTTACCAGCTTATTCTTGTGGCACCTGAACATAACAGTCTATATATTCTCTACACTGAAAATATATATTTTGCTGGCTGCAAATCTTCCTAGTGAAAGAAAGATAATTGTATGTGAAATGACACAGAAAAACAGGGAAACCATTGACTTTTGATAATGAGTAGAAAGGGAAACCTTGCAAGCCTCGTAGCAACCAAAGTGCAAGTCTATATATTGTAAACACTGAAAATATTTTTGCAGACTACAAATCGTCCTAAGGAAAGAAAGATAATTTTTATGCAGAATGACAAAGAAAGACAGGGAATCTGACAACCCTTGATACTGTGTAAAAGGGGCAATCTTCAAGTTCTGAGCAGCTAAGCAAGGGGGAAAAATTACATACTAATTTTGCCAAAAACGACTTTGGCAATTTATTTTCATTCAATTCACTTTTGACTGAAATGGCTTCAACTGATCAACATGAATGTTTTTGGCATACTTGTGTCACACAATACCATTGGCACTTTTTGGCAGTTGGCTGCAACAAATCTTATTATTTGACCTCCTCATTCTGACATCCCTTTCATTAGCCACACTTCCCAGATACTTGCAACTGTTAATCTGTTCTAATATTTTCCCCTTCTCACTCTGTTTTTAGATTCTTCTCATTCCCCAGTTTGCTGCCACATTGAATCTCTTGAATGTACTCAGTTTCATCCTGTGAGACTTCAGTTTTGGGTTCTAGTCCCCTATCATTTTCTGAAATTCCCGTTATGAGTTTTTGTGCAATATCATCTCCATACAGCAGATTTATTGATCTCCCCCCCCCCCCGACCTGTTCATAAAGGACTCCATCACCAAAATGAACAAGACAGGGCTTACAGTTAAACACCCATTCCCACTATGAACCTTTTTGTGAGTCAAAACCTGTTTGTACTCGAGTTGTCAAGCCCTTGTATGTAGCCTGGAATAATTTAAACAATATTTCTGGGAGACTAAGCCGTCTCTGGACTGTTCAATTCATCTTTCTTGGGCCTTGTCATGTGGTTTTTCAAATTTAGGAATATTCTATTGGACTCTTTCCCCATATTCAGCTTCTTCTCTACTATCTGTCTCACTACATCATGTGCATCTAAACTGCTCATCTCCAGTTTTACTTTCAACTGCACCACATATTCTTTTATCAATCACTTACTGCAATACTTTCATGCAGCATGACAGGAGTTGTCAATGCCCCTTCATTCTTGTACAATGGCACTAGAGTAATTATTCTCCAGTCAACAGGGATATCTCTTTCTCTCCCTATCGTTACAAGTACCAAAAGATGTCAGACTTCTGCAAACTCACAAAAACATCTTGATATTGCTTGTGACTTCATCTCAGTCTGCTGATGTTCTTTAACTTATTGTTCATAGTATTCTTCATATTTCTTCTAGGATGGATTTTTATTCATTTTTTCATGGGTTGTGCATGGTATTGTACAATTTTTATGGTGCTTTCTTGTTTTAGATGCTGCTCAAAGAACTCCTTCCATCTGCTTTTGATGTCCTCTGAACTGGTCAACAGATTTTTACCAGCATCCCTTATGAGTGGTATTTGATAACTGTCTTCTTGTCTTGCAATCTGATAAATCTTATTTGTGCCATCTGGAATATTCTCAAATCTTCTCTTCTTGACTGCCTTTGTTGTTCCCTTGGACTCTATGTGGCTTCCTCTCTCTACTCACAAAAACAGGAATCTAAGACTTAGCAGAGCAATAGGCCTAAAATAGCTCTTCCTATAACCAGTTCTCATCAGCTTTGTGCCTTACTCATAACTGTCTGCTTGACTTAAAGGCAATGTGCTTCATATCTTCTGCAGTCTCAACTAAGCCACACTATATATGCATAGCCGGCCTTAGGCAAAGGCCAGCTAGGTAGCCGCCTAAGGTTCTGCTCTAGCAGGGGTGCTTTTCCAGTATTTAGTGTAGATAGATCAGGATGGGACCACCAGGAGCTATGGTAGGGGGCACCATGGACCCCTTTTGCCTAGGGTACCAGTTGAGCTAAGGCCGCTCCTGTATATATGTACACACATACAAAGAAACTGAGTAGCATATTGCATAGTGTGGTGTTTGTGTTAGTTGAAATAGTACATGTAACAGAAAAAAATGCATTAGTATTTTATTAGTATTCTTTGGGTCATTGCCACTGATTTCATGACCTCTGCCCCAGTGCTCTCAGTCTTCACAGGTTGCATCCCTGGTTTCTCTCTTTGGTATGACCAATACCCTGTGGGTCTTTCTACAAGAAGAGCATCACTCCCATGCACAGATTCAAATAAAGCAAGACCTGTTAAGGCAAGTGGAGTGAGACAACATTGGCATTTATCAATATACTTCTCCCTGTGGCGTTTGTTTATAGCCCTGTGTCCTCCCCTGCATGCCAACATCACTATCAAGTTGGTGGTCTATGAGGAAAATCTAAAGATCATGCCCCACCCTGGATTTTAGATAGCAGGAACATCTTACTCTATTATCCTTACTGCTCCTCCCCCCACCTGAGTGAAATCTCTAAGCTCTAGCCTCCTCCAGATCTCTGCTAGAGAGAAGCAGGTATAGCCCACCTCTCAAAAGATCCATGTCCATCCTCCCAGCCAGCAACATCAGATACCCAAGCTGCTACTCATGCTCAGGTCACCCTGGTTGTATTCAGAGCTTTATATTTCTATGCCACTAGGCTGACTAAAAGCATACAAGAAGTTATGAAAATAATGCCTGTAGCAAAGCTATAAAGGGATTACTGTTAGTGAACAATGCCTATAGAAATATTATGAAGAGGTTGTTGTAAACAGAGTGCTGTCTCTTCAGAGGAGTAATGTGTATGCTAAATTGTTGTTGCTACTTTAAGAACAAGAAGAACAAAGTTATAATAATGAGATCAGGTTAGTTTAACGAGTGACTAAATTTATATAACAATAGAATGGAAAGATGCCAACCCCAGGGGTATTTGTCCTTTGCAAAATATGACATGCCATTTGAGACAGAGAGAATCAACCATTGTACAAAAAAGAAAAAAGTGTCAAAATGCTGAGTAATCCACAAACTGGTAGGGAGGAGAACAAAAGAACTGTTTATTCACAGACTAAGCGCTTTCACCCTATGTCCATAGGGCATCATCAGAGTGAATTAACACAAAAAAACTCTACATTTATACAACTCTAAAATACAACACATCCAGTACTAATTATAAAATGCTGTGCTAATTCATTTTTAAAGAAATATAGTTAAAAACAATCGAACACATTAATAAATATACTATAATATTAAATAACTGGATGACTAAATAAAAATATATATAACCATGCACAAATGAATATAAATATATATAAATATGTGCAAATCCTGCTATAAATAAACAAGTTAAGTTAAAAAACTTGACTAACATAAGTGTGCCAAAGTAACATATATGTAGTTTAAACCTGCATATGTGATATGTGATATTACAAAAAAAGGGGGGGGGGTGTTACTATAAAAGAGACATTTTTTCTAGTGGTCACCTTAAACCTGCAATGCTCTTAACTTCAATATAGAACTTAATGATATATTATCATTAATACCTGGATATATAGTAGTGTTTGTCCTCAATTGCCATTCTAACTCCAAATTCTCTAGGTATAGGTTAACATCACCCTCTCTAAAATGGTCAACAATTCTGTCATTAATAAAAAACAAGAATTTATTGAAACCCTCACATTTCACTGAATGATTATAAAGTGCACTTTCCTTCTTACTTTTTTAATGTCCCTTACATGCTCTAATATTCTTTCTTTCAATTTTATAGTGGTTTTACCCACATAGACCGCTGAACAGGTCAAACATGTAGCTATATAGACCACCATCCTAGCCTTTTTTGTTTTATGTGTACATGCTCCTTTGAGCAAGTTTGCAGAATCAACCATTGTGAAGGAAGTCCAATAAGCAGAAATTGGAAATTGCTCTTAACAGAGGACTTCAGAGACACCCACAATGCAGTCTGTTTTACAGCAAAATAAGCTGAAAATAAGACTGAGCTAAAGGTATTCTTGTGCTATAGCTTAAACCAAAAGACTTTGTTTTGCTTAGATTTGCCTTGGTGGAAGACCATGCATTTAATTTTATTTGTACGCAACAAACTGCATTTTTACAGGATCAGGCTTCTCAGTTGCTTTAATCTTTCACATAAGTAGAGAATATGTGGAGTTTGGCATAATATATTAAGATCAAAGTTCTGAGGATACACTTGTCACTGAAAAAAGGACTTTTATTTCCCTGGGAGAGATAGAGTTTTGTGGTAACTGCAAATAATTTTCATTTTCATAAGCCTCCTTGTGTGGGTCAGTGTGCCAAATAACTAAGGTGGGGCAGTTACTACAGACCATAGTGGCTACAGCCAAAACAATGGTAATGGAGCCGTCATTAGCTATCCCAAGGACAGTGTCATCATTAAAACAAATTATCTAGGAGGAGGACATCAAAGTATGCCTTACTACATTTGAGAAGTATGTCCACCAGGAGGGATGGGCCTTTGCGGCAAGATCATATTAACCTATTTACTGTAGAACCACTGAGAACCATCAGGGATATGGAGGGCACTGAATAGCTAGCTATGATAAAGACAAATGTGTAGTACTTGCAGAGCTGTTAACTCAGAGGCACAAGTTCAAAAGTTTCATAGCTGGACATTTTCTCATACAAAATGTGTTTGCCCAGGCAGACTTTTGTTGACCGATGCCTGCCTAGGGCTTAGAGGTAACAGTATATATAAAGTAAGTAAGATAGAAATGGAGTAATTGGAGTTAGAATGGATCATGGGGAAGGTGAGAAACTCTGAGTTAGTTAGGAAGATATGAGGTAACGTTTGGAATGTAAGGGAGAAACTTAGAGATATAGGAACATTACTAGGCATTTGATCATGAGAACCATAAAATACCTAGCCACATAAACATTTATGTTGACAAACTTAATAGGTGCTGCCACCCTTTTCATACTTTCCATATCTGAGGGATGAGGAGAGTAAGCATTTAAGGGAGACTGATAGGAGTGGCAGCTATTTGGGTCAAAATAGAGAAACATAGCCAGACAAACTGCACTTCACCAAGGGCAATTGGGATGACAGAAAAGCAGATTTATTAAAATAGATACAACTTAATATTAGCGCTTTCATCTTACAATTACGACTTCTTCAGATATATGCAATAAAACAAGTACTCTGCTTAAAAAGACCAGTAAGGTCACATGATACAAAAAACACAGTGAGCTAATAAGAAGGAAGGGAGAGGCAAAGCAATTTAAAGTGACAGGGAGTAATTGCAAAAAAGGTCCACAGAATAATTGCACAAACCATGAAAATGACACAAAATTGTAGCAAAAAAACAAAACTAGAATAAAAATACTTTAAATAATTCTTAAAAAGTTATAAAAGCCAAATATTCAAGACTAATCAAAAATATTTCAAAAGACATCACTATCTGGACAACGCTCTCCTTTATAGAGACCACTTAATACTGCTAACATCATTTAGACCTGGTGGCACAGATGCATTTAAAAATATCTGCCACTACAACTCTCTCTCGTTCAACAAAAGGGGCCAAGGGCCACCCCTGGGGTCTGGTCTCACCTGCTCCAAGACCCAAAAGCGAAATTTGTGTTCTGGAAATAATGTGATATGTCTGTAAAGGGCATTGGTTTCCTTATGTTTCTTGATGTCATAAAAGTGCTTATAAATATGTTTTAGCTTTCTCTTGGTCTTGCCAACATAAAAAGCAGGCCAAGACCCACATCTTGCAATGTAAACCAGACTACTTGACTGACAAAGTTTTAAGAATTATTTAAAATATTTTTATTCTAGTTTTGCTACAATTCTGTGATTTTCTTGGTTTGTGCAGGTATTCTGTGGAGCTTTTTTGCAATTACTGCCTGTCACTTTAAATTGCTTTGCCTCTCCTTTCCTTCTTATTAGCTCACTGTGTTTTCTGTATCATGTGACCTTACTGGTCGTTTTAAGCTGAGTACTTATTCTGTTGCATATATCTGAAGAAGTCTTAATTGTAAGACGAAAGTGCTAATATTTTTGTTAAAGTCATGTCTATCTTAATAAATCTGCTGTTCTGTCATCTTGGTTGCCGTTGGTGAAGCTGTTTGGGTCAAACAATTGTGAAAGACTGTTTGGCAGCTGTCAAAACCCATGTGATTATCAGCTAGAACAGTTTGTGGGTACCTGAGAAGAGTTTTCAAAGTACTGTTTTACTTGGTGAGGGTAAATGTAGTTTTTATTACCATAGTGTAGTTTAAAGAAATAGGAATGCAAGTATTAAAAAAGGTGATAGAGTGAGTAGTTTAGACTAGCATGCAGCATTGAACATTTGACGTAGGGCTATGTGAGGGAGTTTCATGTTCCTTCTGTCATGCACTTGATGGTGATTTATGCATATAATAAAAAAGAAAAAGAAGAAGGAACAAGACATATGAGTTGGGCGTTGAATGGGTGTGAGGGTAGGCTAGGAGACAGGGGGCTAGGCTGTATCATTCATCTGTCCCTGGTTGGTGGAATGGCCTGTGTTTTAGCTTCTTGCTACAGATGGAGTAGACCAGAAGGCTTAAACAAGGAACGTTGAGAAGGTAACAGGATGGCCATCCTGTGAGCTATTGAATGATTCTCAAAAATTTGAGAGATGTGGATAGACTTGTGTGGAAGAGATGAAGTCCTGTAGGTTCCTTGGCAGCAACAGACCATGGTAAGGAGGAGAAGGCATGTCATCCTGGGCAGTTGAATGCTGGGATAGTTCTTTTTCAATTGTAAGGCTACACTGTATGAGCATGTTTATTCTGCATGGCTGGAAGGCTTATCAGAAGACTGACAGGGAAGTCTTATGGTTGTTGACGTAGTCCGATATCAGGATGGGGCAATGGGGATGCCTGCAGGCAGGTGAAGGTGGTGGGTGGCAGTGGTTACTCACCAAAAGAACAATGGAACCCCACATGCGAGGCATGGTGGGGGGAAGGGTAAGGATGTCAACAGTCAGGACATAGTCTCATACCTTAGCTGCAGGGTTCTCACCTTTCAGTTGTCCAGAATCTTGCAGAATGCATAAAATTTGCTGCAAAATTCAGTCTGTTCCCTGAAAGGTATAGAATTAGGTTCGTATTTGTGTGTTAGACATCATAACTTTCAATAATGCACGTCTCTCAGCTGTATCTCATTAACAGGAACATTCTTCATTTCAAGTATTAAATCTACTGCTGCTTCACATTGAAAGTCTTTGTCACTCATTCTTTGTTAAGAAGTTGTTTATCAAATATCTATGATAAATAATACTGAATCATATGACTTCATCAAAAGAACTTATTGTAGGCATAAAACAGCAACATTTTATCCATTCTGAGAGCTTCCTAGTTGAAGTTTTTAGTAAATATTCTACATTTTGATAGTCACATCGCCACAGTAATCACGAAGTCCTTCTACGTGGCACACCTCATCATAAAAGGGTTCTCATCCAGGAAAAAAGAGGTCATCATTCCCCTCTACTCGACACTCATTAGACCCACTATAGAATACAATGCCCCTTTTGGAATGTACCTCACAAGACATCTGCAGCAGCTGGAAAGGCCACAGAAGTACCTCACAAAGAGGATTACTGGACTCAAACAAATGCCCTACACTGACCGCCTCAAAAAACTCCAGCTTTACTCCATAGCATATCGCCTACTCAGAGGTGATCTCTGCCTAACATATAAAGCTATATCAAACCCAGAGCTGTTGGACATGCTACACCTAAAGAAATCCCAATCCCTCCGAGCTACACGCTCTAGGGACCTAAACCTTGTCACCACAATAAACAGGACATGCTGGAGGGATAGATTCCTATCACAGAGACTTCCCATACTCTGGAACAGGCTACCCATCTATGTCAAGAAATTCTTCATTAGCACTCTTTAAGAAAAATCTTGATGAGTGGATGGGAAATAGGAAATACACCCCGGGGATCACTTCTGTGCCTCTGCTCAACAGTGGCACAGGAAAATAACTTTTGTGGGTGGCGTAAGCCAGGGAACCTTGTTGGCTAGGCTTGTGTAGGCCCTTGGGCAGATAGCCTAGTACCTACCTATGAACCTATGAACCTATTTTTCCCATTTTTTCCATACTATGAGAGCTAATGTTCTATATTTTGTAAATGGAAGTTTGAGAGCTATAGCAATGCATTTTAAGACAAATCCTATTATTCTAACAGTAAGGCATGGTGAATTTGGACTAGGCCAGTAAGGTTATAAATTTCTTCACTTAAGTATAGGTACTTTATATCTTTTGTTCTGCAATGTCATTGGGACCTCCATTTTTTATCAGTACTGGAGAGTTTGGATCTGGGCTTGGGTGTGTTCGGGCAGGTATTTTGGGGTGGGTAATGAGTGAGGGGGTTTGTACATTTCAGATTGCTCTTCTTGTGTTTTTCTTTTTGCCGGATGGCAGTCGTAAAGAACTTGGTAAGATAACAGCAAATCATTGCATTTCAGACAGGATGCTGCAGGCCAACTGCAGGCAAAAAATGGAGGTGTAGAGGAAAAAAAAGTCAAGAGGTCCGAAGGTAGTACAAGGATATGCAATAATGGTGTATGGGGGTGGTGAAGACAGTGATGGAACCAGTGCAGAGATGCCATTGGAGCCTTAGCCCACCACATGGGCCACAGGTAATGTTTATGAGTTTATTTTGCATACTGAATTAATCAGCTAGCAGGTGAGTACTTTAGGTAGGTACTGCCTGCATTTGATGTGAAAGGTAGAGTAAAGTTACAAAAAGTGTTAAAGGCAAGTGGTCTGTAACTGTTTCTCTCATCAACAAATGGGCAAACTGAAAGGGAACAGGATGTTAGCTTAGAGGAACGGGGACTGTTAATAGGGGTGGGAAGTTTCTTCGTATGCCTCTAAAGGCAGGTCAGGTCTGTGGTTTTAATTTCTCCAAGTCTTTTGGGTTTCTAATACCATGATGGGAATGGACCCCATTCCTAAGTCAAAGTATGATTAAAGTTCATGAAATTAGTATTGTTTCACTCTTTGATGTTAGCCAAAAGTGCTCTTCGCAGCACCCGCAATGTGCCCAGTAATGACTCCTTCTGCAATTTGTACTGTGTTACATGAATTGGTAACATATCTAAATACAACTGTAAATTCTTTTTTATAAGACCAGTTGCTCCTACTACTATTGGAACTGTCTGGGTATCTTTCTTGGACCACTATATCCGGCTTTCTAGCATCTATCTTTTGGACTGTTGGTATTGCGTGATCTCATGTGATGTAAACTTCATAATTTTCTATGATTCTCTGCGGCTGATGTTTCCAGTGCTTTTCAGCCACTTTGATACCATAATGTTTGCATAATCTCCAATGTAACAATCTCGCCACATTATTATGCCTTTCAGTATACAGTCCCTCTGCCATAAGAGAGTTGCAACCAGCAATAAGGTGTGTGACTGTTTCCAATTCGGTTCCATAAAACCTACATCTATTTGTTTCTCCCATATGTTCAATGGACTTAGTAAACCAATGTGTACGTAGCCCACTATCTTGGGCTGCCAATATTAACCTTTCATTTTGTGATGTAAATTCACCTCTGTTTAACCATTCCTGAGTTTATTCTTGATCAACAAGAGGTTCTTCCAGAAGTTTTCTATACTTGAAACCATATTTATGTTTTTCCACATTTCTTGCCTTCTCATCTGATCCTTTACCTTATATTCTTTCTTTTGATTTTTAGCACATTCAGTTGCTGCCTGATTTTTATCCACTTCTGGTTTGATTTCCATTCCTGCTTGACGTCGATATGCTTCTGCTAAATTAAGCAGAGATGTCATCTTAGATTTATTCTCCTCATGTTTCAAAACTTTCATCACATTTGGATCTTGTAAGGTCAGTACATATGTGTAGAGTCCCATGATTGTAGATCTATACATGTAATCAATTTCAAGGAGGCCCATCCCTCCTTCAGAACGGGGAATATATAATCTTGGCATACACTGATGTTTATAAATCATTTGGTGAGCATGAGGCATCCTTCTTGTTTTAATATCCAATTTCTCCAACACTTTTTGGGGCCAGTCAATCACTCCAAAACTATAAGTTAGGATAGGAAGAGCAAATTGATTTATAGCTTGGATCTTATTCCTAGGTGTCAATGCTGTTTTCAGGATTAATTTAAGTCTTCTAAAGTACTCCTTACTAAGCTTTAGTCGCATTTGTTCATGTTTTATTGCTGATCCTTCATCAATTCCCAAGTATTTATACACACCTCTTGCTCAAGTTCTTTTATATCACATTCTTGCCCCAAACTGATGTTTTCCTAGTGCTGCAATTTTCCTTTTTAAAATGTTGCTTTTGCAAATTTGTCAAGACTAACATGCTTTCAATTCCTCATCTGATAAGCTATACAATTTAAATCATCGACAAAAGAGAATATGAGAAGTCATTAGACTTTGTTGTTTTCTAGAAGCCAAATTATAGGTTCATAGGTTCATACTAGGCTATCTGCCCTAGGGCATTTATAAGGCTAGCCAGAGTGTGTTTGACTTTCGCCACCCATTTTAAATTAATTTTGCTATGCCCTTTTTCGAGGTTAGTATACTGTGCCTCTGTCTAACAGTGACACAGAAGTGATACCCGGGATAAACCTACGATCTCCCATCCACTCATTAAGATTCCTCTTGAAGAGAGTCAATGAGGGACTCTGCCTAACCTGGACTGGGATTTTATTCTAGAGTGAAGGGAGCCTCTGGGTTATGAATCTGTCCCTCCAGCATGTCCTATTTATTTCAGTGCTGAGGTTCAAGTCTCTTGAGCGCATAGCTCGATGGGATTTGGATTTTCTGAGGTGCAGCATGTCCATTAATTCCGGGTTGGACATGGCTTTATACGTCAGGCACAGATCGCCTCTGAGAAGGCGGTATGCCACTGAGTAGAGCTGGAGTTTCTTTAACCGGGCAGCATATGGCATCTGTTTGAGCCCTTTGATTCTCTTCGTGAGGTACTTTTGGGGTCTTTCCAGTTGCTGCAGGTGTTTGGTAAGGTACATCCCAAAAGGGGCATTGTACTCAATTATGGGCCTGATGAGGGATGAGTAAAGAGGCACGATGACCTCCCCTGATCTAGATGTGAATTCCTTCATGATTAGGTGGGCTATATAAAATGTTTTTCTAACCACTTTGGCCACGTGGTTGTCAAATGAGAGATTGCTAT
The DNA here is from genome assembly GCF_019279795.1 of Protopterus annectens. NCBI lineage: Eukaryota > Metazoa > Chordata > Ceratodontiformes > Protopteridae > Protopterus > Protopterus annectens. Next base: position 549,218,418 of record NC_056743.1, on the reverse strand, counting down.
CAACTTGGGTCCCCAGGTCCCTAATTACTTCTTCTGTACTTAATGGATTACCACCTATGTGGTAATTTGTGGGCACTTTGTTTTTGCCAAAGGGGATGACTATACACTTTTTGGTGTTTAGCTTGAGGCCATGGCTCTGGCACCAGTTGTCTGTTTCTATGAGGCCCTTTTGGAGGATGCTTGTGTCGGCTGGAGAGTCAATTATGGTGCCCAGTTTGCAGTCATCTGCAAACTTGGTCAGCCACAGTCCTTCCATGTTTGCCTGTACCTCCGAGAAATATATACCGAACAAGAGAGGTCTCAGGACTGAGCCTTGTGGGACACCACTTGTAACTGGTTTGGAGTCTGACATGGCTCCAGCAATTCTAACCACGTGGGTTCTGTCGTTGAGCCAGTTTGCAACCCATATAGTGACATAGGGGTTTATATTTAAGCTGGTGAGCTTATCTATAATGCCCGAGTTGGGTATTGTATCGAAGGCTTTTGCAAGGTCCAGGTAGGCTGTGTGGATCACCTTCCCTCGTTAATGGCCTTGGTGACTGTTTCAAAGAAATCAACCAGGTTTAAGAGGCAGGATCTGCCCTTAACAAAGCCGAACTGGGTAGGATCCAGTGTCTGTAGGTCCCCAATATCTTGATGATCCTCTCCATAGCTTTGCAGACCAAGCTAGTCAGGCTTATGGGGCGATAGTTTCCAGGATCCATTGAGGCACCACCTTTGTGGAGAGGGACCACTGTTGCTGTACGCCACTCTTTGGGTACATATCCTGTAGTAAGGCTGAGATTGAACAGTAGTTTTATGTTTGGGTTTAGCTCTTCTTGGAGTTCATGTAGGACGCAGCCCGGGACACCATCTGGTCCCATTGATGCTGTGTTTTTTGCTTTGGAGAGGGCGGCTCTTACCTGAGCATCTGAGATGTCAGGGGGGCAGCACTCTGCTGGGATAGATATTAGCCCTTTTGGTGGGGAGGGGGGAGAAGTTTGCGCTGAACCTGTCAGCTAGGATGTTGGTAATGTCTGTGGGTTTGGTGTATTTTTTGTCATTTTGGACTAATTCTGAGCATATCTGGGAATTCCCACCCAGGTTCCTAACATAACTAAAGAAAGCCTTGTGATTATCCTTAGTGTCCTGTGCAATTTTTCTCTCGAAGCTGTCCTTAGAAGATTTTATGAGTGCCCATAGTTTTTTGCTAATACTGATCAGAGACGCCTTCCCTTTTTGGGATTTTGCTCTGTCATGTAGTAGCTTCCTCCTTCTATTGTATAGTTTGTTTATGGCTGGGATTTTGCTCTATCATGTAGTAGCTTCCTCCTTCTATTGTATAGTTTGTTTATGGCTGGGGTCCACCAGACAGGACGTCTGCCTTTGGAGGATTGGGTCTTGATTTTATTTGGGATTGCATGATCCATGCATTCCTGAAGGTGTTCATAGAATGCGTTTATAAAGGATTCTGCAGTCTGGGCCATATTTTCCACAGGCCCGGGGGCTTTGAAGGACTCCACCTCGGTTTTGAGGAGTGTGAAATTTGCTTTAGAGAAGTTTTTCACTGTGGTTTTCTGGGCAGGGGGTGGGGTCGGGATGTGAATATCCAGTGAGATTAGTTTATTGTCTGATCTTACCAGTGAGGGATACACTTCTGGTCTGGAGCAGAGAGTCCCCATGTTGGTGAGGATCAGGTCCAGTATGTTTTCCGCTCTTGTGGGAGTGGTAACAAGTTGTTCCATAGCATTTGAGTTTATAAATTCTAGGAACCTTTGGGCTAGGGTGTTGGAGCTAGAGTAATGCTCCCAGTCTATGTTTGGGAAGTTGAAGTCGCCCAATATAATGGTGTTTGGAGAGACCTTCATATTTCCCAGTGTTCTCAGGAAGGCCGAGTGGGGTTCCTGGGTTTGGGAGGGTGGTCTGTAGAAGGCTATAAACTGGAAGGCAGTTTTACCCACTGTTAGTTGCATATGGATAGTCTCTGATGCTTCGTGCTGTGCCACCAACCTGGAGGTGTGGGTATCTTTGGAATATTGATACTCCCCTCCTTTTGTGGTTTGGTCCAAGTTTTGGGGCCAAAAAGCATGGTATGAGGTATAACCTGGTAGTGCTGGGGTGCTCTCGGGAGCCTTGAACCAGGTTTCTGTTACTGCACAGATATCGATGTTCTCCATGCTAAGGAGAGTTTCGAGTGCGTGCATCTTGAGGTTTAGACTTCTGGCGTTGAGTAGTATTACTCTTAGTTTCTTATCCCTTGTGATACCTATGGAGGTGGGTTTGTCTTTTGAGCCCTGCCTAAAAAAGGCACTATGGGGGTAGCAAGAGCCTTTGCCAATATCCGAAAGCCCAGGGGTGACAGGTGCAAGCCGTCCCTAGTGAAGCATCGTGGCTTATTGAGCATGTCATCCCAGGCTGACAGGCATTGGATCCCCTTTGAATGACACCAATACTTAAGCCAATTGTTGAAATTGATCATCTTGTCTTCATATTGTGGCATCATTCTTGGTGAGGGTAAGATGCTACTCAAGGTCAGGGTCATACCGGCCTGGGCTACATGCTCAGAGAGCTCCTCTATGTCTCTTTTCATGTAGTCCAGGGAGGTACATCTCAGGTCATTCACACCAGCATGGACAATGACTGAGTCATATTTGTACTTGCCTTGGAGTGACCTGAGTGCGTGTGTTATGTGGCAGATCCTAGCGCCAGACAGGCAGCTCACCGTGACCTTCTCCTTGTTCAGCCTGGTGAGCGGGACATCAGTGTGCCTGATGATAGTCACCTATTACAAGTGTATCAGGTGTGTTGTTTAGCCTTAAGGGCTGTGACTGTTCGGCACACTGGCTTTGTGAGCTATGTGTTGCACGTGTTTTGTTTTGGGGTATCGGTTGCTTGGGTGTCTGCTTTGGAGGTCTCTGCTGCTTAGGCAGATTTTTATTTAGAGCCTCTGAGTATGTTTTTGTGTGTTTATGTGTTTGGTTTGCTGTCGTTGTAGGTCTATGTGAGACTGGAATTGTAGTGAGTGTGGTTTCCTTCTCCTCCTGACTGGTTACGCCAGTACTTAGTTGAGAGAGCTTAGCCTCCAGTTTGGCTATATGGTTGCATCTCTCACATGTGTTGGAATTTGTTGGGAGGAGGAGAGGGTTGTCTGTGTACATGAGGCAGTTGTAACATTGCCTCAAGATTCCCAGATTCACCAGCCATGACCAGGTCATAGCCATGACCTAAGCTGTTAAGTAAACAGCTTAATGGATTAATGGCAAGGCAAAATAGCAACGGCGACAGGGAGGTACTCTGGAATATCCCCGTTTGGATTTTTATCCCTGGGATAATAATCTGTCCTTTATCATGGCTTAATTGCAAAGTGGTCTGCCTCTGTTTCATGGTTACTGTAATGTGATCAATCACTGTAGGATGTACCTTATACATTTTTAAGCACTCTTTTATCCATGAATGTGGGATACTATCAAATGCTTTTTTATAGTCAATCCATGCCATACTTAGATTCTTCCCTTTCTTACAGTTCTCCACTATAACTTTATTTAACAACAAATGATCCTTTGTTCCATATGACTTTCTTTTATTGCCCTTTTGTTATACTGCCATAATTGAGTTTTCTTCTAAATGACTATAAACTCTGTCGGTGTCAATCCCCGTGTGTAGTTTATACGTTGTTGGAAGACAAGTTATTGGTCTATAATTTTTAGGGTAGCTTGCAGGTTCACTCTTAAGTAAGAGCATTGTTTTTCCTGTTGTTAACCAGTGCGGTGTCTGTTTAGGGTGTGCATGTACATAGTTCTTACTCATGGCTAGATCCTCATGTAAATACTTTAAGCCAAAAGTTAGGTACTGCATCTGGGCCTGGGGTTTTCCAATTAGAGGCTTTTCTCAACTTTGTTTCAATCTCTCTGGCAGTTATTTCATCTCATTTCATATCCTGTACCTTTAAACTTCTTATTCCTTCTTTGACTTCTTCTATTCATTTAGCATCTTTGTTATGTTCCACAGGATCTTCATAGATACTTCTCCAAAATGTATCTACTTCCTCTTTTTTCGGCGGTCTATAAATTCCTTTTACCTTAATTCCCAATTTTCTATAAAACTTTTTGGGGTCATCAGTAAATTGCTTATTTTGTTCTTTTCCCTTATATTTATCTTTGTATCTTCTGAGTCTTTCCGCCTGTTTTGAAATTTTTAGTTTGTTATCTCCAGTAGTGCATAATAGATACTGGTCTGTTCTAATACTGCACATTGCTTTTATCACATCTATCTTTCTTAATATTTTTGTTGATCTGTTCCCTCTTCTATAATCTTCTAGCAATGACACTTCTTGTCTTAGCTGCTTTATAGTTTTCTCTGTTCGATATTTCCATGATGGTATTCGCTTTCGCCCCCCTTTTCCCTCGCTACCCTATGTTCCTGTGGTAGAATTTTATCAGTTATTAATTTAGCAGCACAGTAATATATTCTGTTTACTTCTGTTATATCGCATGGATCTCTATGGACAGTCCTAATTACAGTGTTCCTTTGTTTTATAATGCTTCTGACTTTTGGGGTTTTATTAACCTTCTGCAGTCTATTTTTCTCATTGATCTTGATATATCTGTCTTTGTCTATTAAATCAAGCAACTCTTCTCTTAACTCCTTTTCTTCCATACTGAGGGCACATCCCTTGTTTTCCATTTCCTGCGGGGATTCTATAGAAAGTTCTATAACATCTTCTTGTGGCACATTCTCTTCAATTTCATCCTGTGTCATCTGTTGTTTTGTCATATGGAAACTCATTGGCCTATCACTCCTCAACACTGACTGCATCAGAGTTTTCACAGTTTTCTGTTCCTTTCCTTCCTGTCTAGCTGTCTAGCTCTGTGGTAGGAGAAAACCAATGTGAGTGTAATGAACCCTTGTGCTTGCAGAATGTGCAGTCCCTTTTGTTGGAAAGGTGAAGGATAACTTATTATGCTCCGTACTCTTACAACAGTGAAAGAGAAGATTTGGTGTGGGTGAATACAGATTTATTTGAAATGCTGGCAGTGAGTAAAGGATCATGGAAATAGAAGTCCTGGCATATCTGGATTTGATAGCAGCTTTACTGGCTTTAGGTAAAAGGTGACCCATGAGTTTAGGGTGAAGTCAAGGGATGACCAGCTGTTGGGTTTTGTTTACCTGATCATAGTTATCCTACAGAAAGAACAGAACCAAGCCTTTCTTTTTGGCGTATTTTTTTTGATAAATGAGGCACAGATCATTGCACTGGGAGAACAGACATGCAAATACTTGGCTAGGGCCTATGACAGGTAGTGCAGAGGTGTCATAAGATGAGCAATCAGCTAGATCCAATATTTCTGGATGGATGCTCATGGCCAGCTTGAAGGACTATGATAGGTGATGCTGGGAGTGTCACCTAGATTTAATAAAGAAGAAGGATCAGCTATACCCACCTTTTCCTGAGTAGTTATTCAAGGTCAGCTTGTAGTTTTGTCCGTTAATAGAGACATGCCCAGTTGAGTTAGGTGTTGGCAGGAGGAAGGGAGTCAAAGTGACCATGTGCTATGCTCATGGTGCAGGAAGGGGGTAATGTCCGAACATGAGCTGAGAAGGAAGCCATAAGAAAGTGTAATTTTAGGGGACACAGTTGATTGCTACCTTTTCATGGAGGCTGGCAGGCCAACTGAGGTTGAAATTCTACACATATGGCTGGGACATTACCTGAATAAGGAGGCAACTGAGAGGGTTATTAAATGGTTTTGCTACTTGGGTTTCCCAATAAGTTATCATTTAAAGGTTGTCAATAGATAAGTTGCAACTTACATATTTTAAAAGCAAGAGAGAAATTGTGCTGACATTACTGGATAAGGTAGTGCAGGCAGTTAGAATATTAGTTCCTTTGGGTCATCAAGATTCAGTAGATACAGGCTGTTACTACTGGGGCTGGTTTCCAAGAAAAGGCTGGATGAATATCACCTTATTCATCAACTTTCTTTCCCAGAAGGGAGTTTTTTGAATAATTGCAATGATAAAGATCAGTGAGGGTACAGAATGCATCCCTGGATGATGAAGTTAAAGTCATCGGTTCTTTTAATGATCCTTGATTAGGGAAGATAGATATTAAAATGGCCTTCCATTGCTTCCCTTTTAGGAAGAAGATTGGCTACTGTTAGTCATGTGTTTAAAAGGGAGATTTGATTTTAACAAGGCTGTGTCCATCAGAGGTGTGATAGTTTATGATACTCTTCAACAGATTAGTAAACTCAAGGGTAATCATTTGTTCAGTATTTTGATGAATCTCTTCTGGTTGGGGAAGATCAGGATGGAATTAAATTTGGAACACAGTTTTTTTTTTTTTAGATTTGTACAGTGAGTTAGTAGTGCCATCAGCACATATGACTGGATAAACAGGAAAGCCTAGTGAAGATGTTTACATTTCCGGGCTTAGCAGGAGATGTCTACCAGAAGATAATATTGGGAAAGTGAAGGAGAAAGAACTGATGATTGTTTGGGTGAATCTGAAGTCCAAATAAAAGATGCAATGGATGTTGTGTTTGTTGAACTTTGCTTACAAAGCAAGGAATCATGTCAAGTTATCATAGGCAGTTTTGACAGCGTAAAAAATCAAAACATGTTCACTGAAACTGCCTTCATCGAACATTCAGAGGAAAGTTTTTTTTTTGCCCCTCCATATGGGGGATACCCCAAGCCATAACTTATATATACCAATGGAGAAAAAGAAAAACTCCACTGTCACCAAAGTAGTTTAGACAAGCTTTCTTTGATCATTTTATGTTCATCAAAACTACCCGTTTCAACCTAATGTGCTTCCTAGAGCAATAGGGCCAGGTAGAGCATACAAAAGATCCTTTTGAGAATGGATTAAAAAAGACCATAATCATTAACACTTGTGACCAAGATAGTTAATGAAGATTTCTTGATTAGTGGCGAGTTTCTGGCTCATTTTAATGGCATGACAATGCAGCAGGATGACTGTGTGTCTTTGAATGGTTTACACCTTCATGCCAATGCAGCAAAAGGGTTAAGTACAGAAGCATATTTTAGCTGAAAAAGGTTTGTGGTTGCTTGGCTTCAGAACTAAGCACTAGAAAGGAAGAAGGACTATACCTTTTTGGAGCTACGTCAATTTGGGTTGTGCCAGTTGTATGGTAGTTATTTATTTATTTATTTTTGTTTACCTGTATAGTCCGACTGGGAGGAAACTGATTTTCAACAGAAGCCTGGGGAGAAAATCTCCACCACAAAAACAAAAAATATAATTTAAACAACATTTTAACAAACTTAAAAGAAATTAACAATATTAACAAAACACTAGTTAGCAATATAACAACATCAATGAATCATCACCATCATCATCATACCCCCTTTTCCTATTTTCTACATGGGGCTGGGGAATCATATTAACTGTTGACATCTCTCTCAGTTCAATGCCACATGCCTACCTTCTTCAACAATCATGCCTGACTGTCACAGATCTTTCACACAATCCATCCACCTCTTTGCTGGACATCCTTGTCTCCTCATACCTTCTTCCTTTTTGTCCCAAAACTTCTTCACCAGATTGTCTTCTGCTTTTCTGCACATGTGCCCAAACCAACGTAATCTGTTCTCTTTGATCTTTTCCACAATTGGAGCTACTTTGGCTTCTGATCTTATGTCCTCATTTCTTTGTGTGTCCCACAGAGTGCATCCTATCACCTTTCTCAGGCACTTCATTTCCATCACCTCTAGCTTCTTCTTATAGGTTCATAGGTTCATACTAGGCTATCTGCCCTGGGGCATTTATAAGCCTAGCCCGATTGTGTTTGGCTTACGCCACCCCTTGATTTGAGTATACTGTGCCCTTTTTAAAGTTTAGTTTACTGTGCCTCTGTCTAATAGTGATACAGAAGTAATCCCAGGGACAAACCTATGATCCCCCATCCACTCATCAAGATTCTTCTTGAAGAGAGTCAGTGAGGTGCTCTGCCTAACATGAATTGGAATTCTGTTCCAGAGGGAAGGGAGCCTCTGGGTTATGAATCTGTCCCTCCAGCATGTTCTATTTATTTCTGTGCTGAGGTTCAAGTCCCTCGAGCACGTGGCTCTAAGGGATTTAGATTTACTGAGGTGGAGCATGTCCATTAATTCTGGGTTGGACATAGCTTTATATGTCAGGCATAGATCACCTCGAAGTAGGCGGTATGCAACTGAGTAGAGCTGGAGTTTTTTTAACCGAGCAGCATATGGCATCTGTTTGAGTCCCTTGATCCTCCTGGTGAGGTACTTTTGGGGTCTTTCTAATTGCTGCAGGTGTCGGGTAAGGTACATCCCAAAGGGGGCATTGTATTCTATGATGGGCCTGATGAGGGATGAATAAAGGGGCATGATTACCTCTCTTGATCTAGATATGAATCCTTTCGTGATGAGGTGGTCTATGTAGAAGGTCTTTCTAACCACTTTGGCAATGTGGTTGTCAAAGGAGAGATTGCTATCAACTTGGGTCCCCAGATCCCTAATTACTTTCTCTGTACTTAATGGGTTACCACCTATGTGGTAATTTGTGGGCACATTGTTTTTGCCAAAGGGTATGACTATACACTTTTTGGCATTTAGCTTTAGACCATGGCTCTGGCACCAGTTATCCGTCTCTGCGAGACCTTTTTGAAGGATGTTTGTGTCAGCTGGAGAGTTGATTATGGTGCCCAGTTTGCAGTCATCTGCGAACTTGGTGAGCCATAGTCCTCCCATGTTGGCCTGTACCTCAGAAAAGTAAATACCGAACAAGAGCGGTCCCAGGACAGAACCTTATGGAACGCCACTTGTGACCGGTTTCGAGTCTGACATGGCTCCAGCAACTCTGACTCTGTGGGTTCTGTCTTTGAGCCAGTTTGTGACCCATCTTGTGACATAGGGGTTTATATTTAGGCTGGATAGCTTATCTATGATGCCCGAGTGGGGTATTTTGTCAAATGCCTTTGCGAGGTCCAGATAGGCTGTGTGGACTACCTTCCCTTCATCTATGGCCTTGGTGACTGTTTTGAATAAGTCAACCAGGTTCAAAAGGCAGGATCTGCTCTTGACAAAGCCAAATTGGGTAGGATCTAGTGTCTGTAGGTCCCCAATGTCTTTGTTTATGAGTTCCATGATGATCCTCTCCATAGCCTTGCAGACTAGGCTAGTCAGGCTTATGGGGCGATAGTTTCCAGGGTCCGCAGAGGCGCCACCTTTGTGGAGTGGGACCACTGTTGCTGTATGCCATTCTTTGGGCACATATCCTGTAGTGAGGCTGAGATTGTACAGCAGTTTTACTTGAGGGATTAGTTCTTCTTGGAGTTCATGTAGGACGCAACCCGGGACACCATCTGGTCCCATGGAAGCAGTGTTTTTTGCTTTGGAGAGGGCGGCCTTCACCTGAGCATTAGAGATGTTTGGGAGGCTGTACTCTGCCGGGATAGATACTTGCTCTTTTGGGGAAGTTTGCACTGAACCTGTCTGCCAGAATATTGGCGATGTCTGTGGGTTCAGTGTATTTTTTGTCATTTAGAATCAACTCAGAACAAGTCTGGGAGTTGCATCCCAGGTTCCTAACATAACTGAAAAAAGCCTTATGATTGTCTTTAGTGTCCTGTACAATTTTTCTCTTGAAGCTGGCCTTGGAGGATTTTATGAGGGATCGTAATTTTTTGCTAGTACTGATCAGAGATGCCTTCCCTTTTAGGGATTTTGCTCTATCATGTAGTAGCTTCCTCCTTCTGTTGTACAGTTTATTTATGGCTGGGGTCCACCAGACTGGATGCCTGCCTTTGGATGATTGGGTCTTGATTTTGTTTGGGATAGCATGATCCATGCATTCCTGGAGATGTCCGTAGAATGCATTTATATAGGATTCTGCAGTTTGGGCCGTAGTTTCCACTGGCCCTGGGGCTTTGAAGGATTCCACTTCAGTTTTGAGAAGTGTGAAGTTCGCTTTTGAGAAGTTTTTCACTGTGGTTTTCTGGGCTGGGGTGGGGTCGGGATGTGGATATCCAGTGAAATTAATTTATGGTCTGATCTTACCAATGAGGGATATACTTCTGGTATGGAGCATAGAGTCCCCATGTTGGTAATGATCAGATCTAGTATGTTTTCCCTTCTTGTGGGAGTGGTGACTAGTTGTTCCATAGCATTTGAGTTTATAAATTCCAGGAACCTTTGGGCTAAGGTGCTGGGGCTTGAGTAATGCTCCCAGTCTATGTTTGGGTAGTTGAAGTCACCCAATATAATGGTGTTTGGAGAGATCTTCATGTTCTCCAATGTTTTCAAGAAAGCCGAGTGGGATTCCTGACTTTGAGAGGGTGGTCTGTAGGATGCTATAAACTGAAAAGCAGTCTTGCCCACTGTCAGTTGCACGTGGATGGTCTCCGATACTTTGTGCAATGCCACTAACCTGGAGGTGTGGATATCCTTGATAAATATGGAAACTCCCCCTCCTTTTGTGGTTCGGTCCGGGTTTTGGGGCCGAAAAGCATGATATGAGGTATAACCTGGTAGTGCTGGGGTGCTCTCTAGAGCCTTGAACCAGGTTTCTGTCACTGCACAGATATCAATGTTCTCCATACTGAGGAGAGCTTCGAGTGCATGCATCTTGAGGTTAAGACTTCTGGTGTTTAGCAGCATTACCCTTAGTTTCTTGTTCCTTGTGCTGTCTATGGAGGTGGGTTTGACTTTTGAGCCTTGCCTAAAAAAGGCACTATGGGGGTGGCAAGAGCCTTTGCCAATATCCGAAAGCCCAGGGGTGACAGGTGCAAGCTGTCCCTAGCGAAGCAACGTAGCTTGTCGAGCATGTCATCCCAGGCTGACAGACACTGGATCCCCTTTGAATGACACCAAAATTTTAGCCAATTGTTAAAATCGATCATTTTGTCTTTATACTGTGGCATCATTCTAGGTGAGGGTAAGATGCTGCTCAAGGTCAGGGTCATACTGGCCTGGGCTACATGATCAGAGAGCTCCTCTATGTCTCTTTTCATGTAGTCGAGGGAGGTACGTCTCAGGTCATTCATGCCAGCATGTACAATGACTGAGTCATATTTGTATTTACTTTGGAGTGACCTGAGTGCTTGCGTTATGTGGTGGATCCTAGCGCCCGACAGGCAGCTCACTGTGACCTTCTCTTTATTCAGCCTGGTGAGCGGGATGTCAGTGTGTCTGACAATAGAGTCACCTATTACAAGAGTATCAGGTGTGTTATTCAGCCTTAAGGGCTGTGACTGCTTGGCACACTGACTTTATGTGCTATGTGTTGTACGTGTTTTGTTTTGGGGTAGCGTTTGCTTGGATGTCTGCTTTGGAAGTCTCTGTTGCTTAGGTAGATTTTTATTTAGAGCCCCCGAGTATGTTTTTGTGTTTTTATGTGTTTGGTTCGCTGTTGTGGTGGGACTATGTGATACTGGAATTGTGTTGTGTGAGGTTACCTTCTCCTCCTGACTGGTTACACCAGTTTTGAGATGAGAGAGCTCAGCCTCCAGTTTGGCTATATGGTTGCATCTCTCACATATATCTGAACCTGTTTGGAGGAGGAGAGGGTTGTCCGTGTATATGAGACAGGTGTAACATTGCCTCAAAATTCCCAGATTCACCAGCTGGACTGGAGAGGAAACCATTGACTGACCTTTGGACATGCTAGAGTAATATAGAGAACTGAATTAAAACAGACCAATAGGGGACAAGGTAATTGTAGAGAGTATAAGAGTAAGTAGTGCTTATGGTTTATTAGTGCTAACTTGTAAGATTACTTATTTGGACCAGTGAGGGACATTAGAATGAGAATATGGTGTTTAATTTGAGAGATAGAGCAGTTCTAAGGGAAGAAGAGCAGACTTTGTGGAGCCAGGAATAGTTTAAACCCAATTAGGCGGCGCTGCCCGATGTTGCGCTATGCTCAAAAACAATCAAAACCGTGCAAAAGAGGGTTTTAAGAGAGGGAGATCAAGGAGTTTGGAATTGACCCAAAATGGCCAATAAAACTACAGTTTCAAGGCAGTAACCACTCCCACAGGGGCAGGCAGGCTGCTCAATGTTTATCACTGCCACTGATGAACACAGAGACTTCCCTTTAGCCCAAGCAAACAATGGCCTCCAAGAAACTTACAAACAGTTCAGAACAGCAAATCTGTAACTGAACTTTTTTAAATCTCAGAAAAGTGGGAAAAAAGCAAGATTTTTTGTTTTTGTTTTTTTAAGGAAAGCAGAGGTTCACAAGTATCAACAAGTTAGAACAGTGCAGTAAATGACCCCACACTTGAGTGCTAGGCCAGAGACAGATAAAATGCAAGTTTTAAGAAAAAAAAAGATTTTAAAAATAAGTGCAGGCAGGAAATTCAGTAATCAGCTCTAGGTTGTGTTCTAAATACAGTTACCAACACAGAAATCAAGTTTAACAAGCCAGAAAATGCTCAAAAGTAGGCGGCAATGCAGAAAAACTTAAGAAATAATCTGAAGCAAAATACTTAAAATCTCAAAAGTGGCTCCTTTCTTCTCTCAGCGTTTTCTCCTCTTGGTGGGTGCTTCACCAACAGCCAACAAGTCCGAAAAGATGCCAAAACCACGAGGCAATTGGGTTTTAAGAGAGGGAGATCAAGGAATTTGGAATTGACCCAAAATGGCCAATAAAACTACAGTTTCAAGGCAGTAACCACTCCCACAGGGGCAAGCAGGCTGCTCAATGTTTATCACTGCCACTGATGAACACAGAGACTTCCCTTTAGCCCAAGCAAACAATGGCCTCCAAGAAACTTACAAACAGTTCAGAACAGCAAATCTGTAACTGAACTATATTAAATCTCAGAAAAGTGGGAAAAAAGCAAGATTTTTTTGTTGTTTTTGTTTTTTTAAGGAAAGCAGAGGTTCACAAGTATCAACAAGTTAGAACAGTGCAGTAAATGACCCCACACTTGAGTGCTAGGCCAGAGACAGATAAAATGCAAGTTTTAAGAAAAAAACAATTTCTTCTCTCTGCCTTTACTGCCCAGGTTTCAGTACCATACAGTATTAATGTCATGCCACTGTCTTGTACACCTTACATTTCAGCTTCTTTGACATTCTTCTGTCATATACTACACCTGAGACTCTATGCCATTTGGCTGCAGCCCCTCTGATTCTAGCTTTGACATCTTCATTCAGACTCTTCCATTCTTCTCAACCACCCCTCCCAAATACTTGAAGCTATTTGCCTGTTCCACTATCTTCCCTTCTATGTCAGTTCTCATCCTCTTCTGATTTCCCCAGTTTGTGGCCATCAACATTGTATTATCTGTACTTAGTTTCATCCCGTGTGCCTTTCGGTTTGCATTCCATTGATCTATACTTCATTGGAGTTCTTGCTCAGAGTCTGCCTGTAATGCCACATCATCTGCAAACAGCAACTTTGTTGATCTCTCCCCTCCAACCTGTCTTCTAATGTAGTCCATCACTAATATGAACAGCAGTGGGCTCACAACTGGTCCCTGGTGTACACCCACTCCCACTGGGAACCCCTCTGTGAGACTGAACACTGTGCATACTTAAGTTATTGGGTCCTTGTACACAGCCTGCACTAATTCTACTAATGTTTCTGGGACTTCAAACCACTGCAGTACTGCCCAGATCAGCTTTCTTGGGACCTTGTCATATGCTTTCTCCAAGTCTAGGAATACCCAGTTGAACTCTTTACTCATTTCTAGCATCTTCACAACTGTCTGTCTCACTGCAAACATCAAGGCAATTGTGCTGCATCCTGATCTGAATCCAAACTGCTCATCTCCCATCTTATATTCTACTACTCTGCTTATCCATTTATCAGTCACCGTCACCAGAACTTTCATGCAATGTGATAGGAGTTTAATGCCTCTGTACTGCCCACAGTGGTGGATGTTCTTGTACAGTGGCACGAGTAAGCATATTCTCCAGTCATCTGGGATATGCCTTTCTCTCCACACTGCTGTGAGTACCCTCAGGAGCCATTTCTCCCCATCTCTCCCACCATCTTTATCATATCTGCTGTGACCTCATCTGCTTTCCCTGACTTAATTTTCCTTAGTGCTGTTCTTACTTCTTCTAGGGTGTGGTCCTCTTCCTCTCTCATTGTAGGCTGTTTCTGAGGAAGCATAGCTTCTATGGGGTTTTCTTCATTCAGAAGCTGCTGGAAATGCTCCTTCCATCTGCCTTTGATGTCCTATGGGCTGGTAAGCAGGTTGTTGCTGGCATCCCTTATGAAAGGTGTCTGACTATCTTCTTTATCTTTCTGTATTTGCCATACAACTTGGTATAGTCTCTTTGTTCCACCTATTGAGTTACTTTCCTGAAGTTGTAGAGTGCCTCTGATGCCCTATTCTTTGCTATTGTAACTCCTTTCATAGCTTCTTTTTAGCCAAACAGTAGTCCTTCCTAGCCTGGTGGGTCTTTTCTATCTCCCACTTTTTCCTGCACTCCTACTTTCTTTTGATGACTTCCTGGACTTCTGCATTCCGTCAGAAACTTTCATTATGTACCTTATTTTCATACCTGACTTGGCCACATATCTGTTCTGTAGTCTTCACACATGTTGTTTTGAGGCGTTGCCATTCTTCTTCAACTCCACCTATTTCCTCCTCTTCTTGGGGTGCTAGACCCCTGAGTAATTCCTTGAACTGTTGTATTTTCTCTCCAGTCAACTTCCAGGTCTTCAGCCTGGTTTCTGTTGACCTTAGAGCCTTCCCTTTCCACTGCTTGCAACTGATTGTGGCAACCGCTGGGGAATGACTGTTTCACTGGGGATGATTCTACATACAATCATTGATTCTATCCCAGTGCCTTTTCCTTACTAGGAGGAAGTCTACCTGAGTTGCATATTGGTCACTCTTGTATGTGATCTTGTGACTGTATGTCTTTCTGAACCTTGTGTTGGCTACTATTAAGCCATTTGCTAGACAGAAGTCTAGAATGTTCTCTCCTTTATTCCTTTTGCCCCACCCATGTGGACTCAGGCAGGCATTATCAACAATTTATGTTGTCCTGCTTTATCTAGTAGATCCTGCAACTGCTGCCTGAATGCAGTCTTTTCATCACTATCACAATCCTGCTGTAGTGCATAGACTGAGATTACAAATATCGCCCTATCATTGCACTGGAGTCTGATAACCATGAGTCTGTCCCTAATTCTGATGATATCCCTCAATGCCTTCTGAAGCCACTCTCTCTCTCTCTCTCTCTCTTTCTCTGACTCTCTACACTACAATTCCCACATCATTTCTAGCCTGCCCCCCTCTTGAGTAGTAGACTCTGGATCCAAGGCCAAGTGGCTTTTGGTGCAGTGCCCTTCCATCTTGTTTCTTAGATACATAAGATGTCATCATGTCATCCACTTCCAAGCTGCATCCTGTCAGTGAACTCACATTATGTGTAGCATTCATGTTTGGCATGTTGATTGGTTTTATATCCATGTTTTGTTGAACAGAGCTATACCATGGCTGAGCAACTAGCCAATAGGGGCACATATGGCCTCTCACCTTTAACATGGGTCCCTGGCATAAGTTGGAGTAGGCCGGGTCCTCAATCCACTTATCAATGGTAACTACCCATGCTCATATGGTGACATTAGTCAACATGCAGAATCACCTAGAGCCATATTTTACACTGTCAAATGGCTGTGGTCCATGTGCTCCTATCTTGAGGATACTGTGCACCACAGTAGATGCCCAAAGCAATTGGTCTGTACAAGTCTTCCCCCTATAGGTCACCATACAGAGTCTGTGCTGCTGCCCACAGCTCCATTCCTTGGTGAGTTTGAGATGGAAACACTCATCATATTTTTCATAGGTGGGAGGAATCCCTCAGAGATGCAGGGAGAACATGCAAACTCCAAACAGGTATTGGTCGCAAGTCAGGATTGAGCCTTGTACCTTGTGCATGGGAGGCAAAGACCTTATCCATTATGCCAACTGCTCTCCTCCTCAACATCAGTGAATGGCTACCAATATACAAATTGTAAATTCACAATGAGTAAGTGAGACTAAATTGATTAATTAATTTTGCTTGTAGATCATACTCATCATGGAAAGTATACTAAAATTAGGAAATAGAGAAAGCAGGGTAGTAAGAGAATGGGAGGTAGCACGTAGTCAAAAGGAATGAAGTGGAAAGGGAAGGTGGAGAGGTAGAACCTATTTATAGGTTGCTAGGTTCATAGGTAAGCACTAGGTTAATTGCCCTTGTGGGCCATTTTAAACATACTCAGTTTCCCATTTTGTACTCAAATTAACCTATCCAAATTGGTTATAAATTGTCCTTACTCATCCCATGGTTGATGACTGCATGGTACCTCTAATGAAAGTAACTGGGCTCATACCACAGATAATTTGAGAGCACCTATGCATGAGATAAAGCATTTAGGAGCTGCCTCTGTCCATTAGTAGTACAGAGGGCAGTCCTGGGGTATATTTTCAGTGTTGAACAAGTGTAGGATGGTCTTTTTTAATTGGGCCTAAATATCTTTTTGGACACTATATGGTTCTCAGATATAGTAATTTGGTATTTAATACTTATGTCTTTCAGAACACTGGTCCTTATATACTGGCGTCAGTGGACTAAACCTGTATGTGTGTTTCTTTCTCTGTCAGCAGAGAAAAATAGTGTTTTGAAATATCATGATATTGGGTTTTAACTTGTTTCATTAGATATATACCATGTGCTAGCAGGGAATATATTGAATTAGAAACCCTGTTTGAGGGACACTTTACCTATACAGAGGTGTGTCTTACTACAGTGGACCTAACCTGTATATGTTTTTTCTCTACTAAGTGGGGAAATATATTGTGTTTTCAAAACTTTATGATACTGGGGCCTACAAGTTTTGCTGGGTATATACCATATGTATGTAGGGAAAGTATTGATGTAGAAACCTTGTTTGTGAGATGTTTTACTCATATAAATGTGTATGTTATTCTAGCACGTTTTTACCTTCAACTGATAGTCCAATATAAGGTGTCTATTTTGAAATCGTCATACAGGTGGTGTCTTATTTAGAGAAATAACCAGCCAATTTTGGTCTTCGTAGAAATTTAGGTACAACAATTTTGATATAAACATTGTCATTCTTTTTACATAGATCTATTTTTGACTACATTATTTTTGTATGGGCCCAAAAGGATGAGCATATTGGGACTACATTTCCTAGGTGGTCGAATGATATATGTGAAAGTAGTCAGTGATTACACCACATTGTTGTAGAGCTTAGGTAGCCCCTTCGTAAAATACATTATACCTGATGTCATGATTTATGGGACCTTATTGGCTTTCCAATATTGTACAGTCTTAAAACATCTCAAACCTTGCTAACATATATGGATGGATTACAAGTGTTATATACTTTGACTGTCATATTATATATTGTTTTGGTCGCCACATGATGTTATGATTTGCAACCCAGTGGTTCTTACACTACTGCAATTGCCAGTTTCACTCACTGAATACTATTGACAGATTAATTTCCTTCCTTTTATCATTATTGTTACCTTGTTATATTACTGTTTCTCCATTTATGGGGATTCAGTTTTACATTATAATTTGTGATAATAGGACCCAGAGATTAATATTTATTTTTGATATTACTTGTTAGTATCATTATTTAAGTTTGGTATAATCTTGTGAAAAAGTTTTAAATTATTTGACACTTTTTGGGTCTACTTACACATACTAGTGTGTTGGATAATTATTTGGTAGTTCTAAATTACCAGTTTTTCAGCCTTTCCTGGATAATATCTTATATTGTTGAAATCCCTTCTATTTTGTAGTTATATTGGACACTCTTTGAGTGCTGTACAACTCATTGGGTCTCTTCAGGGACCGATTTGGGATACCCCTGACCAACTTTGGCCCAAAACATATTATACATTTAGGTCTCTCTTGGTTTGTCAGTTAAAACTACCCCACTTAATATTTTTTAAATATTATAGCAGGTTTGGATATACAGTCACAGTATGGACCTGGAGAGCATTTTATCAGGATTATGTGCTGATCGGGAGGACATTGGGGTCTTTGGGATCAATACCTCACCAAGCAGTAATCCAAATAACACAGAACAACATATGTCATCTGATTGTGATCTATCCTTTCTTTCTCTTACTAAAGTCCTCAAGAATTTAAGATCAAATATATGGCACTTAAAATTATTTAGAGCATATTCAAATAAAAACATTGCCCCTAGGGGCTTACGAATACGGCTCCAACCCTTGGTAGGCAGACCAGATGACAAGTTGAATAAAGATTGGAAGGAGGCTCTACAAACAGGATCTATGCTATTTGTGAATGTTCTTCTACAATATTATGAGAGGATAGTGGACGAGAATATCCAAGAAGTTAAAAATTTATGTTCTGATCGTAAAAAATATGAATCTACATCTAGTTTTCAGGATCATTTAAAAAAACTAACTAAAGATTTGACAAACCATGAGAAAACCATTAAGGAGAGGAAAATTAAAAAATATCACAGAGATTATTCAGATTACCAAAGATATCTAAGCTCTCAATTTGAGTCTACCCACTCGGTTAGATTTGCAGAGGTTGGCCAGGGGTCAGCACCGAATCGTACCAAGAAGAGACCTAGATCCATTCTTAAAAATAGAGATGGTTTCAACAATAGTACCTCAGGAGAGGATTCCTCTTTGACAGATTATGAGCATACAGGGGATAGGGATTCACCACATAGAAAGAAAACAAACAAAACTGTCCCTTTAGAATTGGCTCCAAACATAGGGAGGGATGGAAGCATAAGAAAAGACCCACTAGAGCAATCATTAGAGGGACTGATCCAGAATTTTCTAACATAAATCATTATGAGCAACAAAACTACAATGTTTTAAACTTATCCAATGTATCTTTGTCTTGTAATCAACAGAATCTTTTGAATAAAGGGCTTAATTTTATTCCGGGCTTTTATTCCAATAAATATCACATTGCCACAGATGTTTTGAATTTTTGCCGTAGCTTGAATCTTAAACTCTTCTTTGCAGATGATACTTCTCAAAGATCCAACGAATTCAGATTTGGTAAATCTGATTTTCAACCTCCTATGAACAAGAATGTATCTATCTTTATGCAATCAGTGTTCAGGGATTTACATTTTCACAACTATGGACATACTATGTTGGGACATAATCTCTCACAGCAAGAAAACATACCTCTACAAGAGGTATGTAATAACAAAGATATAGTCATATTATGTGCAGATAAAGGTGGGGCAGTGGTGGTACAAAATATGAGTGATTACATTCAAGAGGGTTTAACCCAGTTATCTAACTCGGCATGTTATATGAACATGGCCATTGACCCCACCCCGAACTTCAAGAAAGATATTGATTCCTTCTTGAATTTAGCATTTGAAGAAGGTATTATTACTAAGAGCTGTGCTACACAACTTTCGGTCAAGGATCTCTGCAAGCAAATATTATATTTATTACCCAAAATTCACAAATCATTAACTAATCCTCCGGGTAGGCCGATTGTTTTGGGTATTGGATCCTTGACTGAACCATTGTCAGCATTCCTGACTTACAACCTTAAACCTCTTTTGGGTTTCATTCCAGCTACAGGACACCACACAGTTCCTTAAAATTATTGAAGATACACAATTGGAGCCAGAGTGGTTAATGTGTTCATTGGATGTCAAAGCCCTGTATACCAGCATACCACACTGGGCTGGTTTACAAGCACTTAAATATTGGTTGGATAGGGCTAATCTTTATCCACCGGGGTTCAACACGCTGTTGATTTGTATATCCGAACATGTACTCAATAAAAATGTCCTTTATTTTTAAGGCCAGTGTTATTGGCAGCTTCAGGGGACGGCTTCCTTTGCCCCTATCTATGCCGACCTTTTTATGGCATTTTTTGAAGAATGCATGATCTATGATGTATCTGACAATATCTATCTGGTGGAAATGAATATTTGGTGCCGATATTTAGATGATTGTTGGATGGTGTGGCGTGCGGATGCTGGATATTTGTAGGAATTTGTAGATTATTTGAATGGAAATATCTGGGGTATTGAATTTTCAATCACGTTTGATGCACAAACTATCAATTTTCTTGATGTTACTATCATGAGAAACCCAGACCATACTTTGGCTACCAAAGTTTTCCGCAAATATCCACAATATAACACGTTATTACATGCTTCCAGCATGCACCCACTCCACACCATCAGTAACATACCAGTGTCACAGTTCATGCGCATGAAACATCTCAGTTCTACCAAATCAGATTATGAGGCAGCCAGTGAGGACTTATATCATAGATTTGTCAACAGAGGGTACAAAACACAGAACTCAACAAAGCATGGGTAAGAACATCTGACATGAATAGAAAGACTATGTTGGATTACAAGACAACTTCTACAGATTCCAGGATGACTAACATCAGATTTATAACAACATATGGTAGAAATTATTATGTCATCAGAGACATCATAAATAAACACTGGAATATACTTATGGCCAATGAACAACTTAGAGTGGTTTTAGGGGAAGAATGTCAATTCTCATACAGGAAAGGAAAAACATTGGGTTCCCTACTATCCCACTACAAACATATAGGAAGTGGGGGAGCTACTCATAAACAACTTACCATCACGGGACATGAACTGTTGGGCACCTTCCCGTGTGGCCATTGTGGATCCTGTAAACAGATCACTTAGTCTAAGCATTTTTCTAGTCGTAACACTAGTAAGGTATTTGATTGTAAAATCTTGGGCAACTGTAGTAGTGATTGGGTTGTTCACTTGGCCTCATGTCATTGTGGGGCACTTTATGTGGGACAGACATCTAGGCCACTTAGGACACGCATAAATGAACATCGGAGTGACATCAAAAATAAAAGGGAAACCAATGCTTTATATTGGTATGTGCTAAAACATCAACAGGCGCAATTCATGTTTATGATTATAGACAAAATTGTTGGGGATTGTAGTAATACACAAAGTTGGCTTGGTATATTGAATCACAAGGAGAGATATTGGTTTACTGGTCTTGGTGCATTGTTCCAGCCTGGACTCAATGACCATTTATAATTACAATTGTACAGTGAATGGTATTCTTTCAGTATCAATTCAACAATTTAGGTATGTGATTCACTATGTCTGCCTGTAATTTAGGATCAGTTACAAAAATTTTGAGGATTCCAACTAGCATAATTATATCACAATTTTTTTATATATGATTGCTCAGATGGAAGATAATGTTGCTACTTATTTAATATGGACAACTGTCCTTGAATTCATTGAGTTTGTTTTACATACTTTTACTGTGTAAACAATATTCTTTAATATCAGCTTTATAGATGTTATATATATTTTTCCCCCCTAATGTTGTTTAACGTCATTCATCTAATGCAACTAATACCATTCTCTTAGGCTCTGACATATTATTAGTTCATTAATAATAATATATATTATTTTGTATATTTATTATATTTTTTCATAGAACAGGATTATAGCCTTGGTCCTTTGCATTTAGTCTCTTCATTGTTTATTTAAATACATTCATGTATTATTCATGAGCCTAGGTTTTTACCAATGCTCATTGGTGACTTTTGAGTATAAATTTGTTTATTCAATTAAACTATATATGTCTGTTACTCTTACACTGAAGAAGGCATGCTTATGCCGAAACCGGTCTGTTTATCTGGGAAATAAAGTCTGAATTTCCACCATTGGTCTCTGGCTGGTTTAATTTCTACAACTGCAACTTGCTGGCCAACTGTGTTGATTTTTGGTATATTTTCTGTTTCCCATCCACAGATCCAACTTGCACTTCAATATGGACAGCAATAGACTTTGTTTTAAGGGGATGGGGAGTCTGTTTCAGAACAGCAGTATCTTCTATGAGATATACCTGTCCCTCCAAACCATTTTGTTAATGTTGCAGAAGAGGTTTAAATCCCTGGAATGAGTATTTCTGATGCCATTTGACTTGCTGATATGCAGCAGGTCCATCAGTATTTGGTCAGAGGATGCCCTGTATACCAGACACTATAATGACAGGGCTTTGAGTTGGTCGATGTAGGGCATGCTGTTTAGACCTTGTATGCTTTTATTAAAATACCTCTGTGGGGTTTTCAGTTATTGCATGTGTCTAGAAAGATGCATAGCAAAGGGGGGCATTATGTTCAATGATTGGCCTAATGAGGGCTGAGCAAAGGGGAGAAATGACATCCCCAGATCTAAACACCATCCCTTTGTTTAAAAGCTGTGCATAATAGAAAGACTTTCTTAAAGAATGGGCACATGCTGTTCAAATGTTTAGGTTACTGTCCACATAAGTTCACAAATCCTGATCAACTGGGTTATCTCTTTGGGCAGTATTGTTAACATGGTAGTTCCCTGGGAGAGATGACTTCTCAAAGGATACAGTAATATGTTTAGTTTCAGTCCATGATTTTGGCACCAGTTATTTATTTGGGACTAACCTTCCTGCAGGTTGGCTAAGTCATTGGAGGATTCAGTGACTGCTCCTAGGTCGCAGTCATCTGCAAACTTAGTCAGAACCATTTGTTTTTTTCTTTTACTTCAGAGAAGTATATTCTACACAGGAGAGGTCCCAGCACAGAATCCCAGGTGATTACACTGTTGACTGGTCTATTTCTGGAGGTAACTTGCCCTATTTTGAATTCATGCATCCAATCTATGAGCAAGTTGGCAGTCCAATGGGTGACATATGGGTTTATTCCCAGTTTATTTAGCTTTTATACTATGCCTGAGTGGAGAATTGTGTCAAAAGCTTGGCTAGGTCAAGGTATGTGGTGTGTACTGTTTTGCCTTCATCCATTGCTTTGGTGCCCTTTTCAAAAAAATCCAGTGGGTTGAATAAGCATGACCTGCCCTGGCAGAATCCAAACTGAGGTTGTTCTGGCGTTTGGAGGTTCATCATGTCCTGATAGATTAGTTCCATAATTTTTTCCATGGCTTTACATATGAGGCAGTTCAGACCTATATGTGTATAATTGCCTGGGTCTGTGAAATATCCTCCCTTATGCAGCGGAATGACTGTAGCTGTTCTCCATTCTCTTCTTACAAAACCTGTATGAAATCTGAAATTGAACAGTATTGTTAAGGGTATGGCCAAATCATGCTTCATGCTATTTAAGATGCATGCAAGGATATTGTCAGGACTAATCAGTGTAGTGTTTTTGCTTTTGATTGCGATTTTAAGACTGCTGTTGTGTGATAGCTGGAGATGAGCCAGTTTCAGGTGTATCCTGAGGGATAGACGGAGGGGAGAGAGGGGTGTAGTTAGAGTTAAATGTATTAGCCAGTAGGTTGGGTCTATGGTAAATCATCAAATGGTAAAGGCATTGAATGGCATTACATCGTAAATGATGTTCATTGAAACCTCCTCATGTGGGGTACTGCACCCTCCACAGCCCCCACTAATTATATATATCAACTCCAAGATTGCATTACAGAGGGGAAAAGGCAAATGTCCTTATCCCTACCGTAATGTGATCCAGTAGGTCTACTATATCTTCAGCCTTAGCATAGGTAATACTGTCCATAGTCAGCTCAGAGAATTGCTACACTGTGGTTTTGAGATTGGAAACTTAACTAAAAATACCTTGTGATTGTCTTTGGCATGTGTAGCCATTTTAGCCTCCAACTTGGCTTTGTTGGATTTTATTAAACTCCTGAGCTGCTTGTTAATTTTAGTTAAAAGGGCACTAACATTCTGGGAATTAACTCTTCTTAATTTTGATCAAAATCCTTTTTCTTTTATTATAAAGCTTGTTGATATTATGGTTCCACCAATTGTGTTTGTTTCTGGGGTTTGCCCTGCACTTGTTCCTATGAAGTACAACTGCATCTATGCAGATGTTTATATGGTGGTATAGTCTGCTGGCATATGTTTTTGCATATTCAGTGGAGTTAACTGGTTTGATGGGGATTTGAAGCTTGCCAATGTATTACTTAGGATTAGGTGGTTTGTCATAAAGAAATTTCTAAAGGTACCTTGGGTGGAAGGGATCAATGGTTTTATTTCAAAGAAGACTGCTTTATGGTCAGACCTAAGAAGTGATGAAGCTACACAAGGAAAACCAAGGGCAGAGGTGTTTCCATATTCATTAAGGACAACCACACCTCCAGGCTAGTTGCCCAACATAATTCATCTGAAATTATAAAAGTGCAACTAACTGTGCAAACCTGCAATTCATACTGTAGTTTGCTACAGATCCCCCTCCATGCCCAAGGATTCCCAATCCTCTTTTCTTGACATAATAGAGAATACCAGTGTCCAACCAAACACCCTAATATTGGGAGATTTCAACTACCCGACCATTAACTGGGAAAACTCGTGTACTAACTCCTTTCCTCAACGCTTCCTGGAATTCGTAAACTCCAATGCCTTGGATCAACTTGTCCACACCCCTACCAGGGGCAAAAATATCCTAGACCTAGAATTACCAACATGAGTGACAGGTGCTCCACACCTGAAGTCAACTCCTTATTGGTCAGATCCGATCATAAACTAATCACCCTAGATATCCACATCCCACCCCCCACTAAGGAAACCACAGTAAAAAATTCTCCAAAGCCAACTTTGTGCTACTTAAGGCAGAAGTTCCCAATTTCACAACACCCATGCAGATAGACAGTACAGTTACTGCTGCCGAATCTTATACAAATGCACTCCATAAGCAACTATACGGGTGCATGGATCGTGCCATCCCTAATAGAACCAAGACACAGTCTTCTAAAAAAAAGGAAATCAATCTGGTGGTCTGCTGCTATTAACAAACTCTACAACAGAAGGAAGAAACTGTTGCAAAAGAGAATAAAGTCCCACGAGTGGAGGAGCTCTCTGGTCAGCCTCAGCAAGAAACAGAGATCACTCATAAAATCATCCAAAGCGAACTATGAAAATAAGATTTCCACTGACTTAAAGGACGACCACAAAGCATTCTACAGCTATGTCAAGAATCTCAATGGCAGCACCCAGATGTGCTCTGAGCTACAGTAGAATGGCACAAAATTCATGGAAGCAACTGATATCGCCAACATCCTTTACCCCCCACCTCCTAAAGAGCCCATATCCATATCAAAAGAATGCAGTGCCCCTGCAATCACAACTGAACAGGTGAAAACTGCACTATTGAAAGCCAAGAACACAGCATCCATGGGACTGGACAATATCCCTGACTGCATTCTACATGAACTTCAGAATGATCTAGCCCCCCACCTAAGCACCATGTTCAATCATAGCCTCTCAACAGGCTTTGTACCCACTGAATGGTGCACGGCAACAGTTGTACCACTCGACAAAGGGGGAGCCACCACTGACCCCGGGAACAATCGCCCTATTAGCCTGACGAGCCTGGTCTGCAAGGCCATGGAAGATATTATCATGCAACTCATAAACAAGGATATTGATAACCTCCAGTGTCTGGACTCCACCTGGTTCAGATTTATGAAGGGCAGATCATATCTCCTGAACCTGATCGACTTTTTTAAAATGGTCACCAAAACCGTTGATGAGGGTAAGGCAGTAAACACAGCCTATCTTGACCTCAACAAGGCTTTTGACACCATCCCCCATTCTGATATCACAGATAAACTCACCATGCTGGGTATAAAACCGTACGTCACAAGATGGGTCACCAACTGGCTCACAAACAGAACCCACACTGTAAAAATTGTGGTGTTCAAATCTGACTCCAAACCTGTGACAAGTAGAGTACCACAGGGTTCAGTCTTGGGTCCCCTCCTGTTTGGCATCTACTTCTCTGAAGTACAGGCCAACACAGAGGGCCTCTGGCTGACAAAGTTCACAGATGACTGCAAATTGGGTGCCGTAGTCAAGTCCCCAAATGACGTGGACATCCTGCAAAGGGGCCTCACTGAGATTGATACCTGGTGTCAGAGCCATGGCCTCAAACTCAACGCCAAAAAATGCATTGTCATCCCCTTTGATAAAAACCCTGTACCCATGGACTACCACATAGGCGGCAGCCCACTTAATGCCGAAGGCGTGATAAGAAACCTTGGGTCTCTGGTGGACAGTAGCCTCTCCTTTGATAATCACATCACCACAGTAGTCAGGAAATCCTTCTACATTGCACACTTCATCATGAAAGGGTTCTCATCCAGGAAAAAAGAAGTAATTGTCCCCCTCTACTCGGTTCTCATCAGACCCATTATAGAGTACAACGCCCCATTTGGAATGTACCTTACAAGGCATCTGCAGCACCTAGAAAGGCCACAAAAATACCTCACAAAGAGGATTATGGGACTCAAACAGTTACCCTACACTGACAGCTTCAAAAAACTCCAGCTTTACTCGGTAGCATATCGCCTACTCTGAGGTGATCTCTGCCTAACATACAAAGCTATGTCAAATCCTGAGCTGCTGGTCATGCTACACGTAAAGAAATCCCAATCCCTCCAAAACACACACTCTAGAGACCTAAACCTCATCACCACAATTAACAGAACATGCTGGAGGGACAGATTCCTGTCCCAGAAACTTGCCATACTTTAGAACAAACTACCCATCTATCAAGCAGAGTTCATCACTAGCAGTCTTCAAGAAAAATCTTGATGAGTGGATGGGTAATAGGAACCCCCCCCACGTAATCACATTGGTGGCCCTGCTAGACAGGGGCACAGGTAAATAGCATCCATGGGTGGTGAAAGCCAGGGAACCTTGTTGGCTAGGCTTACATATGCCCTAGGGCCGATAGCCTAGTACCTACCTATGAACCTATGAAGATGCTCCAATATTAGTAATGCCAAGATCCAAGATGTTACTCCCCCTAGGGGCTACTCTTATTAATTGCTCTAGGGCATATATCGTGACAAATTACAGGAATCACTGTGGTTTTGCACTAGTGATAGTGAAGGTTTCTCAGCCTATAGTTGGATAATTTAGATCACCTAGCAAAATGGCAGCGAGTTTAATGCTGAGTGAGGCTAGTTCCTACAGATAGGCAATATGCCATTTTTTGTGTCATAGAGGGAGTTCTACAACTTGCTAATATGTGGTACAGGACCTTTCTGATGGGTATCTGGACATGAAAAACTTCTTCTGCATCATGCTGCTTTACCATCCTTGATGGTAGTCTCTTCTGGTTGTAGACTGAGACTCTTCCAGCTTTGTTCTCCTCTTGTGTAGCTCATCTAAAGGTGTGGAAGGTGTTATAGCTCTGCTCAGCTGGAGTGCTCTCTGCTATTTTAAACCATGTTTCAGTCACTGCACAGATATAAATGCCCTCCAGGGTGAGAAGGGCTTGTTGGGAGTGGAGCTTCTTGTTTAGGCTCTTAGCATTCATCAGTAGCACCTTCATCATTTCCTTTGCTCATTTTGTTATGTTGATAGGTTTATCAGGTTGGCAATGCTTAAAATTGCACTATGGAGTTCGGCAATGTCTTTACCAACAATCAAAACCCTAGAAGGGACAGATACAGACCATCCATGGTGAAACAGTGTGGTCTATCAATCATATCACCCCAGGCTTATAAATTTTGGACCCCCTTTGAATGATATCAAAAACAAAGCCAATTTTTGAAGTCAATTATTTTTTGTTCATATTGCAGAATTGTCCTTGGAGGCAATTCTTACACTGTCTCAAGATACCCATCTCAATAAGGCTGGCTAAAGATGTTGTGGGGAAATGGTGGTCCATGATACCAAAAGAAATGACTATGGGGGCCGGGGTAGCTATGACTGCTTGTAGTTTGGTTTTAGGAGGATGTTTGGGTAGACTTGCTACTAACTATTTAAAGTTCAATAGAAAACAACAAGCCTGGAAACAGTCTTTTTCCACCAATAAGAACCAGTAAACTAATTATGGTAAAAACTCATTAAATTAATACCAAAATCCGTGCAAGCAGTATTGGTACACTCAATATGAAGACATTTTATCAAATGTCTTTTAGCCTGGAGAGTAGTTTAATGGGAGAAGGGGGACACTTTGCAAAGTTATACTTACGTGTTTATTGTCAACAGTAAAAGATGATTAATAGGAAAGTAGTATTTCATTCTAACAATGAGATAGGGATGCAAGTATTTAAAAAAAATACTGGCTAAAACTGATGCAGTACAAATTTTTCCACAAAAGATGTGGTTCTATTGCGTTAACCTTTCATGGCTATGCTTATCAGAAATATACAAATAACTACTAAGTGTGTAGACTGATAGCCTGGCTTGTTTTCAGTTTCATGGGTTTTAAGAGATGCAGCGGTACAGTGAATGACAGTGATGGAAGAGGATTTCAAGATGTGTTCCTCTGCAGCAAGGTGCTGGGAAGGACAGAGAAGGATAACTTTGGATGGTCTGCTGCCATTATCTAAACACAACTACTCTGCATTGTGTTGACGTGATTGTATCACGTTTCAGCATTTTTTAAATTATATGTTTTTTGGCAACGTTGTCATTTTTCATCTAAGTAAGTTATTAAGAAAGATGACATGGTTGGGTGTCTGTATAATGAAAGGAAACATTGATTTGGCTTGCTAATTATAAGTTGGATCAGTCAAACAATGGGCAGCAAGTAAGGATGATAAAGAATGGAGAGCTGTTATTGTATCCTGTGTGATGGTGGTTGGTTAAATAGTGGTCTTCTGCTAGCAACATAATTTATTCTTTCAGTTTTTGTATAGCAAGCCTGTATGTATTAGGGACTTTGAGGTGGTTTTGAAGCAGGAGTTGAAATACCAATGTATGGCTGATGACAGATATTTGGCCCATTTGATTTGAAAAAGTATAGTATCTGACTTAGCCTATGAAGGCAAATCAGTTGATGTGATTAAAAGAAGAGAAGATGGATGCCTGATGCTTTTAGAGCTCAGACCAGATTGTGTTAATGGGAAGCATGTCATATCTGGTTGTTGTACAACTGATTATTTGTTTTTGTTTTGTTTTACAGGATAAAGGAAGATTGCTATCCTGGGTTAGTCATACTATATATTTCAGGTAACTATTTGGGGGCAGCACAATGGCACAGCAGATAGCATTGTCATCACATGGCAATAAGTTCTCTGGTTCGACTCTCAGCTCAGGTGACTTCTGTGCAGAGTCTGCACATCCTCCCTGTGTTTATGTGGGGTTACTCCAAGTGCTCCTCTTTCCTCTCACATTCCAAAGACATTCAGTAGGTGCACCTGACACTCTAAATTTTGCCATAGGTGTGAGTGTGTGGTGTGGAAGAACAAACATAGCAGGGCTTGCCACCTGGTTGTGTAAACCTTTGGCCTAGATGATTCTCGCTGCTGAAGTGAGACCCTGACCCCTTGTGCAAAAATGGGAAAAGGGGTTGTGGGTGGATAGAATTCAGGTAGCTCGGCAAGCTACTGTTAGACCTAGGGGATCTTTTCTTGGCCTTGACCTTTTCAGTGGGATGTATGGTGGCAAGAATGCAAAGGTATGTGTTGCACAAATTTTGGTATTAAAGAAGTTCAGTCAACAATTTCAAACCCCAGTATTATTGTAGTCCAACTAGGATGTAATGATTTAGGTATAGTTCACAAACGCAAATTTCTGTCATGAAAAGTTTGATATTTGTCAGTGCATCAGCAGAGATTGCCAGGATCATCTATAATTTGATCTTCCATTACTCTTAGAATAATTAGAAGGGGCAAGAAGGTAGCTGCAATAGACAGGTGCAAGGTTTATTAATGACTGTTTTACCAGCTGCATCTTAAGGTTTCTTAGTTCTACTGCAATGGGATTTGTTATTAAGGATCCAGTGTGGTACAAGCAGAATGGCTTACATTTCAGTGAGGTGGACCTTGATTTGGTTAATATACATATTTTTTTTATTGAAGAATTTACGTTCATCTGTTAATATGGTTTGTGTGACCAACTTAATTTGGGTGGTGATCATGTTATGGGCAGGAAAGAACAAAGGGGGAACTAGGCTGCCATTTTGGGCAGCCTGAATTGTGCATTTGGGTTAATGTCTACTATAAGAAGGAAGCCTATTTTTTCTTCCTGGGTTGACTGTTGATTGTTAGGAGTAAGCAGTGTAGGAGTCTGCTGTGGGAATTGTAAAGGGTGTTAAATAGTGTGAGATATCTATAAAGCTATTAGACATTAATGTAGTTTGTGAGTAAGCAGTCAATGAATACAGTGTGTCAGGTTGAGTGTTGTTTATACGTTGTTGTATCATTGTGCATTATTTAATCTTCTATATAGTATTATGTTGGCTCTGGCAATGAAATTGCTCACATGGCAAATTTCATATGTTTTTGTGTTAAGAGCTGGGAGAGTGGACAAAATTGGCTAACCCTGGCAGATATTTTTGCCCATTGATGCCTGCCCAGGGCATAGAGTCAACAAGATAGCTAGTGTAAGTAAGAAATAGAAAAAAAGGAGTTAGGATCTAACATAGGGAAGGCAAGAAACCATGGAAGGTTATGTACAATATGGGGTAATGTTTGGACTGGAAGTTGGGTATAGGGAGCGAGTATTTAATTGAGAATGGTAGTATTAATTGTAGCATTGGCACAGGGGATTTTTAAAGCCTGCCCACCCACAAAATTTATTCAGCAGGATATTTGTTATGGTTTAACTCCCTGCTGATTACCTCAGGAATGCCACCTCTGCCATTGCCTACCCTATTTCCATACTAATCAATAGATCCATAGCTGAACACACTGTCCCCTCTTTCTGGAAAATGTCTTATGCCATCCGCCTACACAAAGGTGGTTCCTCAACAGAAATTAGTAATTATCATCCCATTGCTATACTATCTCCACTATTAAAAATCTTAGAAAAATGTGTACACACCCAACTACTGAATCATCTTCTTCTTCAGTATAACCTGCTAGCAAATTTCCAACATGGACGTCAGCCAAACCATAGTACAACCTCTGCTCTTAAATCCTTTACTGAACATGTCAACCAACAAAAAAATCCCAGTAACTTAGTATCTGTTGTCTTTCTATACCTGTCAAAGGCATTTGACACTGTATCCCACTGAAAATTACTATCGACTCTCTCTGAGCTCAATCTGGATAACTCCTCTTTACTGTGGTTTAAAAATGATCTGTCCCTCCAACAACAAGCTGTTAAATGACATAACTCTCTCCCCTCTCTTCCTAGTGGGGCAAGATGTTCTGCTAGGACCATTCTTGGTCCCTTACTATTTTCCATCTTTACCAATAACCTCCCCTCGGCTACCCAACAAACTAAAATTGTACAGTATTCTGATGACCCTTTTTTGCTCAGCCCCCTCTCTACAATTACTCCATGACAGAACCCAGGAAGCCTATGCTACTATAAAAAAAATGGCTAAATTCCTCCCAACTCATACTAAACCCATCTAAGACCCAACTCATAATCTTCTACCCAGCCAAAACGTTCACCCCCACCTCACCATTCTCAATAACATCCTCCAACAATACCCTTATCACACCAGCAACCCAAGCCATGCTACTACATGTAACTATTGACCAAAACCTAATATTCAACAAACATATAACACTAACAAAGTTCATAAATAACTAGGCTCACTCTACTGCTGCAAGAGCTTCCTCACACAGGAATCCCAAATAACTATCTCTCTTGCCCATCTGCTCTCCGTCTTGCTATAAACTTACCCATTTCTAACTAACCTAAACAAATCTGACCTGAAGCTACCTGCTAAAATAAAATCTCAAAATTTGCAACTGATACTGTTTTGTTCTCACCATTGCCTCTCCCTAAGACAACTAGGTTGATTAGAACTCCCTAACCTACTAAAATATAATCAACTTCTCCTGCCCCATCAACTGCTATACCAACCAAATAAAATACCTGCCCTCTCTGGTCTTCTCACCTTCCATAATACTGTCCATCAACTAAGATCTTCCAATATCTCCCTACTGACTGTTACAAATTGCTTACATAGCTCAGGCTAATCTCTTTATTCCTATGCAGTTGCTAAGGCGTGGAACTCCCTGACATTAGATGTCTAAATAGTAAACATACTTTCGAATCCCTACTAAAACATCTCCTATTCAAAACTTGAATATGTTCCTATACAGAACCAGACTAATGTCACCTGTTCATGACTTTCAACATCTCTAGATCAAAGGTGTACTGTGTAGTTTCACTTAGTGCATAGTATTGTGAACCATGTGTTTAGGCCACCTTTATAGTTATGATTTCTAGTTTATGACCCTGTTTGTCTGTGGAAAGTTCTTTTTGAATTTATGTTCAAGCAATTGTATATCTGTTGCATAATATCTTGTTTAATTGTTTCTCAATATTCCAGCCACTGTATGCTGCATCATTTGTAAAACTCTGATTTTACTCCGTTTATATGTTTTATGGTCTTTGTACAAAATAGCTATGTTTATACAATTTTTATTATTTTTATATGCTCTTTGTACAAAATAGATATGTTTATATAATTTTTTATTAATTTTATTAATTTTTATAATTTTTTACTATGTATCTGGAGCTTTTCTCTCCAGACCTTCTCTGAAAATGGTCACCTTGTGTCTAGTCGGACTAACCCCGTAAACAAATGGAAAATAAAGAAATGAATGCTTTTGAGTAAATGGTCTCCCATAATAAGCAAATCCTCTATATCCTTCCTAAGCTGATCATTAATTGTCAGAAATGAGCAGTGTAAGACAATGCTCATGACAATCGCAAAGGGTGTTAATTAGAGAGCGCGATCTATATGCTGCTGCTGCTGTTAGGCATCGATGCAGTTTACAGGTGAGCAACCAATAATCTCTGCCAGCCATGTTAAATGTTGCTTACATATTGTTGTGTCTTTGTGCATTAGATTGATGTTATTGCCATTATTTTAAAGTTCTATATATTGTTATGTTGCTTCTGGAAATAAAATCAACCATATGGCAAAACTGGTATGGCTATTACATTAAGGGCAGGGGGACATGGACAAAATTGTAAGAAAGTGAATCAACCAAAGTGAATGAAGATGCAGAAGGAGAAACCGGAAATTATTTCTGACAGAGACACCTGACAACAGAAACTATGTTAAAGCTAATTGCTGTGATTTTTGGCTAAACAACAAAACTTCTTTATGATGAGAAAAACTGCAATCAGTTTCATTTGTATATAATAAAGTGCACATAAATTGCTTTTTTATAAGACTGATGGACTTAGCCTCCTTAATCTTGCTCAATCTAAATTTACACATATGTATACTTGTGCCTTCACCTGGCAGTTGGCACAGAGGATTAAGGATCTGTTAACACTCTACCCCCATGTGGTGCAGTGGTCAAGGGTTTGACTCCTTCTGTCTCCCTTGCCAAAGTGAGTGACTCTGAATATTTCAGTTAACCAGACAGTGCTTCTAGGCTGAGTTTAAAATAGGTCCATGGAGACTAGTGTCCTACCCCAGTTAACAAGTATAAATAAAATGAAAAAAATATATATGCTTATATATATATATATATATATATATATATATATATATATATATGTCTATATCATATGAGCGAACATACTGGACCTTGAACTTCCTATTGTGGGGGGGCTATGCCCCCCACACCCCCCGCTAAATATATATTCCAACTCCGAGATCGCACTACAGTGAGGAAAGGGAAATATCCCATTCTTCACTGTACCCCAATCTCAGAAAAAGCACTTTGAGGTCCGGTACTTTTGATATTATGAGCGTTCTCAATTTGTGCGATTCGCTCATATGATATAGACCCTATATACACAAACATGCACACACACATACACACAGGCAATTTGTGGAGTTTGCATGCACAGGTTTGTGTGTGTGTGTGTGTGTGTGTGTGTGTGTGTGTGTGTGTGTGTGTGTGTGTGTGTGTGTGTGTGTGTGTGTGTGTATGTACGAGATTATAGCAAGTAGAAACTCAAACAATTATCAAAAAGTAATTTGGTCAAAATCCTGCAAATTTAAAATGCTCAGTTTTATTTTTGCTCTTTTCTGATGTCTTCTGATAACTGTCTCTTTCTTGGCTGAGATGTTTTCTGTTTTAAGCCTGCATACACTGTCTCACTCTACATAGGTATGTATTGAATGTTATAGTTTCCACCCACATCCCAAAGACAGCTGAAGAATTGCTGATCCTACAACTACAGTGTGTGTGTGTGTGTGTGTGTGTGTGTGTGTGTGTGTGTGTGTGTGTGTGTGTGTGTGTGTGTGTGTGTGTGTGTGTGCGCATTCTGCAAAGGACTGGCTCCCTGTGTGGAATACATTTCTCTGTCTTTCATCTACTAAGTACTTGGATAGGATATAGCTGTCTTATGATGTTGAAGTGACTGATGAATTAATATATATTCTCACATTTATCAGGATATTGGATTATCCATGACAACAGAAAGTGAAGTTGTTCAGATTACGTTTATTATTTTTTTTTATTAGTTAATTTAGTTAATTTGTTTGCCTTGCACAGATTTTGGGTCATCAACTAGCTCAATCAAAACAAATTGGATGGATTCAGATGGATATTTTGTGATACATTTACAATTTGCTGTTCTCATTAAAGAACTGAACAAGCTTGTAAACAATTAGAAAGGTAGTCTTTTTAAATATCATACCTATGGGTTGCTTTTCAAATTGATTTTAGAAAAAAAGGATATCCATTGAACAGCACTGCTGCTTTATTGATTACTTTCATGTCAGAAATAGAAAATAACTTATGTAACAGTTTCCATACTGTATTAAAAAGGACTAAATTGTATGTGTGTAGCATCTTATGATAAAACTTTCTTTGGTATTTCTTTGTACAATAGAAGCTGCTTGTCATGCCTCCCGTATTTTCATTTTTACCTTGATAATGTGACCAGGTTTTAAGGTCAATAATTCTGTTACACTTGTTGAAAAGAGGTCTGCAATCTGTCAGAATGTCTGAAAGGCAGGGTGTGCAGATGAAAGAGTTGTGAAAGGAAAGACGATAACCTTTGCTCCTACTGTCTGGAAGAGCTGAAAAGGCAGCTGAATCAGTCAAGTTCATCGCTGATGGATGATATTTAGGATCCTAGTTTTTGTCTTACGTAGCACCTGAGAAA
>NC_056743.1:549158466-549178466 GCF_019279795.1 Protopterus annectens | reverse complement strand
AAGGTATAAATAATTTCCCAGCTCCTGTCCCACAGATGGCATTGACAACTATACTAAGTTATACACAAATACCCTGTACAAACACTTACATAAATGTATTGATGCAGCTGTGCCTGATAGGATCAAAGATCCTCAAGAATAAAACAAGCCTCCTTAGTGGACATCTAACATTAATACGTTATACAACAAGCGGAAGAAGTTGCTGTATATGAATATAAAATAGCTGTCCCACGACTGGAACAACACCCTCCTCTGCTTGAACAAACAAATAAGACAACTTGTAAAATCCTCTAAGGGCAACTTCGAAAAGAATTTAGCAACC
The DNA here is from genome assembly GCF_019279795.1 of Protopterus annectens. Classification (NCBI taxonomy): domain Eukaryota; kingdom Metazoa; phylum Chordata; order Ceratodontiformes; family Protopteridae; genus Protopterus; species Protopterus annectens. Next base: position 549,178,144 of record NC_056743.1, on the reverse strand, counting down.
ATAGCTAAGGATAACTATAAGGCATTCTTCAGCTTTATCTGTAACCTAAAAGGTAAGAGTCAGACATGTGTTAAGTAGCTGGGGATGGCATTACACACACTGATCCTGTGAAAATAGCTAACCCATTAGCTGACAGGTTTGGTGAAATCCCCCTCCCCCCCCCCCGTCCTTTCGAAACATTCCAGAAAGCATTCCATCTTCCCTCCTTCAACTTACATCTCCGAAGAGCAAGTCATTAATGCTCTCTTCATGGCCAAAAATGCAGCCTATATGAGACCGGATGGCATCCCAGGCTGCATTTTAAATGGTCTAAAACATGAGTTAGCAACTCCATTAGGTACTTTCTTCAACCACAGTCTGAGTACTGGTTTTGTCCCTGCTGAATAGAAAACAGCAATTGATAAAAGGGGTACAGCAACAGACACTGGAAACTACAGACCCATAAACTTAACCAGTCTTATCTGTAAGGCCATGGAATGAATCATCATGGACCTTACAAATAAGGATATAGGTCATATCCAAACCCTTGATACGACACAGTTTGGTGTTGCCAAAGGCAGGTCATGCCTGTTAAACCTGATGAACTTCTTAGAAAATGTCACTAGAGTCATAGACAAAGGCAAATCTGTGCACACTGCCTACCTTGACTTAGCTAAGGCCTTGGACACAATCTCACAATTAGGCATCATTGATAAACTCTCCCAATTGAATATCAACCCTTATGTCATCAGGTGTTTTGCTAATTGGCTCACCAACAGATTACACTAAGTCAAAGTTGGGGACATTACCTCAACCAGCAGACCTGTCACCAGTGGGGTTCCAGAGGGGTCAGTGCTGGGCCCCCTATTATTTGAACTATATTTCTCAGAAGTTCAGGTCAAAACAGACTGGCTGTGGCTGACTAAGTTTACTTGATGACTGCTAATTAGGTGCCATCACTGAATCTCCAAACAATGTCAATATACTTCAAGAGGGACTTACACAAACCAATGATTGGTGCCAAAGCCATGGACTCATTATCATCTCCTTTGGTAAAACAATATCCCTGCAGGCTATCATATAAATAATAATACTCTAAGTAACAACTTAGTAGTGAGAGACTTGGGAATGCAAGTTGACTGCAGCCTAAATTTTGACCACCATGTGTCTACTCTGGTAAAGAAGGCATTCTACAGTGCACACCTCATTAGCAGAGGCATTGCCTCAAGAGTGAAAGAGGTCATAATATCCATGTACTCAACCCTCATCAGGCCAATAATTGAATGCATTGCTCCTGTTGGTACACACCTTACCAGGCACCTGCAGCAACTTGAGAGACCTCAGAGATTTCTAACCAAGAAAATTCAGGATTTCCACCACATGTCATACATTGACAGACTGAAGTCACTGTCACTGTATTCAGTAGCATACAGAGTACTTAGAGAAGACTTGTGCCTGGCCTACAGAGCAATCTCTGATCCAAACCTATTGGAAATGCTGCACATCAACAAATCAAATGGGGCAAGGGTCACCTGCTCCAGGAACCTTAACCTGGCCTGCAACATAAACAGGATCTGCTGGGGAGACAGATTTGTCTCTCAGAGGGTGCCACTCCTCTGGAATAGGCCACTGATTCACATCAAACAAACCCCCTCTATGACCCTGTTTAAGGGTACCCTGGATGACTGGATGGGAAACTGTAAATTCCTGCTGGGGATTTCACCTATGACCCTCCTAGATATGGGGCAGTCATTACTAAGTAAGACCTGTAATTTAGGCAAGATCCTTTGTATTGGGTTTCTCTAGTATTATATTGGGTACGCATGGCTAGGCTTATAAAGACCTTAGGGTCAATAGCCCAGTAACCACCTATGAACCAAAATGCAGTAAATCTGACAATCATACTTGTGAATATATAGGTTTAGAATGACCATCAATATTGTATATTCATCTTTATGTTTGACAAGATGTTACACACCACGTAACACTTGTAACTAGGGAGGGTGTGTTTGGGGATACATATTAGTAGAATAAATAGTATGTTTATCCGGCAACACTGTATACTTCTTTAAGTCATATGTGACTACTTTCTGCAAGGTAACTTTGCCACGTGCCTCTGTCCAGTGTCAACTAACATCTAGAATCATGTCTACAAAAAAGGAAATCATCAGGATAGATTGTGACCATTCATACAAAAAGGAAATCATCAGGGTAGATTGTGACCATCCATACAAAAAGGAAATCATCAGGGTAGATTGTGACCATCCATACAAAAAGGAAATCATCAGGGTAGATTGTGACCATCCATACAAAAAGGAAATCATCAGGATAGATTGTGACCATCCATACAAAAAGGAAATCATCAGGGTAGATTGTGACCATCCATACAAAAAGCAAATCATCAGGGTAGATTGTGACCATCCATATCTGGTCTTCCTGCAACACATTTATTTTCTTGGCTAGACTACTTCCATTACTTTGCATACCTGGATTTCATCTGCTTGTTTGTAATGTACTCCTTAATCGATATTATTATTATAGGTTTATCGAGTATCAGTGTCTCAGCATAAATAGCATAAGAGACGGAATAGCTGGCAGTGAAAAGAAAGTGTTAGATATGAGTAGAAGTTAATATAGCTCTTCTTGCAACCTCCTACACTCTTTTAGTAATGACAGTTAACAGTTAGCTCTAAAGGTGACTGTTCATAAAAAAAAAAAAAAAAAAAAAAAGCAGTAAATGAAATATATTAATGTAAAGTATCTGTTCTTTTTATGCAACCATGAAGCATATGTAAATAGTGTTGCTAACGAATACTACATTACCATCTTCTTTCTTTTTCTGTCTTAACTCTAAGGGCTAAAATGAACAAATATCATTCAGATCACTTGCAGAAAAAACTAATTATAGAAGAACTATAATATGTTCTTAACATCAATCAATTATAATGTCCACTCCTCCAGCCAGTCACTTGACAGTGTGAATTGAATGAACAGCATTACACAATTGCAATTGAAAGGTAATTAACAAAGACCTTTTCTAGAGTGCTAGATTTTCTGCAGATCATTTCATCAGAAGGCACATATAACTGATGTTGCATAAATGCCTATATCCACATCTGTCACGGTCTATAATTTTGCAAGTCCTAGGTTTAATCTTCCATGTTTTAAATGCTCCTGATCAGTAAACTACAATGTTATTTTATATTACAAACATTTTACACTTCTATGAGTTACTATAGTCCTAATTCTTTTCTTCAAAACCCCAAGAGAACATTCTATGCAATGATGGGGTGTAAGAAATAAAAAAGTATCAGTAACAAAAGTTAAGTATCATGTTGAAATCTAAGGTCACATGGGGGAATGGGTAAAAAGTGACTCAATATGTGAAACAGTGATAGTGGTAAAAGTACTGTGGTTTTAATATAATTTAAGTTAAACAAATGAAGTATTTGATCAACAAATCTGAGATGTAAACATAATGACCAAATGGAATGACAAACTTATGTTCTGTGAATTCCCTATGGTACACCAGGTTATCAAATGGCAGATTCTTGAGTATGAACTTTTTAGGCAAGGTTCAAAGGACAAAACTACCACCATAATGGGTACAAGCAAGCAAAATCTGAAGGTAAAGCTACACTGAGCATCCCTGCAATACCAGGCTACAACTCATACCACACTTTTCCGCCACCAAACCAAGACCGAAACACTAAAGGTGGAGGAGTGTCCATATTTACCAAAGATATTCACACCTCCAGGCTGGTTGCCCAACACAATGCATCTGAAATTCTCCAGGTGCAACTAACACTAGGTACGACTGCATTACAAATTGTGGTTTGCTACAGATCCCCCACCATGCCCCAAGATTCTCACTACACCATTCTTAACATACTGGAAAATATTAAGATACGACCAAAGACCCTAATACTGGGTGTTTTCAACTACCCTGCCATTAAGTGGGAAAACTACTCCTGTGCCAACACCTTTGCTTAACAGTTCCTGGAATTTGTAAATTCCAACACCCTAGAGCAACTAATTCATAGTCCCACCAAGGGTACTAATATTCTAGACCTGGTCATTACCAACATGAGAGATTGATGCTCCATACCAGTGGTCACCCCCCCCATTGGTCAGATCAGACCATAAGCTAATCACCCTTGACATCCACATCCCACCCCCACCCCCCTTTAAGGAAACCTCTGTAAAAACCTTCTCCAAAGCCAACTTCATACTTCTCAAGTCAGAAGTAACAAACTTCACGACACCTATGCAGATGGGAACTGGAAGTTCAACTGCTGAATCCTACACTAAGGTGCTGTACGAGCACATTCACTTGTGCATGGACTGAGTCATCCCAAATAGAACCAAGATGCTGTCCTCTAAAAAAAGGAAGTCAATCTGGTGGTCCCCTGCCATAAACAAGCTGTACAACAGAAGGAAGAAACTGTTGCAGAAAAGAGGAAGAACCCAGGATTCAAAAAACTCCCTCATCAACCTCAGTAGAAAGCTGAGATCCCTCATAAAATCTTACAAAGCTAGTTACAAAAACAAAATTGCCAAAGATTCCAAAGACAACCACAAGGCATTCTATAGCTATGTCAAGAATCTAAATGGCAATACTCAGATCTGCTCTGAGCTACAGCAGAATGGCACTAGATATACTGATCCCAAGGATACTGCCAATATCCTGGCAGATAGATTCAGTGCCAACTTCACCCCCTCTCACCCCCCCCCCCTAAAGGGCTCATCTCAATACCAAAAAAAATGCCAAATTCCGGTAATCACGGCCACTCAGGTAAAAACCGCACTCTTCAAAGCCAAGAATACAGCATCCATGGGACCAGACGACAACTGGCACCTCACCTATGTGTCATGTTTAATAACTTCACCTCAGGCTTCATGCCCACAGAGTGGCGCACAGCAACAGTCATCCCACTCCATAAGGGGGGATCCACTTTGGATCCCAGGAACTACTGTCCCATCAGTCTGATGAGCCTGATCTGCAAGGCCATGGAACGTATTATCATGGAACTTATAAACAAAGACATTGGTGACCTTCAAACACTGGAACCCACCCAGTTTGGGTTTGTGAAGGGCTGATCTTGCCTCCTGAATCTGATCGACTTCTTCGAATCAGTCTCCAGAGCCGTGGACGAGGGTAAGGTGGGCATTAATCCCTACATCACTCGATGGGTTGCAAACTGGCTTACTGACAGAACACACACTGTAAAAGTAGCCGACTCCAAATCCAGCTCCAGACAAATGACAAGTGGTGTACCACAGGGTTCTGTCCTGGGGCCACTCTTGTTTGGCATCTACTTCTCTTAAGTACAGGCCAACACTAAGGGACTCTGGTTTATAAAGTCCGCAGATGACTGCAAGCTGGGAGCCATTATTAAATCCACAAATTATGTGAGTATAGTAGAAAAGGGCCTTACCGAAACAGATGCCTGGTGCCAGAGCCATGGGGTCAAGCTAAATGCCAAAAAATGTATAGTTGTCCCCTTTGGGAAAAAATATGTACCTGTGAACTACCACATAGATGGCAGTACACTAAACACCAAAAGTGTAATCAGAGACCTAGGGACACAGGTGGACAGTGGTCTCACCTTTGATAACCACATAGCCACAACAGAAAATCCTTCTACATGGCACACCTCATCACTAAGGACTTTTCATCCAGAAAAAAGGAGGTCATTGTCCCTCTGTACTCATCCCTCATTAGACCCATTATAGAATACAATGCCCCATTTGGTATGTACCTCAAAAGACATCTGCAACAACTAAAAAGGCTGCAGATATATGTCACAAAAGAATCACTGGCCGAAAACAGATACCTTATGCTGACTGTCAAAAGAAACTCCAGCTATACTCTGTCACATATATCGCCTACTCAGAGGCGATCTCTGACTAACACACAAGGCCATGTCAAACCCAGAGTTGTTGGACATGCTACACTTAAAGAAATCCCAATCCCTCTGAGCCACATGCTCCAGGGATCTTAACTTTGTCATCACGATGAATAAAACATGGTGGACGGATAGGTTTCTGACCCAGAAACTCCCCATACTCTGCCTGACATGTATGGGCAGCCTATTACAGAGTGCCTCAATAGTCCTCTTCAAGAGGAACCTTGACGATTGGATGGGAGATAGGAAATTCACCCCGGGGATCACATCCGTAGCCCTGCTAGACAGAGGTCCAGGAAAGTAAATATTTGTAGGAAGCAATAGCCAGGGAATCGTTATGGCTAGGCTTGTATAGGCCCTAGCTGATAGCCTAGTACCTACCTATGAACCTTTGAACTGACAATTATCAGTCGACGGCATTTGTTAAAGATTCAAGCACATACCATGTACAACATGATCTAAACATGATCTGTGGTGAACATCAGTCATTTGTTTGCTTTAGTAAGATTATGTCATAGAGGAGTTGACTGCTAGACTCATTAGCCATTTTAATTCAAGTGGAACTTTAGAATGTAATGCACAGTATCCATACATACAGATCAATGGATTATGCACAGATGCACCTTCTACACCAAATAAAGTAGGTTACTTATTGATAATTACTGTTATTTAACACATACACACACGTGTGCACTGTCATCATTATCAGTCCCCTTTTTCCCATTTTTCTACATCTGGTTGGGGTGTCATATTAACTGTTCCCATCTCTATCAATTCAATGCTCCACTCTTACCTTCTTTAACACTCATGCCTGACTATCTCAGATCTCACACGATCCATCCATCTCTTTGGTGAATGCCCTTATTTCCTCTTATCTTCTTCCTGCCTGTCCCAAATCTTCTTCAGCAGATTGTCTTCTGTTTTTCTGCACATGTGCCCAAACCAGAGGAATCTGTCACATTGATCTTTTCTGTAATTGGAGTTACTTTGGCTTCTGCTCTTATATCCTCATTTCTTCATCTGTCCCACAGTGTGCATCCTTCCACCTTTCTCAGGCACTTCATTTCTGTCACCTCTAGCTTCCTCATCTGCTCTGCATTTACTGCCCAGGTTTCTATACCATACAGTAGTACTGGTGGCACCACTGCCTTGTAGACCTTACTTTTCAGCTTCTTTGGTGTTTTTCTGTCATACACTACACCTGACACTCTGTCAGTTTGGCTGCAGATCCTCTGATTCTAGCTTTGACCTCTTCATTCATACTACCCTTCTCCACAACCACCTTCCAGATACTTGAAGCTATGATTCTGTTCCACTAACTTCCCTTCTGTCTCAATTCTCAGCTTCTTCTGACTTCCCCAGTTTGCTGCCATTACCACTGTCTTATCTGTGTGTAGTTTCATCCCATGTACCTCCAGTTTTGCATTCAGTTCCCTTATCCTTTACTGATGTTCTTACTCTGAGTCTGCCTGTAATGCAACTTTGTTGATCTGTCCCTCCGACCTATTTGTTAATGCAGTCCATTACCAGTATGAACAGCACTGGGCTAAGAGCTGAACCCTTGTGCACACAAATTCTTACTGGGAACCCCTCTATAAGACTAAACACTGTTTGTACTTGAGTCGTTCAGTCCTTGTACATAGCCTGCACTAATTCTACGAATGTTTCTGGGACATAAAACCACTACAGTACTAACTAAATCAGCTTTCTTGAACCTTTTCTTATGGTTTCTCCAAGTTTAGGAATGCCCATTTGGACTCTGTCCTCATCTCTAGCTTCCTCTCAACTATCTGTGCCACTGCAAACATTGGGTCAGTTGTGCTGCCTCCTGATTTAATTCTGAACTGCTCATCTCCCACCTTACTTTGTATTACTCTGTGTATCCATTTATCAATCACCCTGTCTAGAACTTTCATGCAATGTGACAGGAGTTTGCTACGTCTGTACTGCCCACAGTTATGGATGTCCCATTTGTTCTTGTACACTGGTGTGAGTATGTTTATTCTCCAGTCATCCCGGATACGCTTTTCTCCCCACACTGCTATGATACCATCAGGAGCCATTTCTCCCTCATCTTACCCAGCATCTTTATCATATCTGTTCTGACCTCATCTGAGCCTGCGGCTTTCCCCAATTTCATTTTCCTTAGTGCTGCTCTCACTTTGTCTATAGTGGGTTCCTCCTCTTCCCTCATCTTAAGCTGTTTCTGGGGTAGTACAGCTTCTGTGGAGTTTTCTTCATTGAGAAGCTGTTGGAAATATTTCTTCCATCTGACTTTGATGTCCTGTGGACTGGTGAGCAGGTTGCTGCTGGCATCCCTTATAAAAGGTATCTGACTATCTTTTTTGACTTTCTGTCTTTGCCTTGAAACCCGATATAGTTTATTTGTGCCACTTACTTAGTCACTTTCCAGAAGCCGGTAGAATGCCTATGATGCCATGTTCTTTGCTATTGCAACTCCTTTCTTAGCTTCTTTGTTAGACAACCAGTATTCTATCTTAGCTTCATCCATGTTTTCTATTTCCCACTTTTTCCTATACTCTTCTTTCTTTTGATGACTTCCTGCACTTCTGCATTCTACCACCAGCTTTCCTTACATACCTTATTTCAATACCTGACTTGGCAACATATCTGTTCTGTAGTCCTCACAAATGCTGTTTTGAGGCGCTGCCATTCTTCTTAAACTTTACTTATTTCTTCCTCTTCTTGAGATGCTAGAGCCCCCTTGAACTGTTGTACTGTCTCTCCAGTCAACTTCCTGGTTTTCAGCCCTCTCTCTGACCACTGAGCACACTCGTGGAAAACTCTTTCTTCCCTTGAAATCAAAACAGTGACATGGGCCTCTTGCATAGTTGTATAATAGACCCATTCAATCTGCATTCCCAATAGCTTTGTGTATCTTGCTCAAGAAATATAGCTGTCAGCCTACTAGCACAATAATAAGGCACACAGCCAAACATATTTAGAGGAAAAAGACGTAGACCAGGGACAGATTTTAAGTATTATTTTTATGTACTTAGAATGTTTTGTAAAATGACAAGTGTTGCATTAGCATGCATTTTCAGAAGGACACTGAGCCTTTATTTCAAATGTCATTGATTATTTACTCTCTCAAGTCCTCAACAGTTTCCCAGAAACCACAAATTTCTTCACAAATTGACAAAAAAATGATGGTATTCTGCAAAGTATAGCAGACATCTGAGGCTTTCCAAGAGGTGAATAGACAATAAATAAAAAGCAGTTTCTGTATTGCAAACAGCAAGTGCATTGTCTCCATCAGTTTTCTTCTTAATGAAAACACGCACAAAGAAGCGTTCACACATAAACATGCCTACGTCCTCTCATACACAGAGAAAAAAAGCAATACATCTCAGAAATCAGATTTGTATACTGGAGCATAAACTGACATGCCAAACAGAAAGGGGAAAAATGGCACTGCATTCTGAAAACAAATGAAAAGATGGGCCTGCAATGTTTTACTTCACTTTACATCACAGCCAACAGGATGTATACCAACATGCATTTTCTGAAAGAGAGTTATGCATCTGCCATTGATTGACTGTAACATTCAGTAACTTAACAAAAAATCAAACATTTTACGAGGGTCAGAGCAACATGTGAGACAAAATCAGGGACATTCTAAAACGTCAGACAGGTCACAGATGCAAGTATAACCCATTGTAACCCCACCCCACTGGCTCTCAACATTAAGCAGTATAATAAAGCATTCCAACTTACTTCACACAAGAATACACCGCTGTCCCAAATTGCTGTCATCAGGCATACTTCTCAATTGTTTGCACAAGAAATGTGAACAAAGACAAAAACAAATGGGGGTTGGGGCAAAGACCAAAATCAATTGACGGAAAAAGTTAGTTAGCAAAAGGTTTTATATCAACATACATTTTCCAAACAATAAGAATTATCTTCAGTAAGTTAACTAGGTAGACTCACTGAACAAGACACCATTTTTCAGGGGTGACGGGAAACCTGGTCTAATTAACTTGACTTGCTCACAATCATACAGTAGGCAAATGGATATGAAAGAAATCAAACTCCATACCCTTGACTTCAGGAAGCAACTCATTAACAGGTCAAAGAGTTAATCATCTGCAATAGATGACGTCAGCAGAAAAAAAAAACATGAGAGGGACAGGGCAAAATATGATGCAAAATCAGGGATGTTCTACAAAATTCTAGACAGTTGAGATCGGTATTAACACATTCTGAAAAAGGGAACTATAAAACATTTTGTGAATGTTGACTGGCAGTAATCCTGAATGACATACCAGAAAATAAGAAATGTTATGATGGCAAGGGAAAAATATGAGACAAAACAATATTACAGGAAGACACAGTTTTTAAGTGAAACATATTGCAACCTTCAGCATGCCCTCCCATACTTGACACACTAAACCTTCAGACAAGCACGTATCAGTCTTACTAGTGAAGAAGTCTCAGATTCACATATCAGTCCTGCTAGAGAAAGGCACTCATATTTAGATATCAGTCCAGCTAGCGAAGGACTCTCATACTAACATATCAGTTCTGCTAGGGATGGATTCTCATATTCACATATCAGTCCTGCTAGCGATGTACTCTCATATTCACATATCAGTCCTGCTAGTGAAGGACTCTCATATTCACATATCAGTCCTGCCAGCGAAGGACTCTGATATTCACATATCAGTCCAGCTAGCAAAGGACTCTCATATTCACATATCAGTCCTGCCAGCGAAGGACTCTCATATTCACTTATCATTCCTGCTAGCAAAGGACTCTCATATTCACATATCAGTCCTGCCAGTGAAGGACTCTCATATTCACAAATCAGTCTTGCTAGAGAAAGGATCTCATATTTACATATCAGTCCTGCTAGCGATGGCCTCTGTTATTCACATATCAGTCCTACTACAGAAAGGCTCTCATATTGACATATCAGTCCTGCTAGCGAAGGACTCTCATATTCACATATCAGTCCTGCTAGCGAAGGACTCTCATATTCACAAATCAGTCTTGCTAGAGAAAGGATCTCATATTTGCATATCAGTCCTGCTAGCGATGGCCTCTGTTATTCACATATCAGTCCTACTAGAGAAAGGCTCTCATATTTACATATCAGTCCTGCTAGCGAAGGACTCTCATATTCACATATTAGTCTTGCTAGCGAAGGACTCTCATATTCACAAATCAGTCCTGCTAGAGAAAGAATCTCATATTTACATATCAGTCTTGCTAGCGAAGGACTGTCATATTTACATATCAGTTCTGCTAGAGAAGGACTCTCATATTCACAAATCAGTCTTGCTAGAGAAAGGATCTCATATTCACATATCAGTCTTGCCAGCAAAGGACTAGAGTATAAACATATCAGTCCTACTAGAGAAAGGCTCTCATATTTACATATCAGTCCTGCTAGCGAAGGACTTTCATATACACATAACAGTCCTGCTAGTGAAGGGCTCGCATATTCACATATCAGCCCTGCTAGTGAAGGACTCTCATATTCACATATCAGTCCTGTTAGCAAAGGACTCTCATATTCACATATCAGTCCTGCTAGCGATGGACTCTCATATTCACATATCAGTCCTGCTAGTGAAGGACTCTCATATTCACATATCAGTCCTGCCAGCGAAAGACTATCATATTTACACATCAGTCCTGCTAGCGATGGACTCTCATATTCACATATCAGTCCTGCTAGAGAAAGGCTCTCATATTTACATATCAGTCCTGTTAGCGAAGGACTCTCATATTTACATATCAGTCTTGCTGGTGAAGGACTCTCATATTTACATATCAGTCTTGCTGGTGAAGGACTCATATTCACATATCAGTCTTGCTAAGGATGGACTCTCATATTCACATATCAGTCCTGTTAGTGAAGGTCTCTCATATTCACATATCATAGGTTCATAGGTTCATAGGTTTATACTAGGCTATCTGCCCTAAGGCATTTATAAGCCTAGCCCAAATTATTGTGGCTTACGCCACCCCTTATATGAAAAAATACTGTGCCCATTAGTTTGTTGTGCCTCTGTCCAGCAGTGACACAGAGTTGATTCCTGGGGTAAACCTGCGATCTCCCATCCACAGGTCTAGATTTCTCTTGAACAGAGTCAGCGAGGTGCTCTGCCTCACATGGACCGGGATTTTATTCCACAGCATAGGGAGTCTCTGAGTGATAAATCTATCCCTCCAGCACGTCCTATTTATATCCGTGCTAAGGTTTAAGTCGCTTGCTCTAGTGGTTTTGGTGGATTTGGATTTTTTGAGGTGGAGCATGTCCATTAATTCCGGGTTGGACATGGCCTTGTATGTCAGGCACATGTCACCTCTGAGCAGACGGTATGCGACTGAATAGAGCTGGAGTTTCTTCAATCTGGCAGCATATGACAGATTTTGGAGTCCCTTTATCCTTTTGGTGAGGAACTTTTGGGGTCTCTCCAATTGCTGCAGATGTCGGGTGAGATACATCCCGAATGGGGCATTGTACTCGATCATTGGTCTGATAAGTGAAGAGTACAGGGGAACAATGACCTCACTAGATCTGGATGTGAATCCCTTCATGATCAGGTGGGCAATGTAGAAGGTCTTTCTAACCACTTTAGCAATGTGAGTGTCAAAAGAAAGGCCACTGTCAACCTGGGTCCCCAGGTCCCTGATAACCTCTTCTGTGCTTAGTGGATTGTCACCTATATGGTAGCTTGGGGTTACCTTGTTTTTCCCGAAGGGTATGACTATACATTTTTGGCGTTTAACTTCAGGCCATGGCTCTGGCACCAGCTATCTGTTTCCGTGAGTCCCTTCTGAAGGATATCCGTGTCCGATGCACTTTCCACTATGGCGCCCAGTTTGCAGTCGTCTGCAAACTTTGTCAGCCAAAGTCCTCCCATGTTGGCCTGTACTTCTGAGAAGTAGATGCCAAACAATAGGGGCCAAGGACCGAGCCCTGTGGGACACCACTTGTGACCGGCTTGGAGTCTGACACAGCGCCAGCAACTCTAACCCTGTGGGTTCTGTCCTTAAGCCAGTTTGCAACCCATCTTGTGACATATGGGTTTACATTTAAGCTGGTAAGTTTTTCTACAATACCCGAGTGGGGTATTGTGTCGAAAGCCTTTGCAAGGTCAAGGTAGGCTGTATGGACTGCCTTTCCTCATCAATGGCCTTGGTGACTGTTTCGAAGAAGTCAACCAAGTTCAAAAGGCATGATCTTCCCTTGACAAAGCCAAACTGGGTCGGGTCCAATGTCTGCAAGTCCCCTATATCTTTGTTTATGAGCTCCATTATGATCCTCTCCATAGCTTTGCAGACTAGACTTGTTAAGCTTAAGGGCGGTAATTACCAGGGTCTGTAGAGGCACCGCCTTTGTGGAGTGGGACCACAGTTGCCGTACGCCACTCCTTGGGCACGTATCCTGTGGTAAGGCTGAGATTAAACAGCTGCCTTATGTGCGGGTTTAATTCCTCATTTAGCTCGTGTAGCACACAGCCGGGGACACTATCCGGTCCCATTGATGCTGTGTTTTTAGCTTTAGAGAGAGCAGCTTTCACCTGCGCATTTGAGATGTCCGGGAGGCTACACTCGGCTGGGATAGTTATCTCTCCTTTAAGGGGGGAGAGGTGGGTGAAGTTTGCACTGAACCTGTCTGCCAGTATGTTGGCAATGTCTGTGGGTTCAGTGATTTTTGTATCATTTTGGACTAATTCTGAGCATATCTGGGAGTTTCCACCCAGGTTCCTAACATAGCTGAAAAAGGCCTTATGATTGTCCTTTGAATCCATGGCAATTTTTCTCTCAAAATTGGCCTTAGTTGATTTTATGAGTGCTCGTAATTTTTACTAATAATGATCAGGGGTGACTTCCTTTTATGGATTTTGTTCTATCATGTAATAGCTTTCTCCTCTTATTGTAAAGTTTGTTAATGGCTGGGGTCCACCAGACTGGACGTTTGCCCTTTGTGGAAAGAGTCTTGGTTTTATTTGGGATTGCCTGATCCATGCAGTCCTGGAGGTGTTCATAGAAGGCATTTGTAAGGGCTTCCGCAGCTTGGGTTGTGGTTTCCTCTGGCTCAGGGGCCTTGAAGGATACCACACCAGTCTTGAGTAGTGTGAAGTTTGCTTTAGAGAAGTTCTTCACTATGGTCTTTTTGCTTGGGGTGGGGCGGGATGTGGATTTCCAGTGAGATTAGTTTATGATCAGATCTCACCAATGAGGGATATACTTCCGGTGTGGAGCATTTTGTCCCCATGTTTGTGACAATGAGATCTAGTATATTTTCTCCTCTCGTGGGAACAGTGACTAGCTGTTCCATGGCATTTGAATTTATGAACTCCAGGAACCGTTGGGCTAGAAAGTTAGGGCTTGAGTAATGTTCCCAGTCTATATTCGGGTAGTTGAAGTCACCCAATATGATGGTGTTTGGAGATACATTTATACCCTCCAGTGTCTTCAGGAAGGCTGTGTGGGGTTCCTGAGTTTGAGAGGGTGGCCTGTAGCATGCTACAATTTGTAGAGCAGTTTTGCCTATGGTTAGTTGCACCTGGATGGTTTCCGAAGCTTCGTGCGTTGCCACCAACCTGGAGGTGTGAGTATCCTTTATGAATATGGATACACCCTCCTTTTGTGGTGTGGTCCGGGTTTTGGGGCCGAACGCATGATATGAGGTAAAACCTAATAGTGCCGGGTGCTCTCAGGAGCCTTGAACCAGGTTTCAGTTACAGCACAGACATCGATGTTCTCCATACTGAGAAGGGCCTCGAGTGCGTGCATTTTGAGATTTAGACTTCTGGCATTGAGCAGCATTACCCTCAGTTTCTTCCCATTTTTGTTTTCTAGGGTGGTAGGTTTAGAATTTGAGCCTTGCCTAAAAAGGCACTATGGGGTGGCAAGAGCCTTAGCCAATATCCGAATCCCAGGGTGACAGGTGCAAGCCGTCCCTTGCGCAGCGTGGCTTGTCAAGCATGTCATCCCAGGCAGACAGACACTGGATCCCCTTTGAATGACACCAGACATTAAGCCAATTGTTAAAGCTGATCATCTTGTCTCTATATTGTGGCATCATTCTTGGTGAAGGAAGGATACTGCTCAGGGTTAGGGTCATACCTGCCTGGGCTACATAATCAGAGAGCTCCTCTATGTCTCTTTTCATGTAGTCCAGGGAGGTGCGTCTCAGGTCGTTCACACCAGCATGGACAATGACTGTGTCATATTTGTACTTGCCATGGAGTGACCAGTGCTTGTGTTATGTGGCGGATTCTAGCCCGATAGGCAGCTTACTGTGACCCTCTCCTTGTTCAGCCTGGTGAGTGGGACGTCAGTGTGTCTGACTATGGAGTCACCTATGACAAGTATGTTTGGTGTTGTATTTGGCCTTAAGGGCTGTGACTGCTTTGCACACTGCTTTTGTGGTTTATGTGTTGCTTGTGGGGTGTCTTGAGGTAGCAGTTGTTTGGGTGTCTGCTTTGGAGGCCTCTGCTGTTTAGGTAAATTTTACTCAGAGCCTCCGAGTATGTCTTTGTGTGTTTATGTGTTTGATTCAGTGGAGTGGTAGCATTATGTGAGGCTGGTTTTGTGGTGTGTGTAGTTGCCTTCTCCTCCTGTCTGGTCTTTCCAGTCCTGAGTTGAGAGAGCTCAGCCTCCAGTTTGGCTAAATAGCTGCATCTCTCGCAAGTATTTGTGTTATGTGGGAGGAGGAGAGGGTTGTCTGTGTACATGAGGCAGTTATAACATTGCCTCAAGATTCCCAGATTCACCAGCTGGACCGGAGAGGAGATTGACAACTGACCTTTGGACATGCTAGAATAATATTGGGAAATCCTTAATTGAAAACAAGGGCCAGTGGGGAGTGAGGGTGTAGTGCTTTTAATTTTTAGTGCTGACTTATATAATTGCTTTAGTGAGCAAGTGCCAGGTAACTTGAGTGCAATGTGTTACAAGTAACTAAATGCAAAATGACAAACAGTAACTTTCTTTCAAGTGAAACAAGGAAATAAGTACAGTAAGCAATGCAGATATCACTAGTGATCCACAGAAGCGCTGAGAAGTTGCGTATTAGGTGGAATTAGCTTCCAGGGAAATAACAAGCAAACAAACAACAAGCATATAAACAAAGCTAGATTCAGTAGGCCTGGATCTAGTCTATGCTAGAGCAAACAAGGTGAACCAATTTCAGTAAGATACAGTTCAAATATTCAGGCACTATAAACCTTTAACCAGAAAATTCCCAGCTCAGAAGGGCAGAGTCCAGCCTCTTCTCCCACAAGAGTGCAGACCACAAACCTTCTTAATGTAAAATAACTGGCCTGAAGTCCAAGTGCCTAAACCAGAACTAATACACTTGGACACTGGGCTCTCAATCAGCAGTTCCCAACTTAGAAGGATGAAAGCTACCTGTCCTGCCACCACAGTGCTTGCCACAAACCTTCCTAATGTAAAACAACTGTTCTGAAGCCCAAGTGCTTAATCCAAAAGACTTGAATGATAGCTACACTTTAATCAAGTTACAACCAAGCAGTAATAAATACCATTGAATACTTTAGAGAATGTCTGGATTAGTGCTCAAGTTACACAAACAAAGCTAGATCCAGCAGGCCCGAATCCAGTCTATGCCACAGCAAACAAGGCGCACCAACTTCAGTAAGGAACAGTTCAGATATGCATGCACTATAAGCCTTTAACCAGAAATTCCCAGCTCAGAAGGGCAGAGACCAACCTCTCCTCCCACAAGAGTGCAGACCACGAACCCTCTTAATGTAAAATAACTGGCTTGAAAGCCCAAGTGCTTAAACCAGAATTAATACACTTTTAGAATAACAGACACTGAGCCCTCAATCAGCAGTTCTCAACCTAGAAGGATGTAAGCTACCTGTTCTGCCACAACAGTGCAGACCACAAACCCTCTCAGTGCAAAACAACTAACTGGTCCGAAGCCCAAGTGTTTAAACCAAAAGGCTTAGAATGAGTTACACCAAGCAGTAATAAATACAATTGAGTATTTTAAGATGATGCAAAAGTAAAAAGAAGTAGGTAAAACACAAGTACAGTAAAAGCAGATGAAATTTTTTTTTTTTTTTTTTTTTTTCTGAACAAGTGCTGAGATCAAAGAAACAGATTTGAGTGCTGAAACTAGAAAACTGGCTAGTTATAAGAAATAAACAAGCTAGAAGGCTTCCCTCAAACACAGAAGGGCTTGGGGGCTCAGAAGCCTACAAATAGTCTGTACCACTTAACAAGAAAGGCAGGAAATAAGCTTAATTTTTTTTTTTTTTCTATTTCCCAGATGCTCTCTTTGTACACAGTAGGAGTGCCTGAAATCAGAATATGATCTCACTGCACTCAGTTGAGTGAGCAAATGAGATGGGCCCAGAGGCAGGCTGAGGGGCGGGCAGTTTCAATGCCACTAAGATAACTGAAGAGCAGAATAACTTCAGATAAAAATTCCTTCAACACTCCTTCATACACAGTTTAAATCAATTTAAATACTGTATTTTTAAAAAAAAAAGTGCAGAAAAAGGTACTTAAATTCTCTTATACGTCCAGTTGAATATAACCAAGTTTTTAGCTGGCCAAGCTGAAGTTTTAAAGCAGGAATTATTTCACATGCACCAGTTTAAATATGCAAGGACAGGAAATCAAAGAATGTGGCTACCCCCACACCTGTAATTACTAGCAAATAACAAAATTCAGCCAACACTAGCTTTAGTTCAAGTTACTGAAGAGCAGAATAACTTCAGATAAAAATTCCTTCAACACTCCTTCATACACAGTTTAAATCAATTTAAATACTGTATTTTTAAAAAAAGTGCAGAAAAAGGTACTTAAATTCTCTTATACGTCCAGTTGAATATAACCAAGTTTTTAGCTGGCCAAGCTGAAGTTTTAAAGCAGGAATTATTTCACATGCACCAGTTTAAATATGCAAGGACAGGAAATCAAAGAATGTGGCTACCCCCACACCTGTAATTACTAGCAAATAACAAAATTCAGCCAACACTAGCTTTAGTTCAAGTTACTGAAGAGCAGAATAACTTCAGATAAAAATTCCTTCAACACTCCTTCATACACAGTTTAAATCAATTTAAATACTGTATTTTTAAAAAAAGTGCAGAAAAGGTACTTAAATTCTCTTATACGTCCAGTTGAATATAACCAAGTTTTTAGCTGGCCAAGCTGAAGTTTTAAAGCAGGAATTATTTCACATGCACCAGTTTAAATATGCAAGGACAGGAAATCAAAGAATGTGGCTACCCCCACACCTGTAATTACTAGCAAATAACAAAATTCAGCCAACACTAGCTTTAGTTCAAGTTACTGAAGAGCAGAATAACTTCAGATAAAAATTCCTTCAACACTCCTTCATACACAGTTTAAATCAATTTAAATACTGTATTTTTAAAAAAAGTGCAGAAAAAGGTACTTAAATTCTCTTATACGTCCAGTTGAATATAACCAAGTTTTTAGCTGGCCAAGCTGAAGTTTTAAAGCAGGAATTATTTCACATGCACCAGTTTAAATATGCAAGGACAGGAAATCAAAGAATGTGGCTACCCCCACACCTGTAATTACTAGCAAATAACAAAATTCAGCCAACACTAGCTTTAGTTCAAGTTACTGAAGAGCAGAATAACTTCAGATAAAAATTCCTTCAACACTCCTTCATACACAGTTTAAATCAATTTAAATACTGTATTTTTAAAAAAAGTGCAGAAAAAGGTACTTAAATTCTCTTATACGTCCAGTTGAATATAACCAAGTTTTTAGCTGGCCAAGCTGAAGTTTTAAAGCAGGAATTATTTCACATGCACCAGTTTAAATATGCAAGGACAGGAAATCAAAGAATGTGGCTACCCCCACACCTGTAATTACTAGCAAATAACAAAATTCAGCCAACACTAGCTTTAGTTCAAGTTACTGAAGAGCAGAATAACTTCAGATAAAAATTCCTTCAACACTCCTTCATACACAGTTTAAATCAATTTAAATACTGTATTTTTAAAAAAGTGCAGAAAAAGGTACTTAAATTCTCTTATACGTCCAGTTGAATATAACCAAGTTTTTAGCTGGCCAAGCTGAAGTTTTAAAGCAGGAATTATTTCACATGCACCAGTTTAAATATGCAAGGACAGGAAATCAAAGAATGTGGCTACCCCCACACCTGTAATTACTAGCAAATAACAAAATTCAGCCAACACTAGCTTTAGTTCAAGTTACTGAAGAGCAGAATAACTTCAGATAAAAATTCCTTCAACACTCCTTCATACACAGTTTAAATCAATTTAAATACTGTATTTTTAAAAAAAGTGCAGAAAAAGGTACTTAAATTCTCTTATACGTCCAGTTGAATATAACCAAGTTTTTAGCTGGCCAAGCTGAAGTTTTAAAGCAGGAATTATTTCACATGCACCAGTTTAAATATGCAAGGACAGGAAATCAAAGAATGTGGCTACCCCCACACCTGTAATTACTAGCAAATAACAAAATTCAGCCAACACTAGCTTTAGTTCAAGTTACTGAAGAGCAGAATAACTTCAGATAAAAATTCCTTCAACACTCCTTCATACACAGTTTAAATCAATTTAAATACTGTATTTTTAAAAAAAGTGCAGAAAAAGGTACTTAAATTCTCTTATACGTCCAGTTGAATATAACCAAGTTTTTAGCTGGCCAAGCTGAAGTTTTAAAGCAGGAATTATTTCACATGCACCAGTTTAAATATGCAAGGACAGGAAATCAAAGAATGTGGCTACCCCACACCTGTAATTACTAGCAAATAACAAAATTCA
>NC_056743.1:549105966-549153466 GCF_019279795.1 Protopterus annectens | reverse complement strand
CATGAGATGAAATGATGAAATCTATAACAAGATGCCTAGTGAATTATAAATACTTGTATCTGTTTGAATTGAAACGCAAAAGCATAAAACTGGTGGATTTAAATCAACAGCACATTAACTAGCTCGTTACAACTAAATCATTAGTGAATACATTTTAAATAACCTTTTATTTGTTGATTTTATTTTTATTTTTATGTATGAGACTGGTATACTTTCCCACACAGCTGGTGCAGATCATACTGTGACCTTTCAACTCAAGACGCTGGGTTCACTGGAATAGTGGTCTTGAAAAAAGGAACAAGCTCTATTTTGATGTTGCTTCTTTACATCACCAGTTGGAGACGCTAGTGAGTACAAAGAGTCAATGAATATTAAAATGCATTTGTCTTTTGAAGTGCTGCAAACATTTGATTCCAAGTCAAAAAATAAAATGTTATTTTTATAGTATTAGTTCAACTGTCTTCCTGTTTAAGTGCTTGTTTACTCCTCTCCATGTAAGTTAGTGCAGTTGCTCTGTTTGATTACCTTGATTTGAATCAAGACTCGAGTTTGATAACCAGGACCTGGATTGACTGTTTGCTTGATTAATTATTTGATAAAATTATTTAAAATCTGCCTTAACAAATTAGAGCTGGAAGTGCACTGAGAATAAGGTCTATCAATGCACATTGCTAAGGTGACAATGCTTTTTAAGTGATTGATATTTTGATTGAATTGTTTTAGTTGCAGTTTCATGTCATGTCTCATTCTTCTGTCTATATCTTATATCTACCACTTAGCCTCAGAACTAAGAAAAGAAGCTATTAAAGATAAGAGATAAGTAAATAATGGTGAACAGTTTGTTACTCAGAAAAGGGATACTCTAGGAAAACCTTAATTTCTATGTGACCCTGCATAAAGTGGAAGAAGCACTAAGAGGGTTTATTGCCCTCAATTCCAAATTAAGGAAAGCAAACAACCATAAAGAAATAGCTTAAATTATCTGAAGTAATAAACAAAAACTTGGGTGGTGCTGCCTTGATTTAATTATTTAGAGAAGTGTAGGTTCACTTACGTTTCATACACTGCATTCTAATGAATGCTCATAGATGTGCAGGTGGCAAGTATTACTAAATTAAATGAATAGAAAGTGTAATATGAAGACAAATGTCAGATTTGTTTTTATTAATATTTAAATAATGCTTTTAATTAATTACTACAAAATCAAATTAACTAGTGTTGGTATAATACTTAGAAATTCATTTAATTGCTTTTTTCTGAAGTGCGATGAATTCAGTAGTCTGTTGTACTTCAGACTAAGTAATTAAATAAATTATTTACATATATACTTAACATTTATCTTTGTATTACCTCTCATATTCATTTGATATCAAACTGGAGGAATAGCAACTCAGTATCAGAACCAGCCTTTTAGTAATTCCTAACAACAACTGATCTCCTGATCTCTATTTTACTACAAAGAACCTGATGCCATGTTTCAAAGCAAAAACTGTAGTGCACATTTAATACTAATTATGTTTTTTGTAGTATTACCTCTTCTTCATACAATCAAGTCATGCATCCAAGTAAAGCTGTAATGCACAGGTGGTGAAGCTCCTTTTGTAATTACTGAATGAGCATAACCAAAAGGTGTTGTCAACTTGGTAAAATCTAATGTTTGCTATTAAAAAACATTTTAATGCGTTATTCTTGAAGGCTTGCTGAATTTGTCATATAGCTTTTGTTTAAAAATATACCAGCTTGCAGAAATATATACTTTTTTAGTATCAGTTGTACATAATGCCTCGTCTAAAACAAACCATGTACTATTGAATATTCTACTATCTGAACCAAGAGAAATTCTGGAGTATGATTTCTTTAAATCAAGACTGCTGCCTCATATAACCAGTGCATTTGTAAGATGAGATATAGACAAATTAATACTTTTAACACTGGTTGCGTCTTCTTTTTGCTCTGTTGTTTTATTATTCTTCTTAACATTAGTTCATATTCATTTTGAATTGTTTTGACATTTCTGATCCATCAACTAAAGAAAATTTATTTTCCTATTTGTTTATTTTTATTTTCAGTATTGAAGATCTTTCTAAAGAGACTTTTATTGCACTGAGGTGGTGTTATGTGCCATTTCTGGTGTTCTCTGGTGGCCTTGTGGTTTCCAAGGATTTTTAAGTGTTTGTCTTCCACATTTGGTAACAGTGGTTTGGCAGTTTTAAATTCATTTTATCTTTTTGCCTGCATGCCTGTCACCTTCTCAGATTAATCTGGTGGATGTTGGCTTGATAGTTGCCATGTGCTTTTGAAAGACCTATACATAGAATTGGGGATAGATAGTCTCACTCACCCATGAATGAAAAAAAGAAAATAAATTGGTCTTCAATGACTATTTATGACAGAGCCATTAAAGGCCAATTTTGTTTTCTTTTTTGAACCACAGTCATACTTCAGGGGTGAGTGAGGCCATCTAACCCCAAGTCTGCCAAATGCATTTGGTTTTACTGGACACAGTGAATGTTCAGAATACATCCTAATAGAGTTTGCTACAGCCATGAACATATTCCTTGTTGGTGTTTGATTTGCACTGTTGTGTCATTCCAGCACAAAAAAGGGGCAGCAGTTGTATTACTTTTACAACACAGAATGTTAGAGGCAGGATGGAAGAACTCTTTAACCATCGGGAGAGGGACCATATGCCAAGTTCGGTCCTCAGTGTGATTGCCTTCTAACTTTTCACTCATGGAATAAAGTCAAGTACACTAATCAAATATTTATACCCGTGGTGGTGGTGCTGCAGTAGCGTTGTCACCTCACAGTAAGACGCTAGAGCGTCTTCTGCGTGGAGACATGCGTGAATGGGCGTTCCTTCGTTGAAGGTTGTGCGTCAGGCCTGGCAAGCCGGTACGTAAAAATTAACTGCCAATCATTAGCGGACCGGAGTTCTGCTGTGGTGACCCCTAACTGGGAAAAGCCAAAAGACACAAACAAACACTAATCAAATATTTGACTGCTTTACCTTTTTATACAGACATTTAATACTCCTTTTTTTATATAGAAACATGACAAAATATGTTCTTAGTACCACAGTTCCTATTTTTTCTTTGTTATGTAAGAAAATCTAATTTTACCTTCATCTTTACTACTTAATTTCTACTGATAATGAAGTTATCTACTGAAATTCCTTTAACTTATTATAGAGTGTTTCCCAAATTAAAGCAGCACATGCAGGAAGTATAACTTAAGAAGTATGGAAACTGTTTTTTTTTTTCTGAATCTGTTTCTACAAATTCTCTGTGGTGTTGCCACCATTTAATTTCAATGAAAACAGGTAATTTTGCAGGCAAACCAATCCCATAATGAAATAAAGGGACAGGATTTCTTCATGTTCTTAAAATAAAAGCTCACTTTTATAGAGTATGAACTGTTTCTGTTCTTGATGTCACAGTAGGGTGTTTTCAGGTGGAATATAATTATTTTATGCTTCTCTTAAAGACAACATAGGAAATATTTTTGGTCCTAAAATCTCAGTCCATTTGATATTTTTAATGAACCCCACAAGACACAATTGCCTCAGCAGGCACTACCCTGCATTAAGAGACACCCCAGTACTTGTGGAATTTCACATTATTTCTTTTTATTTGTTACATTATTGTAGCATCAGGTAGACAAACAAGTGTAGCCACATGTCTGACACCTATGATCTAAACAAAACAAAGTAATTAGGCAGGACACATTATAAAGAGTATAGGTACCATACCTTTCAAGTGTACCTCATTACGAGGAACGTCCCTCATTTGGGGTCTTAAAAAGTTCATGTTCCTCAAAGTTCCACACTGGAAGGGTCTGTCTTAAATTCAGTGTTAGGAATTTTTTTTTAACTGATATGCATGGTATATAGAAATGAATCACATTAATTAATTTAAAGATCTTTTTTATAAGTAAAACCAGCATATTTTGACCATCCTATGACCTTCCAAGTTGAGATTGTTGGTAAGCCATTAGTATGTGTTCCACATTTTGCCCATTTGTTCCATATTATGATGGCTAGTTTTCCTCATTTTGGCGATATGATAGGTACTATGAATTATTAAATCACAGCAAATGAGCTTCACTCTTCCACTAAAGGTATGTCTTGGAACTACAAACAGGAGACAGGTTCCAAAAGATTTATTTATAACTTTTGTCCTAACAGTCGAATAAAGCTTAATCTTTTCTGTAATAGATACTGACAAGCAGAAATCAAAGGATTTCATTATCCAAGTAAATAAGTGCCAGAGAGAGAGAGAGACAGACAGACAGAGTTTACAAAGCCAGATATCAAATTACTCTGACTATAACTTTACCGGGAATGCCACAGTCAATGCTTATATCTACACAAGGCCTTCTCTGCCCCCATAAGAATACATCAGGGAGGTAAAAACCTTTTTCTGCTCTAGCAATAGCAATATCATACACACATTGCAAACTCTTTTTTGTGTTATTTTGTTTTATATTTAAGAAGAAAAATGTAGTGACCCCTTAACAGTACTGAAGGGACATTTGGATTGCAGAGGAGATCAAAGAATGATGAAAACATCTGTTTTTAGTGTTTGGTTCTGACTGTTCTTTAATCCTGTACACAACTTCCTGTCTTTTGCCATTCCTTTATTTCTTTCTCATTCCTCGTGAATGTTATAGTCTACTTCTAGCATGGGATTAGAAACTTTAGGCAGAATGATGCCTTTTTACATCAGCTGTCATGTATTCAGTTTTGTTTACTTGTGTTTACTGGCTTTGTTTTTTGACTGTATGATTAACAACCATCCTTGATTGCCTGTACTTTATTTTATTAATAATGATTAGCTTACTCAATCAAAATAAACATAATACCAATTACTCATGGTTTATTTTGCTAAATCAGTTAACTGCTACAGCTCTTTTTCTTCTTCTGGCATCTGGTGTGATGTGAATATAGTCTGACTTACTCATTTAGCTAAGTAATTAATGGCAAGAAAAATGTCATCTTTAACCTACCTTGACATGTTAGTTGAAAAAGATTACGACTGGCACATCTGATTACCAGTCTAAAGAATATATTTAATCGAGATGGTATAATAATGAGACATAATCACACCAAACTGCTTACCGTAAGATGATTAACTGATGACTGGAATTCACAATTGCGCACGTGCGCACACACACACACACACACACACACACACACACACACACACACACACACACACACACACACACACTTTTAACTCTCATAAAGGAATAATGCAGTTGTCATATACTACTGTGTGTATAATCCTCCATATCTTAATGTATGTGCACTGTAATGCATTTATTTTATACATAGCAATTTTTACAATAATGCAATGAAAACATTATGCCTTCCAGATATGTGCAGTCACAGTATCTGAATGCATTTTTGTTGAAATTAATAATAACAGAAAATATTTTTGCATGCAGAGTTCTGAGCGGGGGATACACCTTCTTGATACATAAGCACACATGAATAAATGTGCATTTGGTCTGCATACTCTCTTGCTAATGCACAAAAAATCTTAAACATATCTACATTTAAGAAACAATATGTTAGCAGGGAGATTTCAAAGTACTGCCCTTGTTCATGTACCAGAGCTATTGCTGCATTTTAGAAATTATGAGTTGCTCTCATCACAAAGGATAAGAAAAGGATCATCCCATTTCATGCTCTTCCTATCCCAATATAATATATAGTATAAATGTTTTCTTCATTATGCGTTATCAGTTTGGGATCTACATATCTCCATACTCCATGAAGACTGTCCTTTGTATTCATTGCTTACAACATCCCCTCCACTGCTAAGTGCACTAGGCCATCCCAACTGTACAAAGCTACCTAGTGCATCAACTGTACAATAACTCTACCTATCTTTACAGGGAATATGGCATAATTAACAAAAGAAAATGTTTAACCAATACCTCTCAGTCCTTCCTTTAATATCTGTTTCAAGACTTTCTTTTCAGAAAGTCACTACATTTATTGATTCTACAGTGATCCTTCTTTACTCGCTAATCTTTCTCTTTTCTTCAGAAAAAAATATTGCAGAAAGCAAAAGCTGTCAAGAATTATGACATGTCAACTGAAGTATTCAAAGGTGAACTGCAATTATAATTGTGGAGCTGTGGCAAATAAGAGCTCCTGCTACTAGGGATGGATTCTACTTTCTACTTGTCTGTTTCCTTTTTATTGTATTTTGGTATGGGCTGATGTGCAGAACCTACCATTCCTCCACACTTTACCTCTGTCACCTTTCAACCCACAACATCCAGCTCTTCACCCATCACTATTTACTTCCTGTATTTCATTCTCTCCATACCTCTTAATTTTTTTATTTCATTTTGCAACTATGCCAGTCCACTTATTTGTTTTTCTTATATGATTTTCCTAATCCGTTTCTGCAGAACTCCCATCTCTGCCTCAGATAACTTATCCGATCATCAGCTCTTGGCTGCCAACAACTTCCTTCAATCCATAACTATTTCTAATGCAACTTTAACATCTAAAGTCTAATTTCTATCCAAGAAAGGGCATGAATCCCCCATCTATACCATGTAACTGTCCTCAGACACTTTTCTTCTAGTTATCCACATCTCAGTTAACGCTATGATGTCATGATATACAAAGATTATTATTCACATCCCCTCTTCACACCTCAGTCATATTGCATTATCATTCAGCCCCTACTCCTCAAACTGCTTTGACACCTTTCTTACCTATGTACTGGCACCGCCTACTTAACTTACCTAAACATTTGCAATTGGCATGTCCTACCTCCTACTTTCCTAAAGGGCCAGCATTGTTTCATTTGCCTGCCTCTTCCTAAACATTGAATATTTTAAACCAACTGTCCTCTTTTTATTCACCATCCCAACTGAAGTTACTAAGCAGTTACTTATCTTTGACTTTTTCACCTGATTTATGACAGCTGTAACATTAACCACTACCCATCTCAAAATTTGTATTTTCCTTTCAAACTATAAAACTCTTCCATTTTCCTGCATGCTCTTAGATGCTCTATAAACCACAAACCATTCTCTTTTGTCATTGCATCTCACCCAGAATGCAGAATTCAGCAGTCCTCTTAAGAGAGGCTATATATTCTCACCAATCACCATCAATACTTTTGGTGTGTCCCCTGACACCTAATTTTCAATATCTTTATCTCACTCTACTTTATAGATATGTCCCTTAATATCTACATTCTGCTTTACTGAACTAGGCACATACCTTTTAATACCTGGAATTCATGTCATCCTAACTATTGACATTTTCAGGCTATTCCTTTACTGAATTACTCTTTTACACCATCTTGCCAAGTCTATATCATCATTTATGAACTTCTTTGATAGTAACTTACTTTAGTATTGGCTTCATATGCCTAAGCAGATATAGCACCAATAGCAATATAAACACTCATCACTTCATTTTTCACCAGCAGTGCATTAAGTTTGACATGCACCTATTTAATAGTCCTCATATCTTCATTATCCATACATGACTACAAAGTCTCATCCAATCCTACAGAGACTCAATGGACAGTCACTGATATTCGCAGTGTTTACTAGGCTAGAATGGAATGGAAGTAGATTGCCTGGTGTTTTTATGTATCATATGCGCACACACACACACACACACACACACACACACACACACACACACACACACACACACACACACACACACACACACACTCACATGAAATCAGTTTAGCATCAACAATCCACCAATTGCTTGTCTTTCAGAATGGGAGGAAAGCAGAGTACCATGAGAAAACCCAAACAAAAAGTACCACTACTAAGGCTTCTGTCATTGTTAGAATATCATTAAACAAAAATGATAAGCAATTACCAATTTCAAATCCTGTCTTTTTTCATAAAAATCAACAGACAATCTATCTGACCAACCTGCCTTTCCATCCATCATATGCAGGATCATAGTTAACTACCTTCCCCAATATTATTTCATTATGAAAGTCTGCTCTGTTACCCACTGATAATATTTACACATACCAAAATTAGAAACATACACCTGTAAATGCTACCACCTTGACAGGGTTTCCATAAGATATTCAAAGCACCTCTCTAATGTCATTATCTATAATTCCTCAGTGTCCAATCCTTTTCTCAATTGTTCTAATGCAAACCTGTACTGAATGTTCTTTAAAATTCCACAATAATAGTTTAGCCTAACTTTTTTCTAGCCCTCCATCTAACTCCCATCTTACTAATTCTTCTTCTGTTTGGGATTTCTCTACTAATTTTTAACTGCTCCTTAATTTCCCATATCTTACGTTTACTCTCCTCCCATACTCATTGAATGCTGCAAGTACTATTACTTCCTTTTTCCTTACCTACTTTGCATTCCCTTCCCCCTGCCCAGTTGCCCAATGAAGGGTACAGTTCTTCTGTGATTCTTTAATCCTATCCCCCTCCTCACTTCCACTCCATCCATTTCTCCACTTATTAATTAGCTCTTTCCTTAACCAACATAGTATAATGTTACCTTGACACTTTCTCTGGTTCCAACACTACTTAGTCGCATGACCTCTTACTATAAGCTGCCACGTCTTTACTAATATATTTCTCCTCTCTACCATTTCTGTAATATCTGCATTCTCTAATTATCATTACAGACTTCATATATGTTTGCATTCATTTGTTAAAAAATAAAATTGCATCCCACCACACCAGTTCTTTTTCTAAATATATACCGTACCAAATTATTATGCTCTGTATCAATTTGTTGAAAGTTCATTTCCGTGAACCTATCTTCATAGAACCAAGACCACCAAACATTAATTTCAGTGAACTCTTACATCTGCAAGACATTTAAAGAGGGAAATGAAGTAGGTGGCCGACACTACAACTGTAACACACACCACTGTATGCCAAACCCACCCAAGGGGGGGCTGCACCACCCACACCCCACAGCCACCAACTCCGAGATCAGACTGCAGTGGGGAAAAGGACAAATTTCTGTTGTTGGACAACTGATTCCTTTCCTATATAAATCTTTTGTGGATGTGAATGTTTGCTGAAGTGAACATTTGGTGGTTTTTGGTTTGATGAAGAAAGGTTCTTGGACATGAACCTTTAACAGATTACTATACATCAAATTCTCCCATATTCCCTTTCAAAGATTTTTGCAACCTAATGCAAAACTACACCACTGCAAACATTCTGTCTATTTCACAATAAAGCATCATATTACACACCTCCAGTCTCCCATACGCTTGTTTACCACACACAAATGCCCTTATAAGTTATCATCCGGCCATTCTGTTTAGCTACCTTTTAAAGTTCTTGCAAAATTGTCTACAATCTCCCCTTCCTGATCTTCTTTAAGAAGTCACACACTACTCATCTATAGTTTCCCATATCCAGAAGGAGAAGAAAGGTCACTGGAAGGTGAATATGGTAGCCACATATTTTCAGAGGCTGTGGAGATTCAGGGATCACATTCTCAAATGGTGGGTTTAAGCTGCCACACTGTTAAAATTGCTTTTGTCCATGGTATTGGCTTGTTAAGTCTTGATGAGGTCAACAACAGAGAAGTGGTAGAACAATGGAATCATGAGCACTCATGCTGACATCGATTCTGAACAGTATTGTGATCTGAGGCTAACAAAGTGGTCATTGTCCACAAGCTGGGATGGCAGAATGTGTGTCCGTAGGAAACATGCAAGAGGATAAAATTAATTTACAAGCAACCTGTAGTGCCACAGCTAACAAGGATGATACCCACAACTTGATGCAGATGGCACTTTGCTCACAAGTAAGAGTGACACCATTTCAACAATGGTCTAAGTGGTCTGACTTGAGAAAGTCTGTGGCTAATGTGCCTCAGTTAGATGTTTACTTGGCCACAGAAGGTAGGGTAGAGCCTCTTGAGGAAAGCTGGGTGGATGTTGCAATTTGTCTCATGTAGCCAAACACGGAGGCAGCATTTACTGTCTATGACTTCAGCAGCACTTTTGGCTACATACCCATATTTCATGTCACCGTGTACTTGCTGAATATCATACTAAAATCCAGAGAACACACTAACAATCTCCACAAATCCATGACTAATAGCCACTTGTGCATGAAATAAAGGCCAGCACCAATGGAGGTTGCCAAAAATATATTATTTAATGTAAGACTAAATTCAACTAGGGTGTATAAATTGCCCCAAGTCAGCAGAACAATGCCATAAATAAATGACCAAACTGGATTCGGCTATACAAGCCTTCTTCAGGGCATAAATCAAACAATATGTGATGGCAACCCATCACAGGGGTTTTGTTAGAGTGTCATGTTTTTGTCTTTGCTATTGGCCTTGGAGGGGGTTGCCATCACCTATTGTTTGATTTATGTACTGAAGAAGGCTTGTATAGCCGAAACTGGTTTGCTCATTTATTTATGGCATTTTTGTGCTGACTTGGGGCAATTTATACCCCCTAGTTGAATTTAGTCTTACATTAAATAATAATATACTTTTGGCAACCTCCACTGGTGCTGGCCCTTTATTTCGGTTACTTGGTGGTGCTTTGGGCCTTGGCACCTGCTTTACTTGCGAGGGGATTTGTTGGAGTAATAGCCAGTTGTGCCTGGATAATTGATCTGCAAAGTGTTGCAGCTATATGTGAATGGCCATTGCTTAATCCCCATGTCTATCCCCTGTGGTTGGCATCTGCACCTCAGAGACAGTGCAAATTGTAAATGATGTATGTCAGGGGACAGGGCTGCAGTCTGTATGAGTCTTTCAGGTAGAATGTGTCCATCATGCCCTTTGAAACCCTGACCTCAGCCATTATGTCATCAAATGCTGGCTGTGAGGGACTACATCCTTTGTAGAATCATGATATCATCAGATTATACCACGTACATGTTGCCTTTCTTGTTAAAAATGTGTACCCTGAGAATATCAGTCTTAGTTTCTCCAACCATGCCAAATGCTGCAACATATAAAAGGAGGTACACACATGACAACATTGTATACCATGCACACATGCCTTTATAACCCCCTTTAACAAGTGTAAGAGTGCACATCATCAAAAAAAAGGGAGTTTGGATATCATTTTATGTTGCTTAACCTATAAACAAGGGCATAGCATTTTGGTTTTTGGAAGTCGTCATTCGTACTGTATTCAGCCTTTATCAGACCCTTCATTGAGTATAATACCCCCTTCATTATGCACCTGACAAAGCACATGCAACAACTGGAGCATCCTATGAGGTTCCTACTAGCCATTAACAACATGTCCTATGCAAATTTCCTCAAAGTCTTCTCCCTCTATACTGTCTACTACAGACTGCTGAGTTACAATCTGTGCCTGGCATACAAGGCATCCTTAGAACCCACTCTGATGGACATTTTGCATATCTACAAAATGAACAGCATCAGATCGACCTGATCTAGGGACTTAAACCTTTCTTGTGACAAAAATAGGATATGTTGGATGGACAGGTATGTGCTTCAGAGAATATCCCTTCTCTGAAACAGGCTTCCCATCCCTGTTAAGAAGAATTCCTCCCTAACCCTATTCAAACATAACCTGAACCAGTGGAGGGAAAACTGGAAATTTACCTCTGGTCTAGCACCTATTTCAGTGTTGATCAGAGTCAGGCTATAAATGCTTTACCACCCATGCCTTAGTTTATATATACCGTTTAAAATAACTTCTAGGGCCTTAAACCATTTTGGATACACTTGAGATGCATGTCTAGGCTTATAAAGGTTCCTGTGGTTGTTTGCTTAGTATACACTTATGGTTGTATAAGTGTAGCAAGTGAGACAATTAAAAAGAAAGCTCCAGATAGCAGGTTATAGTGCCAAAAATGAAATTAATTTTGATACAATGTCATATCGGCATATTGGTTTGAAGATTACATAATGTCAAAATGACCAAATGAAGAGAGACGCACACATAGATATGATTACTACAAGAGGCATAAGTGTAAATTGGCATTAACTCTCTGGTCAAAAATACACTGTTATATTTCTCGGTAATTCAATTAAAGGAATACTATCGCTTACACATACCATGTGACACCAATCTGACTTAAAACCTTGGTGTTAGAAATTGGGTTATATTGACTGCTCTGTTATAAGGATAACCAAGAGGAACAGACTGCACTCAGGGTTCAGTTGTTACCTGCCATGGCATTATGCTGGTAAGTGTGGTTAACAGGAGCAGTGTGTAAGAGGCTGCCCTTTACCTGCATGAGCAAACTGAATGTAGAACCAGCTTGCTGTGCACTTCAGTGAAACTGAACTCCCTGGCAGCAGATTTTCAAGCATGTACATCCTGTGATCATTTTTGGGTGAATTCTCCCTTTGTTCATGTTTATGCAACAATGGGGTTGTTACAAATACATTCTAGCATTTTCTGGAGCTTTCTTGATCCTGATATGAGGGAGGTGTAAAGGTTGTTAATCTCCTGTAAAAAAAATGCTACAGGAAATGTTGTTATTATGCTGATTTGGACCAGTTGTATTTATTTCAGTTAACCACTAGCTGAGATGGGAAGGTCAGACTAGTTTTGAGGTGTTGTGTGTGCATGGTATCTGAAAGTTGTTGATTTTCTTATCTGTGCTATACAATTTCTTGACTAACTGGGCTTAACTGAATTAGTTATTGAGATACATTTTGAAATATTTTACTGAAACTCTGTTTCCTTGCCAGCCTGTCTCTTTCCATATTTTCTATAAGTAGACATCATTTAAAAATACTGGCACTTCTGTCCATGTGAATTCAAGCAACCTGTAAATCAATCATGATTGTTTTTCACAGCACAGTGTAATAACATCATCTGCAGCAAATATATGCACAGAAATTATAGTCTACTTGAAAACTATTAATGAATATTAATGAAAAGATGTGAAAACTTCTTATGTATTTTCATTGTGATGGAAAGTATCTTTGATATGTGGGTGATGAGGGAGTTGGTGTTTGGCATTTTGAGGAAATATTTTAGTTAGCAATAATTGTTTGGATTAGTTTCTACATTTTCAAATTGACTTGTCTTTTTTCTTAGACATATCCGCAGTATCCTTTCTACTTACAAGAATAAGCAAACTTTAATATAGAATGACTTCTGCGATATTATGTGTGGGCCTGAGAATGTGTCATTTGCTTCATTTGTCAGAATTAATTCAAGCCAAATCTATGGATGAGGTGTGAAAGTACCTCACTGAAATGATAATTTGAAAATGATTGGACTGACAAACTTAAGGTTTTCAAATTAGAAACAGTATCAAACACATTAGGACAAGATGTAAGAAGGTATCACATTCACATGGGCAAGGCAAGCAGATGATAAAATGAAAACAAAGTCCAGTATACCTTTGCTACAGTTTGTTTAATAAAGCTTATATAAGCGCAGCTATATCAAGTACTTACAACAAGGAACAATATTTGTCATTCTTTATAACTTATAATGTGCTGTTCACATAATCATAGTCAAATGTGTTGAATGAAGCATTGATGAATTTGGCACACTGAAAAGTGCCTTTTCCCAAAGAGTTGTGTTATATAATTCACTTTGATATTCTATGACTTCCGAATTTTATTTATTTTTTAATAATCGAAGTGCAGGAAGTGAAGCCACTGATAAGGCTGTTAGAGTTCCTGCCCTGCTATGTCCTTCAAATGCCAATACATTTATTTTTGATGTGTGAAAAGTAATACTTCATTCAAATGGTCAGTCAGGTTTCTTAAGAATGGAAGTCACTGATCATATGTATGCAGTTCTCATTATATTGAATCATTTGCATTAGTAAGGCTGAAGTCGTGGAACAGTAGACGTAAGCAAGATGTTCATGAGTCTCACTACCTCATGGCATTTTGGGTTATCCATCAAGGTAACCCTGTGCTGGCAAGCTTTTTGAAGCTCAGACTCTCATCCATCTCTTATCCAGTTACAGCTGATTGGATGAGCATATTCTGAGAGAAAGCCTTTTGCTGTCACAGGAAGTGCCATCCAAAGAAAAAAGTTCTCTGACTCTTCACAGGACCCAATGCTGATGCTTCCAGCTTACCGCTCAGATGAGAAGCATTTGGGGACCCCTTTCCTGTCATTTTATTATTAGATGTATTATTCTCTATTTTATGTTAAAATAATATTTAATTTCTGTCATTATTTATATAATTCCTGTGAGAATATTTACTTGTAGTATTGTTTATCTGGCTTCTAACTTTGACAAAAACTTGTTTTTACGATTTCAGAGAAAACTTTCAATATTTTTCTCAAAACTGCAGTGTGGATGTGTGCTGTTAAAAACTAGAAGTCTGCCTTTTCTGTTGCTTTTCTGTTTTATTTTATTCTTTAACAGGAAAATATTGCAGAACTTGAATTTGTTCAGTATTTATACATTATTTACTTAATATATGACTCAGCTCTGTATCTTTTTAACATTGGATCACAATTTTACTTTGAATGAAGTTATTTAAATGTACTGTGGAGATTTTACTCTTTCTGACAAGAAAGTATAGTTTAAATTGCTATTAAATGTTATTGTATGCTAACTTAATGTGGCTAAAATGTGCAGAGCTAATTTATAACAGTATTCTAGCAATTTGGTTATTTTGGTGTTAGGACATCGTGTACGGAAAATTCTTTAACTTTAACCAGTTGCAAAAGAATTCTGAACACATATCGATATGTATTTTTGGTGATAACAGCACAGTTTGGCTTAGTTGTGTGGCAATATACTTTAAAACTATATGTGCTTATTGTGATACATTATCTAGTACTGTTAGCTTATTATTCAGGGTGCTGGTCTCTCCTCAGCTTGATGCATCCTAATTCTGGTACTCCCCTCCCTATCAAATCCTGTTGCACCTAAAAAGGAAAAACAAAATAAAAATATGTCTCAGTCAACAGTTTGTGATTCTGTCAGGCCCACTGCCCAACCCATAGATCACTTCACTTTTGCCCCTGTCTCCCTGTATTGTACCTTTGCTGACCACTACTGAATGGTAGTTACACACATCTTCAGGCTCTGTTCCTGTATCTGACAAAGGTAAGGGAGAACCAAACCCTTGGGTACAATAATAGTTTGGGGAAATTGACCCCCTGCCATTCATAATACTCTGTGTCTAGATATTTTATCTAGCAGTATGGTTTACAAGAAAAAGAAACAGAAGTTTCATCATACAGTTAATAAGCAGAGTATAGCTGTTTATAAGGCTGATAGTGTTTCCTTGGCTAAGAGTGTTCTGCAGACAGCTAATTCTGTTTTTTGTGTTCCCATGCATAGCTCTAATGCTAGTTTGGCTACAAACCTTTCTGTTGTTTCAGAGAATGATAAGAGAACTGATGAGGACAGTGGTGGCTTCCCAGATAACATTGAGAACGGTCACTCTGATTCTTTAGAAGGTGCACCTGAGCTTAAGACCAAACAAGAGTTCACTTTTCCTCAGATCATTGCTAGATTTAGGGATGTTATTTTCTTGGGAACAATTGGAAAATGCACCACAGCTAGGAAAGGTAAATGACTTTATAGAGGATGAGATACCTAATTTTGTGACCACCCCCCCCCCCCCGGCCTTATAAGATGTTTATAAATCTCATGGTAGAACACCAATATTGATTCCAATAGTCCATAAATAGGCATTGATATGACAGATCTCATTTCTCATATGAGTGCTGACCCAGCTGTGGTCTCCTCAACTGCCTACTCATCTAAAAAGTTCTCGGCTTCATCTAATCCAATGACACCAGTGAAGTGGGAAAGTGGTTAGACATTCAGGGCAAAAGGATGTTTCTTTTTAGTACTCTATCCTTTAGAAAAACAATTGTCAGGGATATTTGGGGAATATTATTTTACAGTGTGCATACCGTTTGGATGATTTTGCTGCATCCCTGCTTGCAGATCAAAAGTCTTATATGAATAAATCTGTTTCTAAATTGTGCTTGAATGTGCAGATACTGTCTCAACAAATACTGCTTCTTCTGTTGTATTAATATGGTATGCATGGTTATTTAATCAGAACTTCTCTGATGATATAACACAAAAAATTTGAAGGTCTCTTTATGTTCTGAATTGTTGCTTAGGGCCTCTGTCGCATAGATTCTTAAACAGTGAGATAATAGAGGCAGATTTGCGCATGTCAGTCTAATGTTTCACCTTCCCCATACAAAGTCGTTTCCTTCAAGGGTTAGAACAACTAAAAATCAGAGTCAAACAGAAGTCAAGGATACAAAAGGGAATGGTAGGATGATAATTCTTCAGACCCAAACAAGAGGGGCTCTTTTCCTAAAAAAGATCACCCCCTGCAAAGGAATGACCATGATGAGTCACAGAGAATCCCCACCCCCTACCCTTCTTTCTATTTCTCCTTCCTGGTCTCTCTCACTCTCTCTCTTTAAATCCTGCAGTCTGGCCACAAACAGTCCCAGACAAATGGGTCTGAGAATAATTGAGAGGGGATATACTTGGCAGTTGATAGAAAATCATCCCCCTTTCTGTGGAATTTCCCCCACACCCACTACACCAGACAGAGCAGTTTCCTGCAGTGCTCCACTGCATGGTAGAATCAGGGGTCATAGAACCACTGCTTGTGATACATAAAGACAAAGGGATCTTACTCGTGAATAATTTTGTTACCAAAAAAGAAGCAGTCCTAGAGACCTGTTCTAGATTTTTCCTTCCTAAACTCTTTTGTAAAAGTTCTGAAATTCAAAATGCTCACTTTACAGGTGGTCCTAGCATTGTTTCCAAAACACTGTTTCATGATGACTAAATCTCAAGGACACATATTCCTATTCCCCCAAATTTGGGAAATTTTTGATATTTTCTCTGTCAGGCTTATTTTCTTCTTCACCCTTTGGGCAATCTACTGCACTTGGAGTGTTTATGAAGTGTCTGACCATAGTGGTTGTCCACTGCAGAATCCTAGGCATTCACATTTTTCCTTATTTAGACAACTTGTTGATTTGAGCAGATTCTGTATCCAGGTGCTTGGAGTCCTTAGACAAGGTGACATCTATTCTTTCCCACCTTAACTTTGAATTGAACCATCAAATGTCCTTCATCACAGCCTTTCACTGATTTTTGGGGGGGAGTGTTAGACGAACACAGTAAAATGATGACCTTCCCGAAAGAAGACAAAGTGCTGGCTTATCAAGGCATTTTCTTGGATTTTTCTCTTCTAGATGTGGCCTCAGCAACAAGGTTCCATAAAATTCTAGGCCTCATCGCCAGACTACACATGAGAAAAAAAAAATCAGTGACACTTGGACCAAGAACCTTTATCCCTTGGATTTCCTGGTATTGGTTCTGGGATTTGTGAAACAGGAATTGCAGTGGTAGAAAGGTTAACTGTCGCTGAATCCAGGACTCCTTTTCTGTCTACATAACCTGATCCAATCTACTCTGATGGACTCTTCAGATTTTGAGAAGACAGCAGTATTTGTGGATGTTCAAGTGTAAGGCTTGTGGCATCCTTAGGACAAGGCAAAGCATATACATGTAATGGAGATGTTGGCAGTGATTCATGCCTTAAAAGTTCCTCACCACTTATGGACTCTTCTAGAGGTCACAGACAGCACTACTGTGATGTGGTACCTGAACAAGTAAAGCGGTACAAGTTCATATAGTCTTGGTTGGCCATGACAGCAGGAGAACTGGCTCTACATCATTCTGTGACTTTTTAGGCCTTGTACATTCTGTCAGAACAAAACACAGCAGCAGACAGACTAAGCAGATCCTGGGCAGAGTCTCATGAGTAGAAGCTCTATACAGAAGTCTTCCAAGACTTGATTAAGATGGGGAATGCCACAAGTAGATTGGAACACCTATTTTCAAAATAGACAACTGAAAAATTATTTTCAAAACATCCTTGCAACCGACTTGATACAAGTATTAAAAATGGTTTAGCATTTGAATTTCATAAGCTTGATTATGATAGAATGTTTCTTAGTGTTGATAAAATTGTAACCAGTATTAAGATTAAAAAAGAAAAGAAAATGTCTGAAGAGTTCAGTGATTATGGAAGAAGTAAGGCTTACATTACACCACGTGTGTTGGGTCAAAATGACTTACACAATGACAAAAAACATGGATATGAGCAGACACTGTTTCTCACCCTTTGGACTTTTCCCCACCCAGAGGAGATCTGAGATACTCATGAATCAGAGATATGTGAAGGGGTATTATTCTCCAGTACAGGACCAATGGAGGGTTCAGGATGGGAAGTCACATTATTACAAAAAGAAGGGCAGGAAAAACAACTAGTTAGACAGGATGGTTCGAGTAAAAACAAAGTTATTACAAACCAGTTGGGTGACTTTAAGATTTATAATTTTAGTGATTATGACATGAAATTCGACCACGCAAATTTACTGGAAAAAGGTATGACTTTTGTGCCCACTAAAAAAGAAGATCTGACTGGAGCCATTATAGATTTAAAACTGTTTCCAAGAAGTTTAAATTTTCTCTGTTATATTTCGGTGAACAGGGTACTGAATTTAGTCAAGATTTGAGAAAGCCCAGTGTTCTTATCCCCCTTACATCCAATTATTTTTCTTTTTTTTATTAAAGATTTTGTGAACTTGATATTCATTCAGTTTTTTATAAGCTGAATAGATGCATTAATTATAATTTGCCATAACCTGAAGAAGATTTGTTATTAGCTATTTGTAAGAACAAGGACATCTCAATAATGAAACTGGATAAGGGTGGAGCTTTGGTGGTTACAAATAGTACAGATTACAACTTTAGGATGCAGTCTCTCCTGCTATCAGGCCAGTATGAAGAAACATCAAGAAATCAGTTGAATATAGCTAACATTAAGACTGACATGTTACTTTATGATTTTCTGATGCAGACCACAGTGATGAGTTTGGGTTTGTTTCTGTTAGAACTCGACCTATTCCTGGTATGTTTGGCACCCCAAAGATACACAAAAACTAGATGGACCACCCACTTTGACTTACTGTCAATGCTAAGGGGGTACGATAAGTGGGATAGCTAAATCTGTGAACTACAAGCTGAATGACGTTCTTAAGCAGGAGAAACATATTTATACAGACTCCTGACATTTTCTGAGGAGTATTAAGCAGGACTTTTACATGGATGACCTGATTATAGACATAATAGATGTTAAAGACTTGTTCTCTGTGATTAGCCACAATTTGGGGTTAACATAGTTTTATGATTATCTCTGTGAAGTTAGGTCCCTAGATCTTAATTTAGTTAATGTTTTGAGGACTTTTATGGAACTGATTCTAGAGAACAATTTTATTTACTCTGATTGAATGCTTTACACACAGAAGAATGGCATGGCCATGGGGGCGACATGTGCCCCAGTTTGTGCAAATATATGTTTGGCTTACTGGGAGCATGCATTTTTATTTAATTCAGGTTTCAAAAAAGTATGCTGTCTCTATGGCTAATATTTGGACGATTTGGTGATTTTTTGAAAGACACCAAAGAAAGGCTGTTGGACTTTTTTTCTTATATCGATAGTGTCACTAACTTTTTAAAGTTTACAATAGAATATTCCATTTCATCTTTAAATTATTTAGATGTCCAAATTACCAAAGACAACACACATACGACTTTTGTGTCTAATGTGTTTAGGAAACCCATAAAGTATTAGTTAAAAGTCAATTAGTCAGACTCTCTCAAATGATCTCATGTCCAGATTTTATTAAAGATGAAAGCAACAAATTATGGTCAATGTTAATAAGATGAGGATATCCAGCTGAATGTTTACTTGGAGTTTTTGATGAGGTATATAAAAAGAGAGCAGATGGGCTCTTTTACCCATTGTTAGGGGTGGACCCAGTATTCACACGACAAATGAATAATCAAGATACTAGTTTTAACAATAGTTTGATAATAACTTACAATGATGACAGTGATAGAGTGAGTGACATTGTTAAAAGTAACTGGTGAGTACTTCATGTAGGAGGGGTCAACATGGAAGTG
The DNA here is from genome assembly GCF_019279795.1 of Protopterus annectens. Taxonomy (NCBI): domain Eukaryota; kingdom Metazoa; phylum Chordata; order Ceratodontiformes; family Protopteridae; genus Protopterus; species Protopterus annectens. The sequence goes on along the minus strand of NC_056743.1, from coordinate 549,133,522 downwards.
ATGGGTATTGTACCCCATATTATTTTCCAGAAAGACTGGTGCATCAAGAACTATCCTGAACTCTTGGGAAGTATTTAAGATGCCAATTGTACTTTTAACACAAACAGAGACGGCACATATAAATATGGGTGACCTACATACTGTTCATTTATTAGTGAGGGAGTGGATTTGTGGTTATACATGTTGCCATTTGTTCATTATGCTCAAAGTATCATACAGGCAAGACTATAAAAAAAAACCCTTTGGAAGCACATTCAAGCTAATGAAGGACATAGTTTTAAGTACTTTGGTCTATCTGCCCTGGGGAAAGAGGGCCAATGAGGAGCTTTGCTTGATATGAATGGGTAGTTTGTTCCAGAGTATGGGAAGTCTCTGGGACAGCATGTTCTCTTTATTGTGGTGACAAGCTTTAGTGTCTATAATGGGTCTGATGAGGGATGAGTAGAGAGGAACAATGACCTCCTAGAGGAGAACCCTTTTGTGATGAGGTGTGCCATGTAGGATGACAATGCACTTTTGGCATTGAGCTTGAGACCATGACTTGAGGCCAGACACCAAGCATGTTTAGTGAGTTTATGTATAATTCCAGAGTGGGGAGGCTTGTCAGGCTAATGGGTGTTGACATTCAAAATATGACCAACAGAACAGGTTTTGCACAGTATTGAAGGTTACATTTTTTTTGCATGTTTTTTCCATTACACCTATTTATACTGGTATTAGAATGTACATTTACGTTTCAAACATATGCTTCAATACATGTATAAATTTGGGGAATCAACATTTAAGGGTTTTAATAATGTGGAACAATATTAATATCACTAACAACAATATTTAAGAGGTATGCAATGAATAACATTTGTATTTAAAAATGTCAGTTGTCTGTGAATATATGTATGGGCTCTTTAAGAATGGGGTAATTTCTTCATTGTTTGATTGTCACATTGAGGATTTGAATTACATAAATGGATGCTGCTTGGTGTAAAAATGTATTCCTTGAAGGTGTAAGCCGAGGCACCGGAGACATCAGTAAAGAAGTTTGCAATTTTTTTTCGGGTGTGGTGTCATGTGTTTCTTTGGATATTTGGGACCATTGTGTGTTTTGGTGATTTTGTGTATTGTCATCACTTTAAGAAACTATTTGAATAATGAGTGGGCAGTTTTAACACTATATAAGGAATAAATGTTTATTAATTTTATCTCTGATGAAGTCCCAGTTTATTTTGTAGGAACAAAAGCACGTAGATCAACACAATATTTTTAGTTTTCTGGTAGTGGTATTTAATCCACCTTAGACATTATTCAGCCTTTTCAGCTCTTGTTTTTATTTTTAATTTGAGCTGTTTTTCATTTACAAGTCCTCACATTTTTTTTATGTTAAGTGGTACACTAGTTTACTATCCATGGCATTTACTGGTTCATCTGGTATTTGGTTTGCTGCATTCCTGTGAGGTGTCATGACCATTAGGCATTATTTTATTGGTCAGTTTCCTCCTTCCTGGTTCCTGGTCTATCTCTGCTGTTTGGAAGATAGATGATCTTTCATTTCAATGGTCAAAAATGTTACTGTATGCATTTCTACCCTTTCCGGTCATTTCAAAGCTACCTGGTAGAGTCAGAAAGAATTACCAAGGACCATGATGGTAACCCCTTTGGGACCAGGTAATTTTGTTTCTCCCTTTTAGTGGAATTGACCAAGGAGAAGTACCACAAGGTTCCTCACAGACTGGATCTGCTCACATAGCATCAGGGGCAAATGGCACATCCCAGCTTAGAGCAATTGCCACTGACAACCTGGATAAATTTATTTTGATACCTTTTAGGCACTTGCTCCACAAGGAGGTATTTAGGGAGGTAAGAAAACCTGTAACTAGAAAATCTTGCATTTGGGTTTTCTAGATGATGCTTAGACAATACCAAAGGTTCCAAAAGGGGTGTGACCCCTCTGATTTTTTTTAAATATTTTTGTGTGCTACTTAGAGATGGTTTGTCATATGCTTCTGTCATTGTGTCTCTGCTTGGTTGCTCATGGGTCTGCCAAATTCCTCTCTTTTTTTGAAGAAACATTTTATGAAGGGAGTGTTGAATATGAGACCCTGTCAATCTGGGTCCCTGGGATCTCAACATTGTTGTTGAAAAGTTGACCTTAACTCATTTTGAAAACGCCTCTCATTCTGATTTATGATTCTCTACTATTTTACTCATTGTACAGATATCCCCAAGGTGAATCTCTGGGCTGCAAGCTCTTATGGTGGGCCAACTGCAGCTGATTTTTCACAAGGACAGAAGCTATTTTCTACATTTTTCCTGTGCTGCACATTACTTCATCATTCATGTCCTCAGCTGTTTCTGAATTTACCTACAATTAGGCCATCACTTTCTCAGTGTTCTTTCCTGATGCCCCCAAAAAGGGAGAAAAGACTCTAAATACCTTGGAAATGCACAGGCAGCTCAGGTGGTTCTTTCCAGAGCAGATCCCTTTAGGAATGCTGACTAGCTCTTTGTTTCCTACATGGGTCCTAAGAAAAGTAAACCTGTCTCTAAGCAAACTATTGCACAATGCTTGTCCTTTGCTGTTCTTTTCTGTTATTCCCACTATGGCAAATCTCTTCCAGGCGAGGTTAAGGCTCACTCATTTACAGCCTTATCTTCTTCAATGGCCTACAAACTGGACTTTTATTCATGGTCCAGAGTAGGTTTTGCTAGTACCATTCTCCAGGGGAGTCTAGGTCCTTATCATTCCATCTCCCAGGTAGGGTAAGTTTTGGGAATCTATCCCAAACACTGCTGAGGCAATGGGAATGATGAACATAGTTCAGTTGCATACAGTTGCACAAATACTACTTACCTGTAATGGGATGTTCGAATTCTTCACTGCCTCAGTGGCAGCACCCACCCACCAGCCCCCACATTGTGCAAGCTGAGGTAGGTTTCAGCCTCCTTGATTTGGTTGCTGTTGTTGTTAGATTTGTTTTTTATATGGTATTGTAATTGGTTGCAAATTTACTAGATGAGTCTGGCTTCGGATCTAGGACTATTGAACGAAAGTTCAATAGTCCGAATCCACAATCACCAAACACACTTTAACAAAAACGCTTTCACCGAAAAAGCGCTTTCATTAAAGTGCGTTAAAAAAAATAAATAAATCTACTTTTGCACTCCCCATGTAGGGGCCTGTTCCCCCCACACCCCCCTACTTTAATATTCTCACTCCAAGATCGCACTACAGTGAGGAAAAGGGACTATTCCCTTAACTGCACCGTAATACGATCTCCACAACAGTCATTCCCCCACGACTCCCTCTAGCTGCAGGCATATTTCCGTGAAAGTGTTTTTTCGGTAAAAAGCACTTTTGCAGAAATATGCCCAGCTGTTTGTGCTTTGGTCAAAAGTCCACTGGGGATCAATACAGATCCCCTGACTTCATGTACTTTCCTCTCCTTTTTTGTATTAGCAAAGAATCCTGAACACTTGCTTCTTGTCACAGCTGAAGGCTTTATTCTCAGGATATGATCAACTAATCAGTTGTCACAGGAAGAGAGAGGGAGAGAGGTAGATAACCTAAAATGCCATTCTGGCAGTGAGGAATTCCAACATTTACTGTTACAGATAACTTGGGCTTGTACATCTGTATGTTTCTCTTCACCTCTTCAGTTATGCAGTTCAGAGATACTGGGTTGGGAGGGGGTTATGAAGTTGGAGACTTTTCACTTGTAAACATGTTTTTATGTATGAATGTATGTATGCATGCATGTATGCATTTGTTTCACTTGTTTGGGGACTGGTTGCTTCTTGTTATTGCAAAGCATTACAGCAAGATTCATTGATACTACATCAAACACTAGAAAACTGGTACAATGAAATCTGATGTAAGTAGCTTCAGTAAAGTGCCAATGGGTCATCAAAAATTCCAGCATATTTTTTATTAAATGCTGCGAACTGCAACATTAATTTTAGGCCATCCCATCAAATGTCTTGTATATTTTCTTAGCTATGTTTTGTTGTGAATTCACCCTCTCATATTTTGTTCACTTCTCATTTTAACGTTTCTTATCCTTCATCTCTCCATTTGTTCACAGATAATTCTGTTTTCATTGTTATTGTCACACACTTCCAGCAGCTTGTCAGAATTTATTGTATTATTTCACACAACTTTCAGAACTGATCAGTGAATATCTCAAATGTTTCTGCCTTACCAGCTAAAGTGCTTAGCTGTTTCAGTCTCATTCTGCTCTCTGCTACTTTTATGAAAGGATACTATGTTACCAATCGAGTGCCGACCAGAAGCTGCAATCATTATATTTCCTCTTGTGTTTTTGAAGTACAGTAATGTTCTTTACATTACAGATCCAATTTCTTCCTCTTAGGACACAGCGGAAAAAAAGTATACACATGGCTTGTGTCTATTTCCTGGTTTTCAGTAGTAAACGCAAAACAAATAAGCCTACCGTTGCATGTTTCACAAACCTTTGTTTAGGTATTTGTGTTTATTTACTATAACCAGGGCCTCCACAAATATGCATATTCTCTGACTAGATGAGAAACTGAAAATCTTGATGATCAGTTACGTAACCTTTGTTGAACAGTACCTGACAAATGTAACTGATTGGTTATTCTCTCTTCATTTTGTTAGAAATGGAAGGTTTATTCTTCCTTGACAGTTCGAATTTCAAGATTCTAATTTTAAAATTCTGAGACACCTCTGTGAACAGTTCTAGGAAACATTTTAATAAGACTGATAATAACATCAGATCAGACTTCTAGGAATTTTTATTTTGCCTTCTTTAGTTATAATTTAAATTCTGCCTGGAAGGAGCACTTAACTGCATTTGAATGTGTGTGTCTGTAATATCACCTTACTATCGAGAAAATCAGAATGTTTTTTTAAAGACAAAGATCGGATAATATTTTATTTGTTCATCAAATTAAAGTACTTTCTTGGAAATTTTCTGTCTTATGATTTTAAAGGCATCTACAGTTGCAATGTAGGAATTAAAAGAATCCACCTAGCAAGTCAATGTGCTACAAATAAAAGCTGTGCAAGTAATGGCATGAAGAAATGTAAGTGCCGAAAAACAAAGCCACCTTGGTAGACTCCTAGTATAAACAAGCTATACAACAAGAGAAAGAAACTAATATCCAAGAACAAGATGGAACTGGCTCAGCAGAGGAAGAAATCCTTCACTAGCTTAAACAAACAAATTAGAGACCTTGTCAAGTCTCCCAAAGCTAAGGATAGTCACAAGGCATCCTTTACTACATTCAAAATCTAAAAGGGAACATCCAGCTATGCTCTGAACTTGTTGTGGGTGGCACCACCCATACTCAGCTGGACATAATAGCCAATCTACTTGGATCAAACGTTACCCCCCTGGTCCCTCCAGTCATCCCCCAAAGTATACCTGGCACCATTCCTCAGTCTATTATCTCAAGAGAGCAGGTTATGTTGGTGCTCTCCAAAGCCAAAAACATAGCATCAATGGGACCAAACAACATACCTTTTAAACAACTTAAAGCATGACTTAGCAGACCCACTTGGATCCCTGTTTAACCACAGCCTGCAAACTGGTGAAGTTCCGATGGAATGGAGGACAGCAACAGTAATCCCTTTGCACAAAGGGGGGATTATCAACTGATCCTGGGAATGTTAGGTCCGTAAGCTTGATTACCCCATCTGCAAGTCCATGGAAAGAATCATTATGCACCTTACTAGCAAAGATATAGATAATCTCCAACTTCTGGGCCCAATCCAGTTCGGATCCATTAACGGTAGATCATGCCTGTTAAACATGCCTGACTTCTTCGAGAAAGTCACCAAGGACCTAGATGAGGGAAAGAGTGCATACTGACAGGACACATACTGTTAAAATGGGTGACTTCACCTTTGGCAAAAGACCAGTCATCAGTTGTGTACCACAGGACAATGTGCTGGGCCTCTTACTATTCAGAATTTATTTCTCAGAAGTCCAGGCAAACTTGAATGGCCTCTGGCTGCCAAAGTTTGCTGATGATTGCAAATTGGGTGCAATCACTGACTCCCCCAATGATGTTAATATACCACAGGCAGGGGTAATGCAGACAAATGATTGGTTCCAAAGCCACGGATTAAAGATAATGCAAAAAAAATTGCATTATTATTCACTTTGGGAAAGCTAACATCCCTGCAAATTACATTATAGACAGCATCCCCCTATGAGTAGACCCAGTGGTACGTGATCTGGGTACTCAGGTTAATAGCAATCTGAACTTTGACCATAACATATCCACAGTAGTAAGGAAGTCCTTCTATGTGGCACATTTTATAAGTAAAGGCATCACATCTAGATCTAAGGATGGTATAATAACATTATACTCGGCCCTCATCATACTAATAATTGAGTACAATGTTCCCTTTTGCATGTACCACAGAGGTTTCTCACCAAGAAATTACAGGGTACACAAAACAAGTCTTTCATGGAAAGACTGAAATTCCTGTCACTGTATTCTGTCAACAACAGGTTTCTAAGGGGTGGCCTGTGCCTAGCTAACAGGGCAGTCTCTGAACTAACCATGATGGAAATGCTACACATTCGTAAATTAAACTGCATGATGGTCACTCGATGCAGAGATCTTAACCTAGCCTCTAACATGAACGGGGCATGCTGGAGAGATAGATACATCTCCCAGAGACTATCACTTCTCTGGAACAAGCTGTCAATTAATGTGAAACAAAGTCCCTGCTTGACTGTCTTCAAATGCAACCTGGATCAATGGATGCATTCCTGGGGTGGTGCCAATGTTACTCGTGGACAGAGGAAGTCAGTATTAACTACTATAGACCCTCAGATCTGTGAACTTCACTTACCTAGCCAGTGACAATAGGGTCAACTCGGGATAAATATGGGTAAGCTTGTAAGGGCTCTAGGGGCTTTAGCCTAGTAACCTTCTATAAGCCTATAACCAGCATCAACACAATTTAGTCAACTGATGCACTAGGTAGTATTGCATGACTAAGGACAGATGCCTGAGTAAACATTCCAGACTGCAAGGTCAGAGGCCCTAGTTAACAGTGCATGACTGTAAGGACAGAAGGCCTAGTTAACAGTGCATGACTTCAAGGATAGATGCGCTAGTTAACAGTGGATGACTGCAAGGACAGTGGCCCTAGTTAACAGTACATGACTGGAAGAACAAAGGTCCTAGTTAACAGTGTACATCTGTGAGCACTGAGGCCTTAGTTAACAATGTACAAATGTAAGGACAGAGGCCCTAGTTAACACTGCATGACTGTAAGGACACAGACCCCGGTTAAAGTGAACAACTGTACAGACAGAGGACCTAGTTAACAGTGCATGACTATAAGGATATAAGCTCTAGTTAACAGTGCATGATTGTAAGAATAGGGGCCTTAATTAACAGTGCACAACTGTAAGGGTGCAAGTTGTAGTGAGAAGAGAGCAACTAAGGAATAAGAACAGTAATAAGCCCTCTTCTTGGAGTATATTTGAAAAAATATCTATGGCATCCACTGTCAAAAACATAAGCCCCTCATCCCAAGTTCATGATTCAGTCTCTCTAAAATATCCCAGGAATCTTTTAGTAAGTGCATGTCCAAATTCTGCATTGGTTTCAAAAGCCTGTCAATCACCACTGCAAGTGGATAGGTCTTAGAACCACGTGCTGCCACAATAGGTCTGACGGAAGGTTTTAAGATGTCTTTGTGTACTTTGTGGATCCCAAAAATACTTGGAATGATTAGTGCAGTATTTATCAAGAACTTATACATATTTGAACTAATCTGGCCTTGCTCATTTTCCAAGAACCGATCTTTTTTTTTTTTTGTAAGCAGCAATCACTTCATTTCTATATGCTACTGTATATTTTCCACTGTTGTGTAACATATTAAAATATCACTGATGAAGTCAATGTTATCATATGAGACAACACCACCACCTTTGACTGGTTTTATTATTCTAATCAAGTTCTCCTTTATAAAATAGGATAACATTTTATTTTCATTAGAGGAAAGTTTGAATCTTCTTGAAGTCATTTTCTTTGAACCAAATGTTTTATAAAAATCTCTCTCGCAGATACTAGCAAAAGCCTGCACAGAGGGGGTTTATCATTGGCATTGTAATACTTTTTTTAAAGTGTGTTGTTCTCAGCATAATCCTCATGGGAATCTTGAAAGTGAATAGAAAATTTAACTTCCTAATATACAGTTTCAATTCTGTTAGGGAATCTGTAAGATCATATTTTGCCATTGGAATAGAAGTGAACTCTTTTTCAAAAAGGCATAAATGGTCATCAGTAATAGTCAAACTATTGTATTCTACTACTATACCATTTTCACTAAATGAAACAGGTACATTCATGGGGCTACATGCCTGTTCCTGCCCCTTCCTCATCCTCTTCCTCATTCCCATCATCTTTTGTTGTTACCCCTGCCCTGAAGGCCATATCTCAGTTTGGACTGCAAAACCATCTTGCAACATATGCCTTCTGCGGGTGTAACCTGCTGGTTTCCTTTCGGATTGCTGTAGGGCAGGAATTCTAAAGGGTCACAGAGGTCAAATGATCTATCCTTCTTATAATCATATTTTCTTCGGGATTCATTTTGATTAGTGTCCAAAACTGTACCCTCTTGATGTAAAGCATTATTGTACCTGCAATCAACCTGTTCATAATCTGTCAGTTTAGTTACTAACAGGTATGCCTGATATGATTCATATTACTTTTCATCCGTCAAAATGTTCTTATTTTTCTAAATTTTTCATTTTTTGTGGTGATGGTGTGAATGATGCTGGTTGCTGACAGGTTTTTGAAACCAGTAGAGGATCTGGACATGCAACTGTTAAAAGATTGGGGATACTGAAACTTTGGGATGAGGGGTTACATTTTTGATAGTGGGTGTCATAGATCCTTTTTCGAAATTCATTGAGTTTGAAAAATTTATTAGAGAAAGAAATGAGACAGAATACAGAATGTGCAACAAAGAAAAGGAAAATAACTTTTAAGTATGACCACTGTTCCCAATGTAGTCATATAATTAATAAGGAAAGTATATTTGTGGAAAGTAGGAGCATAACTATTATGAGTAAGGAATATAGTAACTGTGATTCCAGTGGCTTGGTCTATCTAGGTACATGTCAGGTTTGCCAAGCATTTTATATTGGCAAGACAGAGCGTAAACTTTGAAGAGGAATATACGAACCTATGTATGAAATCCAGACTCACAAAGACACTAATGCCCTATGTAAGCACAAACAAAAATGCAGTGAAGCTTATTACAAGTTTTTTTGTCATATAGCACGTAGAATGGATGGAAGGAGTGGTCTATGGGTAGAAACCATAGAATATAAAGAGTTATGGTGGCAGATCACCCTCCAAACAAACAAATTTCCTGGACTCAATGACCACATTTCAATCCCCCCTGTGCTTAAATTAAGGGCGGCGAAACTATAACAAGGGGTTGAAACAGAAGAAAATATTTGGTTAGATTTTTGCAATATGTACATGACTTTTTAACTTTTATAACAATTTTTATATTACTGCAGTGGTGGTGCTGCGGTAGCGTTGTCACCTCACAGTAAGACGTTGTCCTGTTCGATTCTCAGCTAGAGCGTCTTCTGTGTGGAGACATGCATGAATGGGCGTACCTTCGTTGAAGGTTGTGCATCAGGGCTGGCAACTCAGCACGTAAAAATCTACTGCCAATCATTAGCGGACCGGAATTCCGCTGTGGCGACCCCTAACCGGGAAAAGCCTAAAGACACAACAACATAACAATTTTTATATTATGCATTTATATGTGTAGTCATATAACAATATTTTAGAAATTTTATGATGGAAATTATTTTAAACATAATTTTAGTAGGATTATATTTATTTGTACATAGATGTTGACACCAAGTCACAATGTAAATTTATGTTTAGAGTTCAGTGTTATTAATAAATGGACACTAGAGGGAGCTTGAAGATCATTTTCTATACTTTATATGCAATTGTTTTAAACAAGTTTTAAAAGTACATGATTTTACATGATTTTATATTAATTTATGAAGGATTTAGCATAAAATATTAATTTTTAGATAGAGGCACTTAGGTAGCATGTTTTTTAACAAGTAAAATGGTGGTACATGTACTTCTCATTCAGAGAAGGTTGTATATGCACACGGTCACTTTCAATTTATTGTATTTTGTATTGATTGCCAATTAACCTTTTTATTTCATTGGGTAACTGATTCAATTCAAGTAGAGGGAGTATAAAAGGAATGGTTCATAAGTCTGTCTGCATCTGATGAAGTAACTTACAAACAAAAAAGGAGACGTTAATGCCTGGAGTGTATGTGTTTTTTGTTCATTTTCATTAAAGCTGTGTTTTCAAAGAAAACTGCTGGTATTTGATTCTTGGTGGTACCTGTGGATTCTGTTTGAAGTGAACTTTGGTGCCTTGGTGAATATTTTACTTTGTCCTCAAAAAGACAATTGCAACACTAAAGACATCATTTACCTTGTTGCATGTTCCATATGTCCAGTGTTTTATGTTGGTAAAACGGAGTGTGCATTCAAAAACACATTTGTAAACATAATTACAACATATTGAAGAGTAATTTTAACAACACCCTATTCAGGCATTAATTAAACTGCCCTTCTTTTAAACAATTTTTGTTTTTAATTTTAGGAAAAGTAACTTCCAATCCTAGAGGAGGTGTATTGGAGGAGAAAATAGGACTTAGAGAGTTAAGCTGGCAGTTAAAATTGTATGCCATGCATTTTTCTGGTTTAAATGACAATATTTCTCTTGTCTTGGTACTGAAGTAAAGGGCTAAAAAATATGTAATTGTTTTCAGTTTATTTATTATGAGTTTTGTGCAAGCAGTAATGCCTGACAGGGTGTGTGTTAATGTGTAATTAACACCCACCCAGGGGTGTTATGAGGCCTGATGACACAGGTGAAGGGCCTCTACACCCTTGAAAGGGCAATGATTACACATTAACACAAACCATGGAGTATATTATTGTGCTTAGAGAATGGGCTCGTTGTAAAATTGTGGTTTTACTTGTTTATTTATTTTTTTAAGTACTATATTATTTCTTTTATACATTTTTAATGTAAAATATTTCCTTTGCTGAATGTTTCAAACTTGTTGCAGTATATGTTAATGTGGTGGAGGAAGCATTTTATATCAAACATATTTAAAAAATAATAAGCAAGTGAAACACAACAATTTTACATACAGACCATTCTCTCTACTATACACACATACACCGTCTCTTCTGCTTTCACACACATGCATATACACACACAGTCTCCTCTGCTTTCATACACACATACACTAGCACAAGATAGCTCTCACTCTCTCTTAATCTCACACACACACACACACACACACACACACACACACACACACACACACACTCACACACACACACACACACACACACACACACACAGCCTTCTCCACTTTCATTCATGCATTCACTCACACAGAACCACTCTCTCTCTCTCGATCTCCCTCACACACACACAGTCTCTCTGCTTTCATTCATGCATTCATGCACACCTGCAGACAGAAACATAAACACGCTTCTGTTTCGCTGACATGATCACTCTCTCTCTCTTACCCACATACATGCATACATTCTTACACACCTGCTTTAATTTTTTTATTTTTGTTTGTTTTACACTCGCTAAGCAGTAGCCGCGGTGGTGCAGCAGTAGCATTGTCACCTCATCTCAAGAGGTTCTCCCGTTCAATTCTCGGCTGGAGTGCCTTCTGTGTGGAGTCTGCATGTCCTCCCCGCGGTCGTCAAGTGGCGTTCGAAAGACATGCGTAAATCGGCGTGCCTTCATTGAAGGTTAGGCATTGGGCTGGCACCTTGGTACCATAAAAAAATTGACTGCCAATCATTAGCAGACCGGTGTTCCGCTGTGGTGACCCCTAACTGGGAAAAGCTGAAAGAAAAACAACAACTCACTAAGCAGTGTTTTTGCTGTTTAGTGAGTGTAAAAAAATAAATAAATAAAGTGGGTGTGTGAGAGTGCATGCATGTATAAGAGTAAGAGAAAGAGACAGAGAGAGAGCGAGAGAAAGACAGTGATCGATTGAGCAAAACAGAAGTGTGTTTATGTTTCTGTCTGCATGTATGCGTGAATGCATGAATAAAAGCAGTGCAAAAACGCTGCTTAGCGACCACAAAATAATGGTGGCCATTCCATTTTCTCAGTCTGAGCTCCACGGTGGCTTGATATGCTGTTGTATAGCAGTGGGCATGCTTTTCACCGGACATTATTTGTGCATTAATACCCTTCTGGAGAACGTTCATTCTCCATTCAGAGTACTGATGTACAGTTTTTCCGTTGTCTAACATAAAATGTTATTTGTCAGTTTACCAAGCTTATTTACTTGCTCAGATGTTACACAACGTCCAATGTTTTTAACACCTTTATATGAATTTTCAAAGTTTTTAAATCTCAGTCTTTTTTTATGCTTTATACCTTTAAATATTGCTTAGGTTGCAACTCCTTTCATACTTATTTAATTACTAGTCATGTGATTAATTGTAACTATATAAATCTGTAGATGGAGGTAGGACTTCCTTTTGTTGTTCTCATGGAGCCCCACTGTTGTATTCCGGAGGAATGAAAAGCTTTTCAGCTTAAACACGAGGATATAAGATGTTTTTGTACTAGTCAATAAAGTATTTTTTATCATTGTGCTCCTATGATTCATTGCATTCCTTCCTTCAGCACTGGTGCAATTTTTGAGTTTGTTGGGTCTAATTCTATGCGCTAACACCTGTTGTGTGAAGCTTGCTGTGTCTTTTCAAATGTTACTAACCCCACTCAGAGTTTGGCTGAGTAAAACAACTTGGAGATAAGCATTTTTGATTGTCACAAAACAGCCTTTGGCAACATGTAGCTTTTTAGTGTTGTCCTGTTTTAAGAATCTAGAATGTTAAGCATATGTAACGTATATTTAATGAAAAAATGTTCACTACGTTCTCCAGATAATAAGTATTAATATCACAGATGTATCTAAAGTACTTTAACCAGTGGACTTGCAAGGCTAGAGATGACATCTGTCTTCGATACATAAGCTGGAAAGTACTCTGAACATTAGTTTCACACTGACCACACTACCAACATCCAAAATGTCTTTTTATTAAGGAAGTACAAAGTATGATTATATACTGCTTACTGGTAGTGATAATAATTATTAAGTCATGTAGCGCATAAACAATGAATCAAAAAGTACTTAGGCAAAAAACATGTATTGTACACAAATGTCTTTTACAATACTTGTGGGCTAACTTAGGAGTTTAGCAGAACTGAGGAAATAAATAGCTTAAAAAACTAAAATACAAAATTATTCTGCAGACCTGTGACATGCTGTAAATGCTACATAGAATTGAAGAAAGTGAAGAGCATTTCTTTTTTACTGAAGAAAAATCTGTGATTTCACGGAGCTGATATGGGGGTGAATGATTTGATGGAGAAAGGCGTAACCAAAGTACTCCAGAAATTAGACAGTTCTGCTGAAGATAATACATCGAAAATAGTAAGCATTCCCCAAAGAAAAATGTATGTGATCTGAGTTAGAATACATTTGTATAATAACTGTTTTTAGTTTAAGTATATTTCCTTATGTGTAGGCAAAAGAAAAGTCATGTAGCCACATTGCAGCCATATAAAGAAGTACGTTTATGCATTTTCCTTTAAAAAATAAATTTAAGACGGTTGCAGCAACTAAAGTGAATTTACATGTATTCATAGGATCCAGGTGTTAGAAAAGTGTTACTGTGCCCTTAGCTTTATTGCCTTATAGGTAAGTATAGTTGACAGTTGTAGGAAGGACAGCAGCACTTATTGCTATAAAACCTCAAACACTGAATAAAATTAACTTTGTAATTATACAAAAGTGCTTTGTTGGCTGACTTAAGATTTATCTTTCTGATCTGCAAGTACCCATATGCTCAAATCCATCATCATGTCATCACCTCTCTGGCCACCTGCTATACCAAAATTATTACAAATATCAAGAAATCTCCAGGCTGCAGTAATTAAGTTGTGAATGAGAAATCATTTTTCCATGTCTTTCACAACTTCTTTTCATTCCACAAAAATAGTGAGCTTAACCATTGTTCCTTACATAAAATAACTAATTTGGAAAAGAGAACTCCTTTTATTATGAATTACGTTACACTTAAAATGTTGGAATAATATGGAACATAACAAATCCATTAATCTAAGCAAGTCTGTGTTTTTTCCTAATGATTCAGAAAAGTTACTATTTTTTCAGTAGTTTGCTTTCTATAAATTGATAATAGAGGATATTCTTGTTAATTGCATGACCATTTTATTATAATGTAGGCTTAATGATACCAGAAACTAAAAAAATATAATTTTTTAATGAATTTGGCTAGTGTTAATGAGTAGTATCATGTCTATAATTGCAAAAATGTACATTGAAGCAGTTACTATGCTTGCCATTTTCTGGATGGTGGAATTTGACCTGTACTTTTTTTCTGCTTTTAGTACTGCATTTTTCTTTTTCCTTTTTTTTTTTTTTTTTTGTGCTTAGAGAAATTAATATTTAGGTCGCGCCTGACAGCTTCGTTCCATTTATGCCATCAGGACATGTACCATGATTCATCTTCATGTATGTGAAACACTTAACTCACTCTGTTACTTTCTTTTCTAATGAGTAATACTCAGGAATACATTTTAAATGACTAGGTACTTACCTTCATACTGCAGTGCAAAGTTTTGTAAAAGACCTTTCACCTAACTGAAGAGAGGGAGAAAATATTGAATGATTCAAATTAGAGTGCATCACTGATGAGAGCAAAGAGAGTATTTGGAAGAAAAAGGTAATGAATTTTTTTTATTATTATTAATATTAAGTCAACAATCAGTTTCAACAGATTGTGAATCACAACAAGAACATGACAATAAGTTAAAATAGGCATTACAATGATCTAGTTATTTTTATGAAATAATAAAGTGATTTCAAATTGGAAAGGAAATGGCTATCAGGCAACATTATGTTTTTTCTTTTTTTGAAGTTTTTCAGCATTATGAAGTTTGAACAAGTACAAATACTTCGGGAAGGTAGTCATGCTTAAGTACAAGAATATTTTGCAGCACCAGCTATTGCCTAACTACAAAGAAGACTGTTGACTAAGATGGCCATTTAAGTATAGCTAGGCCTTTTATTTAGTAGGTGAAATTTATTACAAAAGATAAAGTAATGGTAATGTCGAAAGTTATTTTTTTTATTTCTCCTTGTTACACCAATCATATGACAATCGTATTATGTTGTATATATAAAAGTTTACCTCTTCCTCCTTTCTTATTGGTCATGTGTTATTATTTCAACTAGAACTGTAGCATTCATAAGATTTTTCTTCCTCTCAAGTTACTATTTACAACTAGTTTACCATATTGATTGTCTCTTTCATAATTGTACTACAACTGATTATGTATCCATATCATATTATATACTGTATGTTTTGCATACTGTTTGAGTTTCTTTTTCTGTATCAAAAATTCAATAGAATGTATTTTGAAAAAAGTAATTGTAATGTTCAGATAGTTGCAATAGTTCATAAACTGTAGCACTTTCTAAGCAATATTGACAGAAACATCTGTTATTTCAGTTTTAGCAGGCATCATAGTATTCCTTACTGACTAGCCACAACAGTTGAAGAGCTTCTCTTTGTATCATCCAGGATATAGCTAAGGACAGTGAAAATGAGATTTTGCTGGATGGATGGGAAGTTTTCTCCTCAGAGATTGCTGTTGTTCTCTGTTTTAAAGAGGAGGGTGTTGTTAGCAGCAGCAAATTCAGATCTGGAGACATTAAACCAAAGGAACTCCAGAATATGGAGATTTCACAAATGTGTTATTAATGTGAATAGCTAGGTTTATGATAGCTTGAGACTACATAAGTGGCAAGAAGAAAATGTCTGTGGTTTAGTATGATGAATACATGCATATAAATACACAGCACTCAGATTCTGAAGTCAGTCATAACAACAAAAACTAAAAGCTTTCATGACGGAATTTAATAAAAAAAAATGCATGCTTGTAAAGGAATAAATCAAATGTTATTGCTGTGAAGTCTGTTTTTGGTTGGTCGAATATTTGGTTTAAATAATAAAGTAGGCATTGCTTTTTTTAAAGCATTTTTTTTGCTTTGATCTAGTAAACATTCTGTCGGTAGCCAGCTATCTTGCAAAGATCACCAAATATTTTTTTTTCTTAACTTGTGCATAACAGAACAAAATTAAAAAAAAAAAAAAAAAAAAAAAAGTACTCATCATAATTATAAACTGCCATATCTGCCAACAAACAGTGACATTTATTACTAACTACAGTTTGTGGTTTAATCAATGATATTGATTATCTTTGAGCAAAGAAAACATTGATGTGGATAATGAAACCAGCAAGGAATTTGCAGAAATAAACTGTGTTTAGAGTACTGCTTGAAATAGTGAGATGAGAGGTGGAGTGAAGGACTGACATTGTGATGCAGCTTCTGGAGTAACAGGGCAGCATGTATCACATGTACATGATCACAAAATGATTTGTGAATGAGTGTCAACACAGTAGTGAAACCCGTCAAACATGGAAATGATGAAATTAAACATTGCGGTGTCACTGTGATTAAGAAATGTATAGAACTAGTTTAGTGTGACACTGGAATCATCCTTTCTGAACATAAGCTTATTCTGTTCTAAAAGAGATTGAGTCAAATAACTATTTCCCTAACCACAGTTTTAGCAGAGTGATAAGTCTCAGTGGCGACTTATGTATTTGCATGGTTACCCTCCCCTAACCCTTTATACACACACACACACACACACACACACACACACACACACACACACACACACACACACACACACACATACACACAAGGGTTAACACGTTTACCTTACCGACAAAAAGTGCAGGCTTTGATTCTCACATGGGGTAATTGACCAAGCTCAAAATGGCACACAAGGCAATTAGCCCAGTACTAATCTATTAACCTATGAACCTATGAGATGGGTTTGGCAGTTTCTGATATAATATCATCTGCACTACTGGGTCATTAGTTCAGTGTGGTAACTGATACAGTTGGGTAGTGCAGAGTGTTAAGTTGATGAGTTGTTTATAGCCAAGGTACAGGGTTTAATTTCTTCAGCCTTCATTTGCCTATTTTGGGATCTTGAGCAAGTCACTTCATCATATAGTGTTATGGAGCAATTAAATGGGGAAATTAGAGCTAAGGGAATTAATGGTCTCTGGAACTACATGCCTAAAAACTACCTATGAAGCTATACAACCATGAACCATTGTTGACTACAACCATGTGGACAGAGACACCGTACATCTCACGAGGAATCAAGGAATGCGTGGGCTGCCTATATCTGTTGACAGGAAGGATTGCGTATGTTATCCACCCTTACTATTAGGAGCTCTTTGCACCTGGCAGAGAACATACTGATATTTGGCCATTTTCTTTATGTAATACTATGGCATATAGGGGAACACGTTTGATCTCAATGGACAGCAGAGAATGAACAATCACTGAATGCACATTCTACTACATACTGTAGCTTAGTTACCTGATTTTTTTGAAACCATTGACTGAAGCCACACTGTTATCAAGGCCCCAGTTGCTTCACATGTCATCCAGTATATCAAGGCGGTGGGATTCCACTCCATCAGTACTAAGGTGGTTTACAGATCACAAGGTATTTATGATATGTGTTTTTGCATCATTCAATGCATTCCTCATAGTGTTTATATCTGGCACCCATGTGATGTATGCCAATATTTCATACATAGTGACTGTCCAAAGGGGCATCTAGTCACTAGGTGTACACATTGCTAGCAACAGTATTCATAACATGCTGTTCCAATGGATGTGGGCAGCAAACCACTTACACTCATAATGGTGTCCACTGTTGTGTGTTTCAGGTGATGCAGGATATTACTCAGGACTGTGATCTCCATATGCAAGCAAAATTATGGCAGGAATGGGGTATAGCATTGCATAGATGCAGTCACGGAACGTCATCAGGTATGTGTTTGGAGGGCTGACGTCCACATCAGTGGCAGAAGCAGTGGAAAATGAGGGGGAATATCTTGGTGAGGAGTCACTGGGGGAACTGGCAGTAGCACTGATGTTAACCCATGTAAGGCAGAGGATGGCACAATACATTTTGGTACTTGCAAAAAGGTGACAACTAGCCCACTACAATGGGCTATGGCAAGAACATCACTGAATAAAACTGACGCATATATTGGCACACCTAAGAAGTACAGCGCAGTGCATTGCTGGTTATACTGCGCATCAGACATTACCATAACCATACAAACCAGAAGGCTAAGCAGAGCACAGCCCTCATCATTTGCATAGGATGGGTGGGGCAGAGTAATTGAGGACAATAACACTGAAACAGCTAGAATGGTTATGGTCTGTGCCTGTGTTACTCGGGTAGACAGCTAGAAGGTTGGGAGGGGGAGTCCGGTATCACATTCTTCAGTTAAGGTATGGAGTTTCAGTGAGTAGTGGGTGTACTCTGTTTTTCTGCAGTATTAGGACTGGAGGCATCCTGTCCAGTAGCATCATTACAATTTGAAGAACTTGCACGGAAACACTGTTTTAGCCCACTAATTGATGTAGCAGTAGAATGTCAGCATTCACAACCCTTTGAAAGTCCATGAGTAGAATTTGCAATTAATAGGCCACTGGGAAATGAGATGGGATGTAACTGACAGACCCTGAGTGACAAAATTGCTGGGGTTTCCCTGTGATGGAACCTAGAAGAGCATTGGACTTGAAAACTGGAAAATCCAGGCTTTGTGAGGCAGGCAGCTATTGGCAGCAAGGACAGTAATAGTGTCTCCAGGGCAGTGTATGCCATCTGCCTAAAACTGGCTTTTGAACATAGACTATGCAGTCAGTTCCTAGCATGGCAACAGTCAGCATTTACCACTATCCCCATAGATACACCAATGGTTGCAAGCTGCACTACCACTGCCCTAAGAATGCTATGTACCCCTTGTGTACATAGTCAATGGGTACAAAACCTTGCAGTGAAGCTTATCAGTGTTATAGCTACAGTGTTGTTGAATGGCAGATATATAAATTAGTTTTTTCCTTAGCTTACCTTTCACAGTTTCAGGTGAATGTCCTACACTAATAAAATCTGTCAGTACTAACATGGGCATCCCCTAAGGACACCCAAATCCTGACCATACATCTAAGCCACCTCCTTGAGAGGGGATACCAGGACTTCCTCCATGATAGTGACATGCCACTTTACTTGTATTTCATGGTATGTAGTCAACCCATCGCTGACAATCTCCTGTACCTTTATCTTGGCAAGCAGTATCATATTAGTAATCTTGTACTTGCTGACATGTCTCACATCTCCAGATTTTCAAAAAATGTCCAGATTTTTCCTTCATATTTTTGGTCTGTTCCTCATAAAACTTTCGGTTTCTGTCAAATCACTGTGGACTGAAGTAATTAAATAATGACACATGTTTCAGACTTTATACCCTTTAGAAAAAGCATACTAACACAAAACCTGTTATTCTAGCAACTTTCTAAGTTTATAAGACTGATATTTAAAATCTGTCCCTGTTGTGGGGCCTTTGTCTCCCTATTATTTTAGGCCATGTTCAAATGTTTTGCTCTATGGGGATGAGAGGTATGCTTGCTATCTTATTATGGCCTTCCACAAGTACTAAAAACCTGCAGCAGCCCCTTCGATACCTGGTTAATAAAGTCCTTTTTTGTGTTACCCTTCTCACAAATTCACTTGCAGTGCATGCATGGGGTCTGCATTACCACCACTGTCTCTGGTGCAGTGATTTTTTTGGATGGTACCATTCCCTCAATGTCATGAGAAGATGTGTACATCTGTAGAGAATGTCTGTGGATTAGTGTGTATATGCATGACTGCCCACGACAATTGACAATCGTTTCTGTATTGTTCTCTTCCAGCATTCAGTGTCCACATCTCTATTTGCTACTATGCTTTCAACACTAAGACACTGTGATATATGACAAAAGCAATGGACATGTTACCAGTGTTCACTCTACAGTTAACATCACCTCTGTTGTCAGTACAGTTTATCTGTATAATGGAGGTGTCAAATCCTCAGGACCATGTCTTGTGTTCTGCATGCATATTGTATGGTGATGAAAACCATACATGGCTGGGTATGCATTACCTTTTGTTCCCAATTATGGTGCCCCTTCCATCAGGACTGTAGCCTGGCCTGCAATGCATTATGTTCTGTGTTATACCACCAATGCAGCAAGGCTGCAACCTCTACTACTAAGTACCCTTTTCCTTTCCAGGTTTCCACAGCATATCAGCCCCCTGTCATGTCCTGCACAATATTAAACTGGCCATAGTCCTCTGTACATTAACTGTCTCTTTTGGACTCCATGCACTATTGTGTGCTCACTGCATTCTTAACTCCAAATGCAATTAATTCTGCCTGCCATCATTATGCATATACGGATGTGTACTCTCTTAGGCGTTATATTTCAATTCCTAAGTTGTTTGTCATAGTGTGTCCTGTTGCAGTATGGTGAATGGAGGGTTTATCATGCTAAGACAGACCTTGTAGAACTGTAATTGTTATAGCAATGATTCAGTACAGTTCTCTCTGAAGTGCAGTTATGGCATAATGCATTGTCAAACACAGCCAGCTGCCATGCCCGTGTCTGCCCATTGAGGTCATATGCACAGTGCATGGCCACTGCAATGCCCTTATGTGCAGTATATGCATGCATGGACACTACAAAGGCCATATCATTATTTGGACACCAGGCAACCATGCTACCTAATAATATGCAATATGTGTCCAGTACATGAGGCAATGGGAACCAGCCTATCATTTCAGCTTCATAGTAACCAGTTGAGTGGATGTAATTTCTTCAGATACTTCTTTCAGAAAGGTTTCTGCTTGAAAACAAAGATTTCCCTTCACCTTTTGCACAGATAACATAAGGAGTGATTGTTGAGGAATATGATGCCCATTCCCAAATAAAACTCATGCCCAACACCAGGCTTCAGGGCAATGAGTGATATCATTGGCATGAAATACTCTGATGATGAGTGCAGGCACAAATACAGTGAGCTATGAGAGTGCCACCTAGGCTTGCTCTATCAGAGTGATAGTGGGTATGTGTTTACTATCGTAAGCATTGTCTGTTTGGTTTGGCATTATCCCTTCAGCTTATCAACTGTGGCTGTAAGTCTTTCCATTGTCAGAGATATGCTATACTGATTGCCATTTGTTTTATATTTTATAGTTGCTAAGGATATTGCTTGCAATCAGATGGTGAAGTCAGATGATTGATCAAATATAACGTCTAAGAAAGCCTGGGGAAGAAATTATACTGAAACAATTTTCTCTGACAGTGGAGTTTTCCTTTTATCCACTATTGTGCAACACTGGAGAAGTTATATTTAAGTTTGGAGAGTATAGGGGTGTTCTCTGATATGGGGAACACAAGTGAGATTGTCACCCTATAAAAAGACTATCTATGAAGTTAAACAAAAGTTATTTAGGCATAATTTCGTCACCAAAATGACTTTAGTAAAAATTGTGTTTGACCGATTTGACATACTTCTTCAGCTGGCCTGTCTAATAGGACGTGGCAGACATTCCCTTCCGTGGGATGTGTGCAGGTCTGCATTGTGCTATTATAATTATGATCAATATGTAGTACTTTCTTCTCTTTTTTGTCTTTTTCCTACATAGTCAGCTATAGTGCAAGTTGTGGTGAGGCAGAGACCACCTTCTACCCTAGTCACTGTGCCTTATGCTTGTTCCACAGCAGTCCTCTGGTCTACCTCACTGCAAGATCACAAAAGTCACTCCATGAAACATAACCTGGAGGGCTCACTTGTGGCCTCCATGGTCACCATTCAGGTGGGGTCAAATGCTTTTCCACTGAACAGGGTTCCCAGAGGAATACAACTAGTTAGGACTAAGGTTGCTGTTTAGCTGGATACTTGTGTGATCACCTTGGAATGTCATCTTGTGCAGCTGATTAAGTCAGATGTTCATCTAGCACTAGTTATTTAATCACCAAATGTGGTGCCTGAACATGTCAGACTATAGATGTGACAGACATATTTGTGAATTTCCCTATGGGACAGTAAGGCCGGCCCGTCTCCCTATCTCCTTCCTTATGTGTTATTCTCCATGTCTTGTTGGTACTACAGTCCTTTCAAACACCATTTGTCAACCCACTTTCAGTTTCAGTCTCACCACTGTAGTCCTCCTCTTCCTGGGTTAGTACCTCCTCTTCCAGCATCTGTGTGCATTGTGTTTGTCTACTACTGCAATCTTCCCTGTACCTGCCTTCCTCCACACATTTGTTCACTGTTTCCGTCTCCATCTATTCTTATTAAAAAATGAGCATCTGCCCCAGAAAAAAAAAAGAAAAATCCTTCTCCCGTCACCTGTTCACCCTTCATGCTGGCCTTTTGTGAGTTCCTCTATTTTCTCTTCTCTAGTTCTGCCTGCACACTTTTCATCTTTCCTTCCCAGTTTTATAATGAAAAGATGTAACACTTTGCTGTAGTGGCCTTGTATGGGCTGCTATCAGTGTCTCTGTTGCTACTACGTGGTACTTTAACACATGTGTAAACATGCATGATGTTGGGTATGCCACCTGCCTGCCTGCTACCTAAGGGTCACATGCCAACAAATGCACAGTTTTTCCAACAGCATTATTACTGTTATTATTTTGGCTGGGATATTTTAATATATAGCCTTGACCCCAGCGCGGTGATGCTATCTTGCACTTATACGTTTGTAATTAGCACTGGGCCATGTCACTGTACATACTCTACACTTTGCCCTGTGAAAATGTGTTATACTTCTTTCTGAATGCACCCCCCCCTCCCCCCGCCGTGACTTGCTTCTAAATATTCTTAATGTTGTTTAGTAACAAGGGACCCATTTTGATCAACCTTTGCCTTATATTAATTACTTGCTTTAAAAAATATTTCTTCCTTTCTGTACAGTGGCTCTCTTTTGTCTCAAGAGAATTCCCTAACTAGACTGCACTATTTATTAAATGACATTGGTCTCTGAAACATCAGTTAAAAGTATAAAAAAACACATAATCATTTTTTATTCACTTGTTAACTGCATGTCTGGTTAAATGCCCGATAGCAGAAGAAATTGCAGTGAAGATGTAAAATGGATACTATGAAAACAAAATCAAGATTGGAGAGCTGATGTGTAAAATGTCAGTTTAAACAAACAGAACACTCTATCATAGAAGCAACTCTCCCTCTCTACACCTTCCAGATGCTACAGACCACCCTCCTGCAACAACTCCATGGGGTGGGCTCTTTCTGCTCCTTTTATAGCAAGTTACCCCAGCAGGTCCAGTGATGTTCAGAGATGAGTTGCCTTAGATGTCCAGGATAAATGAGTTAAGTGGACCAGCTTGCACAAAGGAACAGATGGCCTGGCTGACTCCTGGCTGGTGATCACATATTTCCTGTCACATGGCCACACAGTTGGGAGATGACACTTTAACAGCAGTTGTAGGTCAAAATTATGTATAACATTTTGACCAGGACTTAAAAAGAAAATTATTACAGATCTGCTAAGATAGTGAATGATTATAGAAATGCAACTTGCTTCATTTTTGATAAATGACTGGGTTCAGCAGGCCAACTGTAATACCTGTAAATGTGCCCAAAAGGGCTTTAAATGTGTAGACCAAAGCCTCCCTTTTTGCTGTAACTTTTTTAGCTTATGCTAAACAAATGCAAACATATAAGAGGGGTATGTTTGAAAAATATCCATTCCTGAGCAGAAAAATTAGTTTCAATGTATCAATTCATCTTTCTTTTAAGGAACTGAGTTTGCGTTTTCAAATGTTATGAACTTTTATTCTTGAAGCATTGTACTGAATAACAATTAGAGATGTTTATATTATTTTAATTTCTGGAAGGGAAGAAAGGCTTCTGACTCTCGTGATTTCACTATTTGTTAATGGTGATGAGCACAAAGGATGTATGGCTTGTAAAAGGTCACTGTGCACAATGATACTTCTGAAAGCATAACCCAGGTTAAATCTTGAAAGCCCAGTGATATCAAATACAGTGCTCAGAAATCACACATGACAGGTTCTACATAAAAGACTGGTCTGCTTGGAACGTCTCTATTGTTTCATTAGTAAAACTTCTCACTCGTTTCTGACTGATCTAGAAAGAATAAAGTACACTTTAAGAGCTAAACACAACAAAAACCCAGTGCCAGAAACGCTGGCACTTTATGAGCTCAGACACTCCTTGAATGATGTATTCATTTGGGAACATGTCCTTTGATCTAATTAAGTACTGTCAACTAATTTTCTCTATTTCCTTTCATATGACAAATGCCCCCAGGCATATCTTCTTTTGCATTTAAAATAACAGCCTGAAGGAAGTCTTTAGAAAGGGACTGATCATGTACTTTTAGATCACTACTTAGAACGGCTCCTCTGAGTGTTGATAATATAATCGCTATGACGTGGAACCTCATTCACCCCATCGGTATGGTCCCTAAGGACTAGAAATCTTTTCAATTATTCTTTTATATGAAAGAGGTGAAACAGAAAAACTTAATTATAAAGCTGTGTCACTTCTCTGTATTGTAATTAAGACACTGGTAAAAACAAGTAACCAGATATTACAGACAATCTACTTGCAAAGTACTCCATAACACAGTCGCAACACTGTTTCATATAAGGTCACATGGCTTCTGCATTTCTAACCACTTTCCCTAATAGTATAATAGTGACCATGTATTAGACAATCTACTTGCAAAGTACTCCATAACACAGTTGCAACATTGTTTCATATAAGGTCACATGACTTCTGCATTTCTAACCACTTTCCCTAATAGAATAGTGAGCATGTATTAGTGGCTTTTTACTAAGAGGTACCATTTCTGGTTTTGCTATATTCTTTGACTTGATTGACAATGGTAAAATGCTGGTTGCAATTGACTTGCCTTTTCTTTCTATTTCAGGTGACCTCACACTACCTAAATGTCTTTGCCTCTGTTTCACTCTCTCTCTCTCTTTGTCTCATTTAATCCCAGGATGTGAAGTACTGCTTAAAATTGATGGAGATTATCATTGCATTGGGAAGTGCATTAAAAGTGCGTCAATACTAGCAATTTCTTCAGTTTATATAGGTCTTACATTGTGTCTTAAAAAAAAAAAGAACTAAGTCAAATATTCACATTTGCAGTTATGCTTTCTTTTTCCCCAATGAGTCAGGTGATAAAGTAGAGAAGTTTTCTTTTTGTGTGTGTGAGTGGGTGGAGGCAGTGTGTTGTTTCTGTTGCTTCGTGTTTTTCTTTGTACATCGATCTGTACTTTTATATTAAAAAACAAAGAAATCAAGGGAAGATGTTGGTATACATGGTTAACACATGGCTGGTACATTTGTTAAATTTTAGGAACTGCTGCATTATTTATTGCGAAACAATTATGATTCATTTACACAGCAATAATTTTGCTATATTTTTTACATTCAAGGGAATGTTTGTGGATGCAGAGTTGAGAAGGTGGTTTGTGGGTTACATACATTGAGGCCACTGGTAGTCAAGCCATGGATGAGTTTTTATCTGGATGTTCATTGGTTTCCTGCTGCATGGCCCCATTCACTTTTCTTCAAATAATGTTGGTTTTGGTCATTACCCTGGTTTGGGCAGATATATTCAAGAATAAACACGTTACTTTTCATTCTGATAACCAAGAAGTAGGTTTAATCTTAGTTAATAAGTCTTCCAAGTCTCTGGGGGTACAGTTTCTGGGGATACAGTCAGTGCTGAAACTGTTAATGCTGCACAGTTTACACATCAACTCGACTTTTATTGCCAAATCTGCTCCTGGTTTACCTAACATTATAGCTGAGAGCGTCTCTGAATTTCAGTTTCTCAGATTTCATGAGCTGGTGCCAAATGCACAAGAACACCCAAAGGCTATTCCCTAAGGAATTTTATTGACTGAAGTGAAGGATAAATTGACTTTTTGGTCACTCATAGGCCTGTGACATGACAAAATCATACGTTATGGCAAATTCAAGCATTCATCATTTTT
Organism: Protopterus annectens; assembly: GCF_019279795.1. NCBI lineage: Eukaryota > Metazoa > Chordata > Ceratodontiformes > Protopteridae > Protopterus > Protopterus annectens. The sequence continues at coordinate 549,107,399 of NC_056743.1, read as the reverse complement.
ATAACAATTTGCTCCATATTTGAGTTGGCCTCCTTCCTTATGGCACATAATGTGTTATACAAGTGCTGTCTAAATGTTGCATTCAAGTCTATTTATATTCATTTAACAGCTATAAGTTCTGACAAGCTATCAGCTACAGATTGGTTGGCATGTTCAAAATGTTCAAAGTAGCAGATCACACTAGGTTTTGGACCATTGGCAGAGGTTTGAAAGATCAGGAATGGTTAAGGGGTTTAACTGTAGATAGAAGATCCACTCTAGGTAGTATTATGTTAAGGTCTATTATTCTGGGAACACATAAGTTAGCAAACGATTACTGCACTAAGACAGTGTGGGCCACACTGGTGTCATGGCTTTAATCAGGGCATTTAGTAGCCCCGACCTGCAGCAGTCGTTACACTAGGGAGACATATCCCTATCCCAAAGAGCAATTATCATTTGGATTGGTATGTCCAAAACTGATCAATACGAGGCTGGACTGGAATTTGTTTGGTACAAGTGTCCTGTCACATGCTCTATTCAGTGGGTTTAAACTTTACATCACTTAGGGAGAGGTATGAAAACACTTGACTTAGCTTTTAAGCTACCAGCAAGTCAATCTGTTTTACTGCAAAGGTAAAATTCTGTTATCAGGAAATCAGTCAGTGTACTAAGTTCGTAGGAAAGTACTAGGCTAACTGCACTTGTGGGCTATTTTAAGCCTAGATAATTTCCCTCAAGGTAAGAATCAAACCCTGTACCATTTGTCAGTGAGATAAACACATTAACCATTATGCCAACCCTTATCTAGTCACATTTATAGTGCTCTCTCGGTCCACTCAGGAGGAGCCAAAGACCTGGCTTGGCAGGGTCACCCCATTGAGGTATTAAATGAATGGACAGAGGGTCAACTAAAGCTTATTTGTTGTATGATGGGTAATTCATTTTAAATTGTACTTAGTCAGTTTTATATGTTGACAGGTTTGAAATATATGTACAGTGTTAATTTTGGGGCATTGTTTCTAAAAAGATCATATATCAGATTAGTCCTACGTCACAATGGGCTTAGCCCCCAGAATATAAATTATTATGGAAAGGTTTGTCATGTTTGCACTAAGATCAATGCATTGCCTGACATGGGACATGTTTTTTTTTTCCCCACAGATACAATTGTGTTGTCAGAGATGATGTCTGGTCCCAATATTTGATCAGCAGAGCAATGTTTGCAATAAATAAGTCAAGATGAAACCCTTACTAAACCAGTCAGCATTAAAATTTTAATTTGTTAAATAATTAACCATCATCAAAATAGTATTAAGCAGTTTAAACAGCCCATCAAAATTAAGAATGAATGAAGAAAAGAAAATACCATATTGGTTCCTGTGCACATGTCAAAGGGTACAGGGTTTGATTCTTACCTTGAGGGAAATTAACAAATGTCAATAAATAAATAA
>NC_056743.1:549025966-549100966 GCF_019279795.1 Protopterus annectens | reverse complement strand
AAAAAAATTCACTGTAATCTAACCAAATAACACAACTAACCTATATCCTATTACTATCCCATAGGTGATGCAAAATACATAAAAACTACATTAAAAATATAGAAAATAAAACTCACATGCAATATTGTACTCTATAAAGAATAATGTTTTGCATAAAATGCTTTACCAGGATTTTGCTTAATAAGTTATGTTAGTGCTTTAATTCTAACTTTAATACTCTGTCTGTCCCTCAAGATATACTTGAAACAGGCTTACAATACCAAGTCCTAAAACTACTCTATCAACAGGTTCTGACAGTATCCATGGATACATCTTAAATTGCATGAAATCTGATATAACCACCCCATAACTCTCAACCTGTTAGCCGAAGAAATCTGGACAAAGCCTAACATATTGTGGGGACAAAGGCTCACAAATATGGACATATTTTAAATATTGCTTATATAAACTTCAAAAGTTGCTAAAATAAAAGGGCTTTGTGTTGAAATGTATTTTCTAAAGGATATGTAGTCTAAAACTCAAATGAATGTCATTATTTACTGACTCTATTCCTCAAATCATCCCAGTGATTTACCAGAAAACCATACATTTTATGAGGACTAGACCAAAAATTCGAGGCAAAAATCGGGACATTCTGTGAGAATCTGGACGGCTGAGTGGTATAAGCCACACCCCTATCAACACTGTTCAGTTTCAGCCTTCATACAGGTTTTGTACCAAGTGAATTGAATAGAGAACAGCTAGTCATTTCCCAGCATACGGGAGGAATTTCTACAGACCCATAAGTCTGACCAGTCTCATATGCAAAGTCATGGAAAGACCTATCTTGCAATTAATCAAAAAGAGCATAGACAACCTCCAACCACAGGGCCTGTCTCAGGTTGGATTTGTCAAGAACAGGTCATGCTTACTTAATTAACCTGGTTGACTTTTATTGTAAAAGTTGCCAAAGCAATGGCTGAAAGCAAAATGGCATACACTGTACCTTTTGTCCTGGCCAACCCTTTTGATGCAATTCCTCGCTGAGGCATAGTATAAAAGCTAAATAAAGTGGAAATACATACTTATGTTCCCCTTTGCATTGGCAACTGGTTCACAGATAAGACACAAGAAATCAAAATAAGGGAAGTTAGCGCAACAAGGACAGTAGTCTCCAGTGGAGTCCCCCTGGATTCTTTGTTGGGGTTTCTCCTGTTTGGTATCTACTTTTCTGAAGAAAAAGCCAATACCAAAGGGCTCTGGGTGACTAGGTTTGCAGATGACTGCAGGCTGGGAACAGTCATTGGATCACTGAATGACTTAGCCATCCTGCAGAAAGGTTTATCCCAAATAAATAACTGGTACAAAAATCGGTTCCCTATTATATGATCAAAGACGCATTCTTTCGAATGCATCTTGATCGAACTTGAAAGCACAAAACGGCATATAAGCGAATTCTTTCCCTGGGAAAGAAATTGCTTGGCTGCTTTCATTATTTTGCCATTTTCGTCACTGTAGTGTGATCTCGGAGTTGGTGTATTTAAGTAGGGGGGGGTGTGGGTGGTGAAGCTCCCATTTTATGTAATGTTTTAAAGTTTTTTTTTCTTTTTTATTTTTTGGAGTAGCGATTTTTTTTCCCTGGGGGAAAAAAATCGCTGTTCTAAGTGTTCAGGATTGTAAGCTTTTGCTTACATGAGGTCAATAAATCAGCGTTTGCTTTTTTTAAGCATTCAGTGATTTAATATAGAGCCCAAAAATCATGGACTGAAACTAATGCCAAAAATGCATTATTGTATCCTTTGGAAAGTCATCTAGCCCAGGGAACTACAATATTAACAAAACACCCCTAAGTGTTGACCCATTTGTTTGGGATTTGGGAACCTACATGGAGTGTAACCTAACATTCAAATAGCATGCGGCCATTGTCATAAGAATGTAATACTGTATTGCAATCATTATAAACAATTGGATTGTGTCTAGATCTAGGGGTGTTATTGTACCCCTTTATTTAGCCTTCAATAGGCCAGTTATTAAGTATAATATCCCCTTTGGAATGTATCTGTCCAGACACATGCAACAATGGGAATGCCCAAAGAGATACCTTACTAAAAGGATACAAGGCCTAAACAATATGTCCTATATGAACTGACTCAGCAGTCTGTAGGAAAAAGAGTATAGTGACAGGACTTTAAGAGATGACCTATGTCTGCCATACGAGGCATCCTCTGACCCAATACTGATGGATTTATTGCACTTCAGTAAGTGAAATGGCATTAAAAATACTCTGTCAAGGCATATAAACCTCTTCTGCAACATTAATGGAATGGTTTGGCAGGACAATATCTCACAGATGATTTATCTGCTCTGGCACAGACTCCCCATACATATAAAACAAAGCGCATTTGTTTCCATATTCAAGTACAACAAAGACTGCCTCCTTTACTGCTAAGACAGAGGCAGCTCCTAAATGCTTTACCCATGCACGGTCCCCTAAATTTATTTGTCGTATGATCCCATTCATTCTCAATAATGGTAATATATAATTATCGACCATAGGATGGGTAATGCACACTCTAAACAAATAGGATAGCTTGATTCAAGAACCAGAAGAGAACTCGTTAGGCTTAAATGGCCTACAATGCCAGCTATTGTAGGTTCATAGGCAGGTACTAGGCTATCTGCCCAAAGGCGTTTATAAGTCTAGGCAGAATGTGTTGACTTTTGCCACCCCCTTAGATTAGTTCCCTGTGCCTCTATCCAGCACAGCCACTGAAGTGATCCTCGGGGTAAACTTTCTGTTTCCCATGTAGTACTTGCAATAGCAGCCACACACTTCTGTCTTAAGGTATCTGTATGAGAAATCAGGACAGTATCATTTACATGCTGAGATCTCATAGTTGTTGGCATATACTTACAAAAATAAAATCTGACAAAACATTTTACTCTGTGAAACATATCTTATTTTGTAAAAGATACAGAAAAATGCATTGCAATTGTTTAGCACATGTCTTCAGAAATATGGAAGGTGCAGATAAAGTGTTTTTGCTATGAGACCTCAGTACTCTTGTATATATGTATGAATGTTTTTTTAGTTGTGTTGTCTGTTACTTGTTTGTAACACAAAAAGTTGGAAAATAACTTTAGTAAGTATTACTCCAGGATGAAATGAAATAAATTAGCGTAAAATATTATTATACTGAAATGCAAACTGATTTTTTTCTTCTCTCTTTTGAATCACTTTTGCTTCCCATGCAGATAATTTATTAGAAATAAAAAACTAAAATTTTATACATAGATTGTGTTACAATACAAGGATTGAAACATGAGCAGCTGAATTTGTACATTTGATTGGAGATATGAAATTGTCTTACACATTTCATAAGAAACGCAAATATATGTGTGCTTTTGAAGATCACGTGGCACAACATGTTTGATTATCCAAAAATCACAGGTTTCTGGGAATTATAATGCGTGATAATTCATGTGATTCTCATTATAGGATATGAGAAATCTACATTAATATTCTGAGTTTGTCATTTAGGAAGGGCTTATATTCTGAAGACTTTTCTCAGATGGCAAATGTAATGTCCGTGTCTCAACTCACTTGTGAGCATAACTGTATATCTAATACTCACTGCTGTACTGCTAACAAGATAGTGGAGTTTGAGGGTTTCTGTATAACAGAAAATAAAGACAGATGGTTCTCCTAGTCACCGCTGTGTACTACAAGTCAGCAAATAATAATCAATAACCTTTGTTGTAGAATACAGCTTCTTATATTGAAATCTGTGTGTAAACAAAGGCTGCCACAGTCAGATACAGAATGAACGACATTACATGAGGCAAATATTACAGTGAACGTTGCGGGGGTGAACTGCTAAAAGAAATAAAAATGATTAAATTATGTAAGAATAATGTAATTTATTCATAAAACATATGAGATGACAGAAGACATATTATTTATTTTTCACAAAATAATTTCAAAATAACCAAAGGAAAATATATGCTTGCTTCAAAACTGAAATAAACGACTCACTTGGAGACAGAAAACATCAAATACAAAAAAAAGATCTCAGAAAGGACTAAAATAATTTTCAAATACCATGGATAAGATAAACTTTAATTGCAAAAATTTCAAATTTGTTGTGATCAATGCACCATCCCTGTAATGAAACTTAAATAAATGAACAAAATAAGATTACACTTATGAGTATTGATACCATAAGATATGAATTTTAGTTACGGAGCCTGATAGTCTCGTAGCAGATAGATAAAGTAATTAATCTTTTTTAATTTATTATGAGTGGTATTCATAGTCATTACACTGATGTATTATGGCTGTTTGCTCTGTCCATGAATGAGTGCGGCTCAGTCAAGATTCATGGAAGCCTCTTACACTAACAAGTGATGGCTAAGCTGCACTCATTCACAGAGGCTAAAGTTTATTGCCTGCCAAGATTTGGAGGCCACTAACACTAATGAATGATGGCAGTGAATAAGCTTAAGCAAATTATGTCTTAATAAGATGAAAATGAGATATGATGTAACTCAATGCATGCTAATGTAGCACTGCATTACTTGTCTGTCATTCTTTGTGGAATTTTCCTGGTTTTCCGTGCCATCTATAGATGCATTACATAAAGCAGAGTCTCACCAATCCTATCTACTTTTTAGTGTTTAAAAATGCCGTCATTTGCTGCTAGTCTTGCTGTTTCTAGGAGTGAATTGATTGTCTTGGCCAAGCGAAAACCACTTGCTCCTGGCAGTGATTGCCATACAAAAAGTTGTCAATACAGGCAGTGGATAACTCGATATAACTTCAACAATCAGAGAATACCTGACATGTCCAGAGTAGGCAGAGACATTATAAGGGTCTTAGTGGGTATGCATGATCCCCATAGGAGTACTGGAAGAATGCATGCACTTTCTATCCCAGTGGACATCAAACTATGTATAATACTTACTATAACTGCTTTGGGGACCTTCAAGAGGCAGACTAGGGACGTGATGGGGATCTCACAGGATTCTGCCTTGAGGACACAACAGCAGATCGTGGATGCACTCTTGGCACATGGGGATCAATACTTCTATAACCTGGTGTCACCTCAGGACTGATCTAGGACTGTATGTGTCTTTTATGGGGTGGCATGTTTCCCCGTGGTACTTGATGAGATAGATTACATCCATGTTCTAACTAAGACTCCTTCAGGTTTATAGGGTGAGTGGTAACACAATAGGAAGGGCTACCATTCCATCATCTGCCAGGTATTGTGTGATGCAGGGGGGTGAGTCATCAACGTCTCTGCCTAGCTTTCTGGAAGTGAACATGATTCCCATATCTGGCACACTATCTCAGTCTACCACCTCTTCCTGCTTGGTAGAATGCCCTGTGGTCATTATGTTGGTAAGTTTTGCCCCCCACCTCTTTTTTTAATTTTTTTTCAAGTGATGCTGGATATCGACTACGGCCATGAACCACGACACCAGTGAGAAATCCAAGTGGAGCTGCAGAAGAGACCTATACCACATCTGTGTCCCATAACCAATATTGTCATCAGGAGGGTCTTTGACCTCTGAAAAGCCATTTCAGGTGTCTGGATGAGTCTGTTGGTGCCCTTCAGTATGACCAGCTACTGCATGCAGGATGTTTACTGCATGTTGCATCTTGCAGAGCATGACCATGCAATGGCCTGGTGGTGAAATGATCCATACTGTCACTGCAGCTCCCATTTCCAGTCCCACTACAACTAATGATGACCAGCTCACAGTAGTAGTAAGCGACCCTGTGCAGCCATCTTGTGCATGGCACATGGCTGCGCATATAAATAGGCAGTATGCAGTCCAGAACTATGGACCATGACATTCAGGTCAGCATTTCATTTATTGCTAAAAAAAGGCATAGAGTATAACTGATACATGCAGTGATATCTGTAGGCTATGTTGTGTGGTGCATGGTCTGCTGTCACAGTTTATCTGACACTGTCTTATCATAAAATATGTATTTTTTAATTTCATAACATTTACTCATTATTGTTTATAGAAGTCATGTCTGAGTGCTCACTGACTCTTCAGTGATGTTGTAAGGCATCAGAAAAATAATAATTACCTTTTCAGCTGTTTTGCAAAATAAATTCTGTTGAAGTGGTATGCATATGTACTGAGGTACTGAATGTCCTTCTTTGGTATAATTAATAAAAGCAGTTAATTCAATAGTTGATGATTTCATGCATTTTATTTGAATGAGATTGCATTGCATTGTTTTTTTTTATATTTTGGAATGCATTTTAGGATTAAAGTATGCTGTTTGATGAGGTATTGCACATCTTAGGATTATTTTCATTTTGTTATACAGAATAATTATTGACTTCAGAGACAAAAAAAGATGTCATCATTTATCCAGCGATGAGTGAGACATGGCAGTGGTAGCGGTGTTTCTTTAAATGGCAGGATGTTCATTTAAACGTGTAATATTCTCATTGCTATGTTTCCATGAAAAGCCATGTAAAAATGCTTCAGGTGGAGGTAACTGCCAGCTGTTGGAATGTTATTGCATTCAGCAGTGGTGTTAGTGGCTGCAATGTTTTGTTATGTTATGTCATACAGACTTCCATAGTTCCCTGAAGTTCTAAGCAGTGCTAGCTATTACAAGAATGTATGCATGCAATTTTAAAGTGTCACACCCACACTTTTTGTCATCTGACAATACTTCATAAATCTGATTGGGATCAGGATCTCAAATTAGAAGTTCTAGTAGGTGTAGATGAACGTTGAAGTGTCTTGCATGAAATCTGTTGTGATTGTCCTGTTTATATTATTTGGTGTAGATAGACCAGAATGGTGGCACCAGGTGGTGTGATGGGGGTGCCGTGCAGCCCTTTTGCCTAGGGCACCAGTTGACCTAAGGCCACTCCTGATTGTCCACCCTGACCAGTTACATTACCTTCCTGAGAAACACTTGGAGAGTCATGTGGTCTGCCCCTGGAAATGGACATTACTGCATCTTCTTCCCCTTCCAAGAGTGACTCCTACTTGAGTCTTGGTAAGTTCTAATTTGTGTACAAATAGAGGCAGTCACGGATGCTTGTTATACCACCTTACCTTTGGGGTAGCGGCAGGATTAGGGTTAGCACAGAGCATAGTGGAGCCTCCCTGTCTACCTTAGTACTAGCTGTGAACCCTAACTCAAATGCTACCCCTTCACTCAACCCTAGTCTAGATGGAATTTCCAGTAAACAAGGATCATATCTGTGCCTGATATGTATTTGCTTTCAATACTGGATTAAGAACGACCATCATAAATAATTGCAACTTATAAAATCAATTATAAATATTGCACTTGCATCAGTCTTGCTTGCAGTACTGAATGCAATCTATTCCTCCGGCTATTAATATCTATCTATAGTTTACCTATATACTGTAATGATTGTGCACTGCATTTACTGCCACTGACATCCCTCTGGGCAGCCTGCTGCTGATGCCTGCCATATTTCCTGCTCATGGACATTGTTTTAATGACATTTGTTTCTGTACTTGTGTACCGAAATCTGTCTCACTCTTGTTTGTAGTAATATAGTGTGTGCAATCTATTCCTTCAGGTTGTTATGATCTATCAGTAATTTCTTTATAAACAGTACTAAAATCAGAAAAGATGGAAATACTGCACTTATGTACTAACATGTGTCTTTGACTTGCTGGCAGTAACATACTGAATCCACTCTATTGGTTCAGATATTTCTTTATGACTTACTATTCATTATTTTCCCATATATACAATTTTGAAATCAACTAAAGACAGAATTACTGTGCACTAATTTATTCAGGCTTTCCGGGGGATCCAGTCAGCTAATGCAGCTACTGCATTTCTTGTTACCCTGTATTTCTAATTTTTTGGCATTTGCATATAACTTTACTATTATTGTTTCTAAGTCATTGTCTTCTTCTTTTTCTTTTGGCTACTCCCATTAGAGGTCATCTGTTTCCATTTCTTCCTGTCTTCTGCGGTTTGCTCAGTCACACCAACCACCTGCATGTTCTGTCTCACCTCATCCATAAACCTTATCTTAGGCCTTTCTCTTTTCCTCTCATTGGGCAGCTCTTTCCTTACCATATTTCTCCCAATATACCCAGCAACCCTCCTAAGCACATGTCCAAATCAATGCAATTTTGCCTCTCTGGCTTTGTCTCCAAATTCTCCACCCTGAGATTTACTCACTAATATACTCATTTCTAATCCTGTCCATCCTCATCCCAGCCAATTCAAACCTTAACATCTTTAACTCTGCTACCACCTGCTCTGACTCCTGTCTTTTTGTCAGAGCCACCATCTCCAACCCATATAACATAGCTGCTTTCACTACCATCTTGTAGACCTTCCCTTTCACTGTTACTGGTACCCATCTGTCACAAATCACTCCTGACACTCTTCTCCACCCACTATACCCTGCTTGCACTCCCTTTTTCACCTCACTTCCACACTCATCATTACTCTGAACTGTTGATCCCAAGTATTTAAACTCATCCACCTTTGCCAGCTCTACTCCCTGCATCCTCCCCATTCCTCTATCCTCCCCTTCATTCACACACACATATTCTGTCTTAGTCCTGCTGGCCTTCACTCCTCTCCTCTCTAGAGCACATCTCCACCTCTCCAGGGTCTCCTCTATCTTTTCCCTACTCTCAATGCAAATCACAATGCCATCTGCAAGCAAGATAGTCCGTGGGGACTCTTGCTTGTCTTGTCTGTCAATCTGTCCATTACCATTGCAAATAACAAAGGACTCAAAGCAGATCCTTGCTGCAATCCCACCTGCACCTTGAACATATCTGTCACTCCTACTGCAGACCTCACCACTGTCATACTGCCCTTGTACATATCCTGTACCACTCTTACATACTTCTCTTCCACTGCTGACTTCCTCACACAATACCACATCTCCTCTCTAGGCACTCTGTCATATGCTTTCTCTAAGTCCACGAAGATACAATAAACTCCTTCTGACCTTCTCTATATTTCTCCATCAACACCCTCAGAGCAGACATCACATCTGTACTGCTCTTTCCTGGCATGAAACTGTACTGCTGGTCACTAATAACCACCTCCTTCTTAACCTAACTTCCACTACTCTTTCCCATAACCTCATGCTGTGGCTGATCAGCTGTACCTCTTTGTAGTTACTGCAGCTCTACACATCACCCTTATTCTTAAAAATCAGTACCAATACACTTCTTCTTCACTCCTCAGGCATCCTCTCACTTTCCAAGATTTTGTTAAACAATCTGGTTAGAAATCCCACTGCCATTTCTCCTAAACACCTCCATACTTCTACAGGTATGTCATCTGGACCAACAACCTTTCCATTTTTCATCCTCTTCATAGCTGTCCTTACTTCCTCCTTGCTAATCCATTGCACATCCTGATTCATTATCCCCACATCATCCAATCTTCTCTCTCTCTCATGCTCTTCTTTCATCAACTCCTCACAGTACTTCTTATATCTGCTCAACACACTCTGTTCACTTGTGAGTACATTCGCTTATTATCCTTTATCTACCTTAACCTGATGCACATCTTTCTCAGCTCAGTCCCTCGGTCTAGCCAATTATTACAGGCCCTTTTCTTCCTACTTAGTGTCCAACCTTTCATACAACTCACCATATGCCTTATCCTTAGCCTTCTGCACCTCTCTCTTCACCGTACACCTCTTCTCCTTATACTCCTGTCCACTTTCTTCTTCTCTCTGACAATCCCACTTCTTCATCACTAGCCTCTTCTTCTGTATACTCACTTGTGCTTCCTCATTCTTCCAGCAGGTCTACTTGTCCTCCTTCGTCTGTCCATATGTGACACCAAACATCTTTCTAGCTGTCTCCCTTACCACCTCTGCTGTCACTGCCCAGCTGTCTGGTAACCCTTCCCTGCCACCCAGTGCCTGCCTTAAATCATCCCTGAACTCCACCTTACAGTTATCGTTTTTCAACTTCCACCATTTGATCCTTGTCACTCACCTCCTCCTCTTCTTCGTGATCACCAACGTCGTCCTACAGACCACCATCCTATGCTGCCTAACAATGCTTACCCCTGTCACCACTTTGCAGTCTCCAGTCTCCTTTAGACTGGCCTTCCTGCATAAGATATAATCCAGCTTTGTGCATCTTCCTTCACTCTACTTCTACTTAACACCATACCTACCCATCACCTCCTCATCCCCTCTGTTCCCTTCACCAACATGCCCACTGCAATCCCTCCAATCACCAGTCTCTCACCCTTGGATACACTCTCTACCACTTCATCCAACTTGCTCCAAAATTTTTATTTCTTATCCATCACACACACAACTTGTAGAGCATATGCTCTAACAACATTCATCATCACACTATCAATTTCCAGTTTCATAAACATCACCCTATCCCACAATCTTTTCACCTCTAAAACACTCTTGATATACTGTTCCTTCAGGATAACGCCTGCCCCATTTCTTCTCCCATCCACACCATGGCAGAACAATTTAAACCAGCCTCCGATACACCTGGTCTTACTCTCCTTCCATCTGGTTTCTTGCACACACTATGTCACCCTTTCTTCTCTCCGTCATATCAGCTAGCTCTCTCTCCCTTTACCAATCATACTGCCAACATTCAAATTTCCTAATCTCACTTCCACACTCCTAACTTTCTTCTCCTCCTGACTCCAGGCATGCTTTCCCCCTCTTCTTCTTCTTCTCCTTCAGCCAGCAGTAGCCCAATTTCCAGCAGCATCCTGCTGGCTAACAGTACTCGAAGTGGTCATTGTTAACTCCGGCCTCAACTGATCCATTATGGAAATCTGTATTGTTGTCTGCATATCTGATCAGCAAAAGTTTTGCACTGGATGCCCTTCCTGATGTAACCCTCCCCATTTTTCCAGGCTTAGGCCCGGATGAAGAAATACACTGGCTTGTGCATCCTCCAGTGGCTGGGTTATTTCTAAGTTACTGTATTCACTGAATTATTTGCTTACCCGTGTACTTCCTCAAATATGTAATTCTATCTGAATTCTCATACTTTGATTTATTAGTAACAGTAAAGAAAACATTTGCAAAGTAGATAGTTTTGGTGGAATGTTTCCTTAAAAATATTTATACTTTGCATGTAACAGTCTGAATTCAGATCAACATGAATTCAGATCAACATGAATGTGCAGACACACAGAACAAAGAAACAAGTTATAAATAGTTTGTTTCCTAAGCTGTTCAAACGTGTGTGCTTCATATGTGTCTTCGTGAACAGTTCTAAGCATATAAGGTGATGATTTAAAAATGTATGCAGGAATAATACAGGGTTAATAATGCTGATAATTTCTCAGTAAACTATGTGTTGGACATTCACAGTATAGAACCTCTACCACCCTACCCCAACCTCCAGTCTGACTATGGTGTGATGTCTGGTTGACCTCAACTATGTTGTACATGCAAAAAAAAAAAGAACTTTCTTATACAACTAATACACTGATATAATTCCTGGCCAACACAAAATGTCTGCATGTAATTTTCATTTAAGGTAATGCAATATGAAATGAAAGTTTGGAAATGCAAGCATTTTTTTCTGCCTAAAGATATGAACAAGTATTTGTTCGAGTACTTATGAAGCTGTATACCTATGTTTTTCATTATTTTTTTACTCATTTAAATTTTGAATTGTATTTGTACACCAGTTATTATCATATAAACATTACATATTTCTGGGCTGATGTAGTTTTCTGTACAGATATGTGCATGCTTCATTTTCTGTTATTATAATAACCTTACAGATACAGTTTTGCAGGTAGACATATTTATTTTAGCTAATATCTTAAATTATGTAATGTTGCTATATGATTTATCTATGTTAATCCCCCCAAGAATAAAACAATAAAAAGGTAATTTTATACTTACTATAGAACTCTAGTCTTCTTGCCTCTAACTGGTCTATCCACTCAGCCAGCTGGTCTGACCTACACTTCTTCAGGTTGTCGTAGCTGTGATATGCTGCCTGGGACAGGTGATCCCTATCAGGATTTCTAGGTGTTCAGCCTACACTTGCTAGATATCAATCTTTTTCCAATCAGATCCTCTCTAACATGCCTCAAGCTCTATCTGGGTAGTACTCTATTAGAAGACAGAGATCATTTTGGCATGTACCTGACCGGCCTGGAGCATTGCCTAATGACTTAACAGGTATTACCATGACTAAAAGTGCCAGTAGCAGAATGAAAAAACTATGAGCAGGACTGTCATGCAAAGGTGTAGAGCCACACCCTCTGAGGTGTGACATTACCTTAGCCAAACCCAGATAATCATTAGGGAGATTACAACGGGTACTGTTATTATTGGCAAGTTGGTTTAACCAAAAATGCTTTGTCACAGATATGCTTTTTTTAAAGGAATATATTCTAATGTGGCACATATTGTGCATAAAAAATGCAAAATAATTTACATCATGTAAGCCATATAATTGGAAGTATAACACACAACTATTATAACTCCCTTCATTGTAGCATCAAGCATGTTTGTTTATGTATTTATTTTGGAGGGGCATTGTACAAATAAATATACATATATGACTGATGAATTTTAATAAAGTTTTTAATGGGTAGAAATTACAAGGTATGTCAGAGGAGATTAGATGGGCAGAGATTTCAATGTATTGTTAAACTGGCTTTAATGCACAAGACTTAATTTTGTTTTATTTGAATATTTTAACATTTCAAGAAAAAGCACCAAAGTTCCAAACATCACAAGTATTTTAATGAAAAAACAATGAAAAGACAAAGCTTTCAAGCCACTCAATCATCTGTGTTATAAATAAATTTAAAACTACTCTGTTTTATATATATATATATATATATATATATATATATATATATATATATATATATATATATATATATATATATATATATATACCAGGCAATACAAAACAGCCAAACAAGTCACATGATAAAACTTAATAAAACAGCATTAATTAAATTACACCATAATATTGCCTGGCACTCCTATAAAACATCATTCTAAAAAATCACTTATTTCAAAAACACGTCTATGAAAAATGTATAAAATGCATATATTCACAAAAATATGAAAAATGTATAAAATGCATATATTCACAAAAATATGCTCACAAAAATATGTGTTAAGTAATAAATATTCAGGTAAGGTAAGACTGTCTTTCCTTTAATAAGGGTTTAATGCTATTCATTGTATTAAATCCAGGTGGGGAGTCTGCCCTAAAATCACTTATCCAGTTATATTCAGCAAACTCAGTAATATTGACTATGTCTTCCCCTTTTATATTAACATATATTATCTCTAAAACTCAAAACTTAAAACTAGGTTCTTTACCATGTAATACAATATGCTTATATAATACATTACTCTCGATTTGCCTACTGACCTCAGACATGTGCAATGCTATCCTATATTTCAATTTCTGATTAGTTTTGCCTATATAGAATCTAGTACATTTCTCACAATTCACCATAGATGTCACATTTTCTGTTGTACAGGTGGCATATATACTAAACTTAAAAAATTGTTGTGACATAGGATGCAAAAATTATTTCTCAGAATTTATATACTTACAAAACATACAATTATAACAAGGCATTGTCAATTTTTAGAAACATCAGGTCCCATTTTCTTGCTATAGGAGCTGAAATCTTTATAACAAATATTTTTAAGCTTTTTTCTCTCTTATATATATATATAAAATGAAGGCAGTCACCTATAATCTTCTTAACTTCGGTGTCTGAACACAAAATGAGCCTGTTCTTCTCTATAATAGATCTAGTTTGAGGTATCAGTCTGTTATATTTTGTAATATATATTATGGACCATTCCTGATCAGGATCATTAGTTAGCCTTCTATTACAAGTATTTTCACTACCAAATAAACATGGTCTGCCTGTCTTATGTCTCTCAGATAGGAGATAATCAATATTTTCTTTAATCATCTTAAGATCAAATCATCTTTTTAGAAAATCATCAGTCATTCCTTCTATTTCTTGTGAAATACCTTCCATAGTTGTATTCGGTCTACTAGCTCTTATAAAGTGACTTTTTACAACACTGTGATATATATGTCTGGGATGCATACTTTGAGCATAAACATGTCTAGTTGTTTGAACATTTTTCTTATGTATAGTTGTATCAAATTTAACACATGAAATACTTAAATCTAAAAAGTTAATATTTTTATCAGAATAATGAAGTTCACATTCCAGAAAATCTGTAGTATTTTGCAAATATTCAATAAATGTGTGTAAAGTTTCAATGTTAGCTAGCCAAATAAGAAAAATGTCATCAACAAAATGTTTATAAGATGTGATACTATCATGCTGAACCCCTCCCATTAGAGTGATAAATAAACAGGTCTTCCCACCCAGATAGTACTGAGTTGGCATAGCTGTTAGCCACTGGTGTCCCCATTGCTACGCCTAATAGATGATGAAATCATTTATCTTTAAACATAAACACTTTGTTGCAGAAAACAATTTCCAACATTCCAACATCACATAGTCTCACTAAATCTACACCACCAAAATCCACACATAGAAACACAAAAACATTTGTGGAGGCTCTCAATAATAATCTGCCCTAGCAACAGAGACCACCAAAGCAGAAACACAAGCAACTTCCACCCCCCCAACACAACACAAATGACACATAGCCCACAGACTCAGTGTGCCACTCAACAACAGCCAATAAGGCAAAACAACATATCCAACACACTAGTCAAAGGTGACTCTATAGTCAGGCACACTGATGTCCCACTCACCAGGCTAAACAAGGAGAAGGTTACTGTTGGGTGCCAGGATCCGCCACATAACCTACACACTCAGGTCACTCCACAACAAGTACAAATATGACTCTGTCATTGTCCATGTTGGTGTGAATGACCTGACACATACCTCCCTGGGCTAAATGAAAAGAGACATGGAAGAGCTCTCCGATCTTGTAGCCCAGGCAGGTATGATCCTAGCCCTGACTAGCATTTTGCCATCACCTAGAATGATACCGCAGTACAAGGACAAAATGATTGACTTCAACAATTGGCTAAGCTTCTGGTGTCATTGTAAGGGGATCCAGTATCTGTCTGCTTGGGTTGACATGGTCGACAGACCAGGATGCTTTGCCAGAGATGGCCTGCACCTGTCACCCCTGGGATTCTGGATACTGGCTAAGGCTTTTGCCACCCCTATAGTGCCTTTTTTAGGTAAGGTTCAAATGACAAATTCACCACCGTAAAAGGAACAGGCAAGCAAAAACTACGGGTAATGCTACTCAATGCTAGAAGTCTAAATCTCAAAATGCACTCACTCGAGGCACACCTTAAAATGGAGAACATCGATATCTGTGCAGTGAGTGAGACCTGGTTCAAGGCTCCAGAAAGCACCACTACACTACCAGGCTATAATTCATACCACACTTTTCGGCCATGTAACCTGGACCGGAACACCAAAGGTGGAGATGTGTCCATATTCATTACGGATATCCACAACTCCAGGCTAGTTGTTCAGCATAATGCATCCAAGGTTATCCAAGTGCAACTAACTCTGGGAAAAACTGCAATCCAAACTGTAACCTGCTATAGATCCCCCACCATACCACAGGATTCCCACTCCTCTTTTCATGATGTACTGGGAAATATTATGGTTCAGCCAAACACCATAATAATGGGCAATTTCAACTACCCCACCATTAACTGAGAAAACTACTTGTGTACCAACTCCTTCACACAACGCTTTCTGGAATCCATAAACTCCAACCCCCTGGATCAACTTATCCACACCCCCACCAGAGGCAACAGTATCCTAGACCTAGTCATTACCAACATGAGTGACTGGTGTTCCACACCTGAAATCAACTCCTCATTGGTCCGATCCAACCATAAGCTCATCACCCTTGATCTCCACATCACGCCCCCACCCCCCATTAAGGAAACCATAGTAAAAAATTTCTCCAAAGTCAAATTCATGCTTCTTAAGACAGAAATGGTGAACTTCTTGACACCCATACAGATGGACAATACAGTTAAGACTGCTGAATCTTACACAAATGCACTCTATAAGAACTTACATGAGTGCATGGATTGTGCTATCCCAAACAGTACCAAGGCGCTATCCTCCAAAAAAAGGAAGCCAATCTGGTGGTCCCCTGCCATAAACAAACTGTACAACAGAAGGAAGAAATTGTTGCAAAAGAAAGTAAAATCCCATGAGTGGAGGAGCTCCCTGGTCAGCCTCAGTAAGAAGCTGAGATCCCTTATAAGATCGTCCCAAGCTAGCTATGAAAAAAAAATTGCCACTGATTCTAAGGACAACCACAAAGCATTCTATAGCTATGTCAAGAATCTCAATGGCAACACCTAGATCTGCTCTGAGTTACAGCACAACGGCAAGAAAATTACAGAACCAACTGATATTGCCAACATCCTGGTAGATAGGTTCAGTGCTAACTTTACCCCCCTCACCCCCTAAAGGGCTCATATCTATACAGGAAGAATGCAGAGTTACTGTAATCACAACTACACAGGTAAAAGCTGCACTCTCTTAAGCCAAAAACACTGCATCCATGGGACCGGACAATATCCCAGACTGCAATTTACACGAACTTCAGAATGAACTGGCTCCCCACCTAAGCATCCTGTTCAATCATAGCCTCACATCAGGCTTTGTGCCCACTGAATGGAGTACAGCAACAGCCCTATTACCCTGATGAGCTTGGTCTGCAAGGCCATGGAACGTATCATCATGAAACACATAAACAAAGACATTGGTAACCTCCAAACTCTAGATCCCACCCAGTCCGGGTTTGTGAAAGGCAGATCATGCCTTCTGAACCTGATCAACTTCTTTGAAGAAGTCACCAAAGCCGTAGATGAGGGTAAGGTGATTCACACAGCCTATCTTGACCTCGCCAAGGCTTTCAACATCATCCCCCATTCTGGAATTATAGCTAAACTCACTAAACTAGGTATAAATCCCTACATCACAAGATGGGTTGCCAACTGGCTCACTGACAGAACCCACACGGTAATAATTGCACACTCCAAATCTTACCTCAAATCAGTGACAAGTGGAGTACCACAGGGTTCAGTCCTGGGACCTCTCCTGTTTGGTATCTACTTCTCTGAAGTACAGGCTAACACAGAAGGCCTCTGGCAAATAAAGTTCACAGATGACTGCAAACTAGGAGCCATAGTCAAGTCCCCAAATGATGTGGAAATCCTACAGAAGGGCCTCGCTGAGACAGATGCCTGGTGTCAGAGCCATGGCCTCAAGCTCAATGCCAAAAAGTGCATTGTCATCTCCTTTGGTAAAAACTCTGTACCCATGAACTACTACATAGACAGCAGTCTACTTAACACCGAATGTGTGATAAGAGACCTTGGGACCCAGGTGGACAATAGTCTGTCCTTTGATAGTCACATCACCACAATAGTCAGAAGTCCTTCTATGTGGCACACCTCATCATAAAAGTGTTCTCATCCAGGAAAAAAAGAGGTCATTGTTCCCCTCTACTCGACACTCATTAGACCCATTATAGAGTACAATGCCCCTTTTAGAATGTGCCTCACAAGACATCTGCAGCAGCTGGAAAAGCCACAGAAGTACCTCACAAAGAGGATTACTGGCCTCAAACAGATGCCTTACACTGACCGTCTCAAAAAACTCCAGCTTTACTCTGTAGCATATCACCTACTCTGAGATGATCTCTGTCTAACATATAAAGCTGTGTCAAACCTAGAGCTGTTGGACATGCTACACCAAAAGAAATCCCAATCCCTCTGAGCTACATGCTCTTGGGACCTAAACCTTGTCACCACAATAAACAGGACAAGCTGGAGGGATAGATTCTTATCCCATAGAATTCCCATACTCCAGAACAGGCTACCCATCTATGTCAGGCACAGTTCTTCATTAGCACTCTTCAAGAAAATCTTGATGAATGGATGGGAAATAGGAAATACACCCCGGGGATCACTTCTGTGTCTCTGCTCGACAGTGGCACAGGAAAATAACTTTCTTGGGTGGCGTAAGCCAGGGAACCTTGTTGGCTAGGCTTACGTAGGCCCTCAGGCCGATAGCCTAGTACATACCTATGAGCCTATGAACACAGCATTTCTACTTTGGTAGCTGAAAACTCACTATGGGTACAAAGATATTTTCTGATGTACTGAACCCCAACATCATTAGGAATTACTATAAATAAAGTCTTCACATCTAATGTAACTAATAAGAGGTTATCAGTTGTTCTATTTTGTAGTCAGACATATAATGCAGATAAAAAAAATCATTACAATCTTTAATAAAGCTCTGGCTGTAATTCAGGTGATTATGCAGCTCTTTCTCCTAATATTTAGATAGAGTTGTAGTAATCCACCTATTTCCAGACACTATTAGTCTCATGGGAGGAGTTATTACATTTTTATGAATTTTTGGTAGGCCGTAAATAATTGGAATAGTGAGATTAGCTTGATAAAGATAATTGTACAATTCTGTACAGAAAGTAGACTCCATTAATAAATTATATAACAATTTTTTACTCTATAAATAGTCATTAAATTCCATTCTACTTAACTTTCTAAAAGTATTAGTATCTAACAATAATAAAAACATCCATTCAAAATAATCACATGTATTCATCACAATTTTGCCACCTTTATAAGACAATTTAATTATTTTTTTTTAGATAAATCCATTAGTGCTTGTTTTTCTTCAATACTAACATTATAGAACTTATTTTATTACTTCTAAAAAACATATTGTAAATGTCACTCTCACACATACTATAAAACGCTCTAATGGTCCTAATCTAATGGTTGGGGTACTATTAGGAATAAACATACTAGCCCTTTTACACTGTATGCTACACTATAAGAACATAAAAAATATTATTTAATATGAAGCACTTACAAATAGGTCAACATATTGAATTAAAATAAAGAAATGTTGCTTTTACCAATATTATGTGCATGTCATGATGGGTATTAATGTGAGAATTCAGTACAGCATAATTGCAAATGATTAATGATCACTTATAAAATGATTATTTTATTATCATTTAGTGATTGAGCATAGATAACAGAAATGCAGTCATTAATTTGTGAAGTACTGCAGTGGTAAGGATTTTTTTTTGACATAACATACATGCTTCTTTTCTGGAGATTTCTGGCTGTCACTTATGAATGAAAAATGGTATGAGTACATGGCAGTGCTGGGGTAGGAGGATGAATCATTTAAAAAAAAGTGTTTGCTTTATTGATGCAATGTACTGCAATTCACGTTGTAGCACAACTTCAATTGGCTGGACTGTATGTGCATATAAACATGGTTTTGTGTCATGTAACATTTTTATAGAGTAGCAGGCACACACGGTCAATGTTGTACAGTTTGAATGGTGATTACAGTCAAAAGTTTCTGTGTATGAGTGTGGCCTTTTTTTATTTTATTAATATGCAGTAACAATGCAAAACAAGGTCTCAAGGCCTTATGGCATTCCTCAAGAAATATGGGAACTGTGTTTGGTAAAGGCGATTCCAAACAAGCTGAGAGGAATAAAACCAGGAATCAAGTTGTCCTCAACATTAACGCAGTAGGTGGCAGAAACTACACATTATCACAGTGTAAAAAGAAAACAAATGATATGGTAGGACATGCTTGAAGTAAGCCAAGGCAGAATGCAATTGCCCATACCAATACTTGAGGGTGGGGGTGCCTCCAACAATTATCCATTTAACACCAGATGAGGTATACCTTCTTTAACGGAGATAAGTTTGATATGTAGAATGATGGCACTGAAATAATCAGAGTGGGAGTGGACACTGGCTGTTACCATTATTTGCAACAGCAACGGTTGTCTGCTGATGAAGGTTGGCTTAAAAACTATGATATATTCATATAGATAACTGAATGAATGGTAAAATTAAACCAATGACAATTACAATTACTGAGGAAGCTTCTACAGCTGCATGAAATATTAGTGAAGGTGGTGTGTATGATATCTATCCCTCACAATCTGCTTTGGAGGCTCAAACCTTCAAAACTTCAAACTTCATATGGCCAAGACCATGACATTGAAGTTTTGAAAGTTCTTTTATGCAGGAAGACAAGCTCTACAGCACTGCAGTGAAGAGAATGGTAAATTTTCCATTCCACGCTGTACAGCAATCTCCATTTAAACCATTCAAAGTTTCAAAACTTCCATCTTATGGTCTTGACCATATGAAGTTTGAAGTTTTGAAACTTTAGGCTTCCAAAGTAGACCTGTCCCTCATACCCATTTGATAAGCATACAGTAGTGTATGTTATTTCATTATGAGTAATGTTTTCAAATCAAATTTTTAACAAGGACAGCAGCAGAAACAAATGTTCTACCATGTCAATGAATTTTACTAAAAACTCCTGTTGTCCACCATGGCAGTAAAACTTGATAATAAAATCAAAACTTTAATAAAAAGAATATAACATAAAACAAGCAGTCCTCAGTCTTCTGATAAGCGCTTTTGGCAAATATGTCTTCCTCAGATCGTATAAAAAGAACTGTTCAGCTTTTGTATTTATAAGGCATCACAGCCATTCATCTGTGACACGCCCTTGTTGCAAACCAAAAGGAGGCCAGCTAGCAAAGAGGTATAATTTCCTTCATTATAATTAAAGGCACAGTACTTCTTTTTACTATGAGATTGTATATGAGAAAACTAGTAGCTATGGATGTGAATACATTATATAGATGAAGCAACATTCAAGTAAGCAGTCCTTTTTATATGATGTATACTGTGTGATGAAAAAGGTTGCTCATACCAGTTTCTTTACAATAGTGGATACATGGTGATCAAAGGACAGTTCATTGTCAACATAGTCTCCCAAATTTGTAACTACAGGATCATTTTCCAGACGGTGTTGTTATTATGGTAGCTTTAAAAGGAATCATGCTTGTCAATGGATACAATCATCCATTTCTTGGCATTTAGTCTCACTCCATAGTTTTCACACCAACTATTTGCTTGGGACAGGCCCTCTTGAAGGATTCTGGGAAGTTTATTATTGGACTGAGTTTTCACTCATCTGCAGATTTGGTCAGCCACAATCCTAACTGAACTCTGGGGTGATACACTAATGACAAGTCTTTTCATGGAGATAGAGCCACTCACCCCTACTTCCTGTGTTCTATTTGTAAGCCAATTTGCTATCCAGTAAACTATTAGCTGGCAGAGTTTATCTATGATACCTGAATGTGGGATGGGATCAAATGCCTTTTCAAGGTCCAGATAGGCAATGTGAACTGATTCGCCCTTGTCTATTGTTTCAGTGACTTTTTCAAATAAACTGTCAGGTTAACTAGGCTGGCCCTGCCCTTGACTAATCTGAACTGGGTTTGGACAAGGGTCTGTAGGTCACCTATATTCCTCTTTACAAGTTCCATAATGGCCCTTTCCATAGCCTTGCGCATGAGGCTGGTAAGGCTTATAGGTCTGTGATTACTTTTGTCTGCTTTAGCTTCACCTTTGACTAAGAGAATTGTTGTTGCTGTCCTCCATTCACCTTGCAGAAAGCCTGTTTTAAGGCTAATATTGAATAGCTACTACAGGGTGGTCTGACAATTCATTTTCCAGGCTAGCCAGTAAGTAGCCTTCTGTGGTGTCTGGCCCCATAGACATAGTGAGCTTGGAATTAGATATTGCCTTGAGGACTTGTTCTTGGGAGATTTTATGAGGGTGGGTAGATGTGGGTACTTAATCAGGGAATACTGGAGCGGAGGAAGGGGTGAAGTTGGAGTTGAATTTGTCCCCTTGTTGACTGGCAATGTCCTTTGGATCTGAGTATGTTATCTCATTTATTATTAGCTCAACACAGTGCTGGGCATTGTCTTTTTTTGAGATTTCTAACAATTAAAGAAGGCTTTGTAATTAAATTTTGCCCGGGTGGCTATTTTTGCCTCATATCTGGCTTTGATTGATTTGATCAGGATTTGGCGTTTCTTGTTTGGTTTAGCAAGAATGTTTTTGGCTTCATGAGAGTTTTGGGTGGAATGAGATTTTTTTAAATTATAGATTCTGTTAATATTAGGATTCTACCTTAGGTGTTTATTTTGAATTTTGCATTACATTTTTTCTGAAGGGGACTTATTTATTTGTGTAGCTATTTACTTGTGCATAAAAATCTTGAAATGACTATTTTAGATTTTATGAGAGGAACAGATAACATATTATGCAACAGATGAGTTTTTGGACCTGTTTAGAGGAATCAAAAATGTATCCTTTGATGTGCAGACAGGCTGGAGATGGACTTTTCTTGCAACTAATTGGAAATAATACAGTGCAGATATTGGTACATACAATGATACTGAGCTGTATTGGTGAGTTGATCAGATTGATTGGTATAACTGTATGAGCACTGTATATAAAAGCCTTCAGAATATAAACAAAGGGCCTGTATCACTACAGACAGTGAGATATATATATATATATATATATATATATATATATATATATATATATATATATATATATATATATATATATATATACACACACACACATACACACACACACACACACATAATAGGCTATCATATGGCAAGATCAACAATCATGCAAAGTCATCCATTATTCTGTCTAGGAAAGCTGGGAATGAGATGGGCAGAAATAGTCTTCCGGGAGTATGCGTTAAGTAGGAACTACAAACAGATAGCTTGGTCCAGCCTCCTGCTCCCTGTTTACCCAATTGCTTTATGCCTTGGGGAGAGCAGGCTTTGGGAGACAGGAGATAATGATAAGGGAAGTAAAGTAAAAGTAAAACGTAAAGGTAGCAAACATGAAAAAGAACTGGAGAATGGAGTGAAATAAATGGGAGGAGATAAAGGCTTGGGGAAATTCTGTGATGAATCGGTCCATAATGTAATGGTACGGGGAGAAGTAAAATATCTGTGAATATCTGTGAAGATGGCGATGGGAGAAAATGCTAAACAAAGGAGAAGGTCTAATGTATATCTATATAATGATATAATGTTATGTTGGCTTAGGTCTTATACAAGTTGTATAAACTGTAATGCCTTGTTTTGTGCTGATATTTCCTCTTCATTCAAATATGGTTTAAAAATAATTGCATCCGTGTTTATTGACGTGGCACCTCTTCTTGAGCCAATACTTTCTGGCATAAAATGTATACCTGTATTATTCATAACATTCAAACATTCTAATGTCTTGCAACACTGAATTCCAGCTCTGGTCATGTCATGACATATGTATGAGATTACTGTTGCTAACATCTAGTTTTTATGTAATCACTGTTTAATGATTTATTTTTGAAAGCTTTGCTCCATGGATGCACTCAGAAAAATGGGTTTAGAATGGCCAAAAAATTAAAAAAAAAAAAAAAAAAACTAACTTAGTAAATGAATACATACATGAATAAGTATTTCAAGTTCAAAAATCATTGCATAGTCATGTTAGAGTGAAACATATGGTTGCCTGAGTCCCTTGTATACTATTTTGATGAGTTTTCCCCTTCTCCAATGTCATTCCTCTGTACAGCTGTTTTATATATATATATATATATATATATATATATATATATATATATATATATATATATATATATATATATATATACACATGTGTGTATGTGTATGTATATTTTATATATATATATATATATATATATATATATTCATGGGAGATGTGCCCCCTACACACAAATATATGTTCATGGGGGTACAGGCGGCAAACAAGTGGCTTGCCCCCTTCAGAAGTTGTTTGTCTTCAGCTGTCCTGTTACTTTGAGTGTAAGTGGCACTTTTGGGGATTTGTATTTGTGCGCCACATGTCTCTGTATATCTCAGATCAAATTATTTATTGTAAATAGACTTATACATTAATTTTTGCTATACATTGTTGACAGTTCCAACCTGGAAAACTTCCATATTTATCATCAATTTTTGTCTGTTTTACATATTTTGTTCTCTATAGTACAGCTTTTGCTTTAATTTTTTGATCTTTTGTAAAAAAAACTCAGTACTTCAAGAACTATATTTTTTTCACAACATAAAGCTTGCAATATCTGTCAAATCTTCTTAACAATCCCTATAACATCTTTAGTTTGACTATTACATGTAATCGTCATTCTTACTTTCCTCTCTTTTATACGATTACTATTGCTATTTGGGACTACTGCAGACTTGTTGCCATCATCCCTTGTCTCTAAATTGTATTTGAATCTGTTCTTTTTTTGAAGTGCCTCTTGAATTTCTCTTTCTAATTCAGTCCCAGCATAGCATCTTTCCCTCAGTTCTTTTGCCAAGAATTTTATCATGTGCAAAAAAAAAAAAAAAAGTATACATGACATTATGTAAAGAATGTGGCAACTTTTATGTAGGAAAAATAAATAGAAGATTGAAAGACAGAATTGGGGATCTCATGCTGAAAATAAATACGACTGTAGTCAGTAATGTTTTATTTAAGCACTTTAATTTGGAGGGGAGTGCCCATCCATTTGAATTCACTCTTTTAGAATTGTTTAAGTCAAGTATTAGAAAAGGGCATGCAAAAACACAAATGGAAGAAATAGAATATAAATGGATATGTAATTTTAGGGGTGATTATTCTTCATGTCTTAATGAAAAAGTGAGCATAAATTCATTTTAAAGTCAAGACGTTTTAAGGAAATGTCAGTATCACTTGGTTTTAGTGAAATATAAAACTTAACTTTTTTTAAAAATGCAGTGTAAACACTTCAGAAAGTGTTAAGGGAAAGGTGTGATAAGCTTGTATACTGGGATTCTATTTGTTTTAATAAAAGATTTTAGAATAAAAACATGTTCATTGATCAGTGGTACATCCCAAACTAGGTTTTTGTTCTACGTGTGACCGTTCCCAGACTTATCTGCTGGAGCTACCATTTGTGGTTGATATGATAGCATCACATTGGAATGTAAATAAATATAACAACTTAAGACAGAGATTGTTACAATGTAATTGTAAAAAAACTTCTGGGATGGAAAATGGAGGGAAAGTTTAATGTCCGGTTTTAAGTAAACTGAACAGAACTTCTCTGAGACTGATGACTGTGTATGATGTAAAGAGGAGTGATATATGTATCGGTAAAAAATGGCTGCAAAACTGATAAATGAAACTGGAGTGTTTTTAGAAAGTTTGATACCTAACTGTACATTGCTGGTGTGGTACACAGAACAAAACAGAAATTGTAATGCAAGAAGACAGATAGATATAGAATGGAAGAAAATAAAGCAAGGAATAAAGAAAGAAAAGAAAAGTTGACAGAAATAAATGGAAGGCAAAAAAGAAGGACTATAAAGGAGAGAGAGAGAATAAAACAGAAAGAGAAAAGGAAATAAAGAAAAATGGAGGCTAGAAAGGAAGAATATAAGGAATAATAAAAGAAATGGAAGACAGGAATGAAGGAAGGAAGAAAGAAATACAAAAAGGAAATGTGGAAGAAAGAAAAAAGGAATGCACAAAAGAAAAGCAAGGAAGGATAAGAAGGAGAACAAAAGGAAAGACAAAAAACAAAAGGATTAAGTGGAGGGAGAGAAGGAAAAAAGAAAGAAAGGATGAAATAAGTAAAGAAAGAAAAACGGAGAATTCATGAGGTTGTGTCAAAATCTATAAAAATGAAAGGAGCAGGAAGCAGTAAGAATGTTGGCAATGTGAGTGTAATAAAGCCAGTGAAGGTGAATAAAGGATGAAGGTGAAGTAAAAAGCAAGAAAGTATGACATAATGGAAGCGAAATGCAGGATAGTTTCTGAGACAGAAAGTGTATTATTGGGAGTCAAGGGACTAAATACTGTGAGAATGAGAAATGTGTGTGAGTTGTGTGGAGATGCAACAGCAGTGTTGTTGTAGGAAAGATGACATGAAGGAAAGGAGGCAGTGTATACAAAGGACTTATTGTGGAAGATGATTCAGGCTATTGCAGTAGATATTCTGGACAGAAAAGGAAGATGAGAGGGGAAGGAAGAAAGGAAGGTCTAATAGCACTAAAGGATCACTGAATAAATCAATGTAGAAGTAGTAGAAAACTTTTAGTTATGTACTCACCATAACTTCAGATGTTTGGGATCCATCTCGCCTACATTCTGAATGATGGGTTCGGAGCCGATCCCTCGGCTCCGACTCGGCACGCTTATGCCAAAGAGCGAAGTCTCTTATTGGCTGAGCTTACTATATCCCAGGATGCACCACCAACAGTCCCCCAGATCTAGTTTGTCCGCATACATGCACACATGCATACCCTGCTTATATAACATCGTCAGATGAAACAAGATAAAAACAGTGGAGCTCAAAACCGTTCTATCTCTTCTGATCTGCAAGGCAGGGGGAAGGAGGGTGGGTATCAGGAATGTGGCGAGATGGATCCCAAACATCTGAAGTTATGGTGAGTACATAACTAAAAGATGTTATGTGATCCTATCTCGCCTACATTCTGAATGATGGGACAGCGTCCCTAGCACCTGAATCCTGGGTGGCTCACTGGAAAACACTCCTGAGTACCGTGGAACCAAATGAAGCTCGTCCTTTAGATGCCACATCCAATTTGTAGTGGGAAATGAAAGTGTGCGGGTTGGACCAGGTAGCCGCAGCACAAATTTCCGAAATAGCGAGCTTAGAATGAAAAGCTATAGAAGTAGCCATAGCTCTGGTAGAATGAGCTTTGATAGATGATGCGAGTTGCTTATTTGAAGAAGAATAGGCCTGAGTTATGCAATCTCTGATCCATTTTGAGATTGTAGCTTTTGTGATGGTTTGGCCCAATTTATTATCTGAGAAGGACACAAACAACTGGTCTGACTTACGAAGTTGCTGGGTCCTGTCTAAATAGAAGCGTAATTGCCTGTGAACATCCAATTTATGGAGAGTGTATTCTGCCTCATTAGAGAATTTTGGAAAGAAAACTGGTAGTTCTAGAGATTGTTGAAGACAGAAACTAGAGCAGACCTTTGGGACAAAAGATGGATTAGGCCTAAGAGATACTCTATCTTTGTGAAAAATGAGATATGGTGGTTTAATAGACAGGGCTTGAAGCTCTGAGACTCTTCTTGCTGAAGTAATAGCCACTAAGAATGCCGTTTTCCATGACAGATATTTTAATTCTTAGTAGCAGCGGTTCAAAGGGGAGATGTTAATGCAAGCACTAAATCAAGATCCCACGGGGGTGCAGGATGAAATACTGGTGGTCTTAACAGACTCGCACCTTTAATGAATGTTTTGCATAGCCTGCTGCTCATCAAAGGAGGATCCGTGGATTCATGGAATTTAGAGATAGCAGCTAGTTGAACTTTAATAGTTGAGACAGAAGATCCCTGATTAAATAGGGATGTTAAGAATTTCAAAACCTCTGGGACAGGAGCAGTGATAGGGTCTAAGCCCTTGAGTTGAGCCC
The DNA here is from genome assembly GCF_019279795.1 of Protopterus annectens. Taxonomy (NCBI): domain Eukaryota; kingdom Metazoa; phylum Chordata; order Ceratodontiformes; family Protopteridae; genus Protopterus; species Protopterus annectens. The sequence goes on along the minus strand of NC_056743.1, from coordinate 549,073,571 downwards.
AGATAGCAAACCTCTTCCACTTACTGAGGTACAATTTGTTAGTGGTGGGTTTATGGGCCGAAGACAAAATGTGAACAACTTCCGGGTCTAGTGTGTGTGGCTCCTGACTAAGGTCGGAAGTGGAGGAGCCAAGCTGTCAATTTCAGAGATTGAAGGGACTGATGCCAATGTCCCGACTGATGGATTAGCAAATCCGGGATCAGGTCTAAGGTCCACGGATCGTCCACCGCATGCTTTTTCAGGTAAGGAAACCATATCTGACGAGGCCAGTATGGGGCAATCAGAATCATTGAAGACCTTAGCTGAGAAGCTTTTTGAATGACTTTGGGAAGGAGTGGGATTGGAGGAAAAGCATAAAGCAACCCTGTTGGCCAGGGTTGAGCTAGAGCATCCATGGCCGGTACTTCCTGATGTGGAATCAAGGAGAAGAACCTTTGGCACTTGGTGTTTTGTGGAGTCGCAAATAGGTCGCAGCACGGCGTCCCCATCTCTTGAAAACCTGGGCTGCTACTGTGCGGTTTAGAGACCATTCGTGAGGAGAGAGAATTGTCCTGCTTAATTTGTCCGCCAATACATTTGACTTTCTGCGTTGTGGGTCGCTACCAAGAAGCGGTTGGTAGCTACAGCCCATTCCCACACTCTCATGGCCTCTCTGCAAAGGGGATACGATCTGGTCCCTCCTTGTTTGTTCAGATACCAAACCACCGACATGTTGTCTGTGTGGATGGCGATGATACCCTGAGGAAGGAACTTGTGTAAGGCCTGTAGGGATAGAAGTACAGCCCTCATCTCCAACACGTTGATGTGGAGAAGAGCTTAGTCCGGAAGCCAGGAGCCCTGAACTAGCCTGCCCAGACAATGCCCCCCACCCTATCTGGGAGGCATCTGTCGTCAGGGTAACCGCTGGAGGGAGAACAAAGGTTTGCCCTGATCTAAGTTGGATGTCTGAAGCCACCAGCGCAGGTCCCTTTTGCATATTTCCGTAATCATGATGTGATGATTGAGGGGGAGATCTTGAAAGGACCATTGAGTTGATAAGAGCCACTGAAGAATCCTCATGTGTAACCTTGCTAGAGGAACTAAAAGTACCGTGGCAGACATTGAGCCTAGAACCTGTAGGACCATCCTGGCTGGGGCTTTGGATCTCGAGATCAGAGCTTGAACTTGGCCCTGTAAGGTTCGGATCCTGTCGGCCGGAAGAAAGACACGCATCAATCTTGAGTCTATCTCTGCTCCTATAAACTTTATGCGCTGAGAGGGCAGCAAGACAGACTTTGACCAATTGAATGTAATCCCCAGGGAAACACCCAGGCAAGCGATGGCTTTGAGGTTGTCCATAAGTAGATGCCTGGTGGTGGCAGTCAGGAGCCAGTCGTCGAGATAGGGAAACACTTGGAATCCAAGGCTCCTCAGGTGAGCCGTCACTACTGCCAAACACTTGGTGAACACCCTGGGGGCTGTGGTGAGACCAAAGGGCAGAGCACAAAATTGGTAATGACTGGCTCCCAGGCTGAAGCGCAGATACCTCCTGGACGCCTGATGTATCGGTATGTGATAATAGGCGTCCTTGAGGTCTATGGAGCACATCCAAACATCCTTCTCCAACAACGGGAGAATGGATTGCAACGTGACCATTCGAATTTGGATTTCGTCGGATAGGTTCAGTCTGCTGAGATCAATATTGGTCTCAGGTCCCTGTCTTTGGCACTAAAAGAACCTGGAGTAATTTCCTGATCCGATTTGGTCTGTGGGGACCGGTTGGATGACTCCTTTTTGTAGCAGCTTTGAAGCTTCTGCGGCTGCTATTTCCCTTTGACTGGGTGGTGGGTCCGGGATTCTCTTGGATGGAGGGGGTGAGTATTTGAATGGGATGGTGTAACCTCCGGCAATTATCCGAAGCACCCATCTGTCCTGAGTGATTGACTCCCAGGCTTTTAGGTGCTTGGCAAAACGACACCCGACTGGCTCCGGAGCAGCACAGCCGGGCAATCCCTCATGTCGTGTGGGAGGCTGAAGAGCCACGAAAGGACTCGCGGTCTCCAGAATTGCGGGGCCCTCTGCCGCCTCTGGGACGGCGTCTCCCTGAAAAATTTCCCCGCCCTCTGCCTCTGGACGGGGAATCTTCCTGCTGTTGGGAGAAAAACTTGCGAGATTTCCGGAACCACATTTTCCCCCCTCCTTTGGCCTTGGGGTAAGGCCGAAAGGGAGTGGAATAACGGGCCCCTACGGCAGATAACGTTTTTCCCTCTTGCTCACAGCGGGTAAGGGTGTCTTTCACCTTGGGTCCAAACAATGAGGACCCATCAAAGGGCGTCGGCGAAGGAAGACTTGAAGGCCTCCGAACTGACACAAGCGGAGCCAGGCCTGTCTCGTGAGCCACGCCTGTGCCTGCCGCTCTACCCGCCCTTGGCCGCATAGGATATGAGCCTCATGGACGAGTTAGCAATTGACGTCAGGATAGCCAACTGAGAGCTAACGGACTGGGCTAGCTGCTCAGGTAGGTAACGAGAGGGAGTCTGACAACTCCTTGACCAGATCCCTCTGAAGCCTAGTAAAATGTGCCAAATAATTCAGAGACCTTAAGGTAAAGGCCGCTGAAGTCAGGGTGCGCTTGGCGTACCTATCCATACTCCTAGACTCCTTATTAGGAGGATGGATGGACGTTGAAGCCTCTGCCACGTCCTGCTGTGTAGCAGATGCCACCACCATGGCATCTACAGCCACGCCTTTAGTAAGGAACTCCTTCTCGGGGGGAGCAGATAAGAATTTGTTCGGACGAGAAGGGACTGGTTCCACAGTATCCGGGTGTTCCCGCCCGACAAACTAAATCCAGAAGCTCGTCGGCGGAGACACCCAGGAGGCGGAGGGCTGAGCCCCAAAGGCCTTGAGGAGCACTGATTCGTCCGCAGAGGGGGGTTTGGACATCCAGCCGCCTCGTTGTTTGAGGATCTCTAAGATGTCTGCAAAGGAGACATCATCAGAGGACGACTTAGGGGACCCCTCTGCATCATCCATATCCGTGTCCGATGTGATAGACTCGGGGGAGTCCACGTGCTTCCTCTTGCACGATCTCTTCCTTGGGGGTTCCTCTGGAGATGACTCCGAAAAACCCTCAGGAAGAGGGGAACCCCAATGGGGTAACCTCAGGCCTCGGGCTCCGCTGGCCACAGACAGGGAACTACCAAAGACCCAGTCTCCACGCCCAGGAAGGTGCTGGTAAAACCGGAGAGATGGCGAAGAGGATTTGGCCAAGGCACTCCTCATGGCTCTGAAAGCGGACCTCCCGAATCCTGGGGCGTCCAGTCTCCGGGGCCATGATAGTACGGAAGTCCCAGCAAGCACCGAGAGGAGGCTCGGAACCAAAGCATCGGTCCCAAACATCACCCTCGGGTCCGGCCGAAGAAGTCCAGCGTACCAAACTCGGACCCGAGGCCGGGTTGGAGTAAGGGTCGGAGCCGACCCTGAGATCTCCACCGGCTCCAAGAGCACCTGCTCCGGAGCGAAGCAGTCGGAGGAGGAATAGCAATGGGATGGGTCATGGCCATCGGCTCCGAAGCCAACTGGGTCGGAGCCAAACAAATTTTGGAAGACTGGGGACTGGAAAAGTCTTTGGAGCACCCTGTCTATATCAGAATCCGACATTCTCGAAGACCGAGAGGAAACAGAGCGGGTTCGAGAAGACCTCTCCTCGGCCCCAAGGGACTAGGGGACCGGCTCGAGGCGACTCGATGAGAATCGGCGCCGAGGAAACACACCAGATTCCATCGGTGCGAGGTAGACTTGCGCCGAGGAGGAAGTGTCTGAGCGGGTGACCCTTGTCGGCTCCGAGAGCAGTGGAGCCGAAGGTGACTCCGCCTCGATGCCCCAGCAATCGGCTCCGAAGTCAGAGTCGATGCTGGAGGCATCGAGGCAGACCGTTCGACCTCGGCTCCGAAGTCTTTGGAGCCGAAGGAGAGGCCTGCCTAGGTCTCTTGGCAGTCGGATCCGACGGACTGGTCGGAGCGAAGCCCTTTCTTTTGGCAGGAGTCGGAGGAAGACAAGGCTTCTTCAAAGAGGTTTAATCAACCCTTTCTGAATCAATTTTTTTTTCCTCTCCTGGAGGACCCTAGAGGAAAAGGCGTGACAAACGCTACATGACTCCTACAAGTGCTTAGCCCCTAAACAATAAACACAAAGTAGATGGGCATCAGTAACAGACATCTTAAAAGCACACTTAGTACATTTTTTAAAGCCCGAAGGCCTAGGGGCTTGAGACATAATGTTAGCAATTCCTGACAGGAAATTTAACCACTGTAGAATCGGTTAGACAAAAAAAACCGAAGGCTTACAGAAACTGTGTAAACACAACCTTAGGTGTACAAACCGGGAACTTTAACACAGTAAAAAGTTCAGTTATAGAGTTTAACTGAAAAGGCCCTGGATTGAAAGGGGCGCCAAAACAAACTCTACCCAATCACACACAATAAGTCCAGTACTCAATCGAACACAGCAATAGCAATAGCAAAAGCAATAGCCGTTAAAACAGCTTTTGTGAAATATAAGCACAAAAACTGACAGAAAAAGTAGTAATAAAAGCTACTCAGCCCAGCCAGCTCGAGACCACGTCCTTGCAGTTAAGCGGCAAACGAGATCTGGGGGACTGTTGGTGGTGCATCCTGGGATATAGTAAGCTCAGCCAATAAGAGACTTCGCTCTTTGGCATAAGCGTGCCGAGTCGGAGCCGAGGGATCGGCTCCGAACCCATCATTCAGAATGTAGGCGAGATAGGATCACATAACATCTGTCATAACACCCAAAACAGTCATGAAAATGACAATGAAGTCTGACAGCTAAAAACGAAGCAGTAAAGAAATATAAGAATATAAACCAATTGGCAATTATCTTAAAAGCATAGGGAGAAAAAAGAAAGGCGAAGGAATACATGACAGTTCATGAAGGATGGTCACTTAAGAAAAAGAGGCAGGAAGATGAAAGCAGAGGATGAAATTGGAGAATAGGTAGCAGTGAAGAAAAAAAGGCAGAGGATTGAAAAGGGGTAATGTAAGCAGACAGAGCACTTGTGACAGAAAAAGGAGTGAGAAGACTAAAGGGGGAAAGGTACAAAAAATAGTAAAGAGAGGAGGGAGAGAAAAAGAGGCAGGAATGTGGCAGAGATTGAAAAACAATCTTTTAGGAAAGAAAACATTGGGGTGGCAAGGTGCATGAAAAGGACTTACAGAAGGCTGATGTGACAGAGAAATTTAGTCTTCAGACTTAATAGCTATTTAGATAACTTGCTATTAAGTTGTTGTCACCTGAACATTTTTTTATACCTTTACTGTCATTTTGGAGTGTGAAGGAGCTGGGTCACCATTTATAATCTCAGTCACCACTCCTTTAATTTTTATATTTTTAAATGTTTAATTTTGCTAATGTAGGGTAGCATCATGGGTGAACTTCTTTTTTAATTTGTATTTCTCTATGCCTAAAACAGAATTACACATGAATAACAATTTCAGCATGGTTTTGTGTGGTATCACATAAACTGAAAGTTTCCAGTTATTTGATTTCAGCCTTGCTAAAACTCTACATGTGTAAAATAAAGTGTAGAGGATATGTAAGTCTGCATATTCTGCATTTGAAAGTATGAACACTGTGTTTTTAATACAAGTTTAAATGTTTGTCAGTACTGACAGACTCCAGGGATTGTTGGGTTTTAAAATATTTAATCTGTGTTGTGAACATTCCTGTATGTTTCACATTCATATTGGTGCTCTTGTTTGTTTCAGTTTACTAGTAGGCACTTTTTTATGTTTTAATACAATCTATGCTTTTCATGATTTAAGTGGGGCTTTTGACATCATGGAGATTTGGATTGTAGTGTAGTTGACACACACACACACACACACACACACACACACACACACACACACACACACACACACACACACACACACACACACACACACTGCCAGAGTGGGATGATTATGTCACCTATGTTTATTTATTGTATTTTGTCCAGGAAATGGGCTGGACCAGGAACCATTTTCAGCAGTGACCAAGAACATGTGGCAGAGTACAATAGCCATGACAGTATTCATTGGTTTGTATTTTAATAAAGCATTGAGTAACTGGCTTATGCTTTTATTGCAGCTATGTGCTCAAAATAACATCATTTGAAAAACTATCACATAACTGGCTGGCATATTTATTGTTATGATGAGCCCAAAATAACATTGTATCCCTGTATGTGAAATCAAAGTGCATTTGGGAGTTGTTACCTGTTTCTTCTACCACATCCACAGCAAAATTATGCACAACTGAATGTATACTGCTGTCTTTCCACATATGATGTCAGAGCTTCTTAAGGTAATTTTTCCACAACCACCAAACTCAGTGTCCCACTTTTCGACTTCCACCCTGGTAGTCAACTAACCAGACCGCACCCCTCCTTTTGCAAATTCCTGGATCCGTCACTGTATTGGATCTTAGATGAAATTGAGGGAACACACACACACAAACACACACATACGCACATTCTGAATGGAGGAAGACTCCCTGCTAACCTTTCTCATGCTTGCTAACACTAACCCTAACTTTAACCATCTTTCGGCTACAAAGCTTTACAATGCACACTAGCTTAAGAAAAACCCTTTCCATAACAGCAACACTATTCGGAAAAAAATGATCTGAAGCTATTGTTATGTTTAAGATTTAATGATCACAAAAGAAATCTTGCTCTCCTTTTTGATCATGTGGAGATTTGATTTCTCTTCTGGTAAATTTGGTTTCAAAATGCTGGCATCGTTTCACTGTGTTTCAAGGAGTGTGTGTTCTTGAGGAAATGTTTAGTAACTATAATGTATTCTGTGTATTTTTCTTGATATCTGGATATAGGAAAATTTAGCTACTACAGATTTTATCCAAATATATTATGCTGAAACAAATTTATCTAAAGTGCAATTTCATTGACAACTCATTTTAATCGACACTTCATTTAAAATAACATTTCAGAAAGAGAAAATACACCAGTAGGAAACATTTTTGCAGTGGACCTAGTCCCCTCAATCACCAGCACCCCTTACTTAAATATATTACCATGGACAGCAAACCTTGACTGTGTGTTTTCTATTTTCTTTGCAGTTATGCAATTGTGAAGTTAATATAGTTAACTAATGGAGCTGGGGTGCAGAGAGGCAGAAGCTTTTAATTTTGGTGTATTAGATAAATATGTCTGATAATTGCCACAGATCTAGCAGCCAGTGCTGTTTTAGCTTCATGAATGACTTACAGGAACTGCTGTGTCTAGGTATAGTCAGTCATTTTAATCTGTCCTTGGATTTAAACTCCCCACTTATAATTGAATTACATTTCTTTAGTAATTGAAATCCATTTGTTCCTCTTTAATGGGAAATAAATACATTTATTGTTGCAGAGGTTTTAAGTCTGCAAAAGGTAAAACAACAGCTTCAGTTTTAAATTATTTGATTGCAAGACCTATATGTTATTTTTGAAAAAAGAAGATACACTTATTCTAATCTGTACCTCTGAATTAAGTTTTTATTCTCCTTTTAATTTCTGCTGCACCTACCTTCTACTATTTTGGCCAGCTAGTCCTTACTGCTCCTTTCATTATTCCATAATTCCTGAAACATCTGTCATGCTATAATATGGTCTTTGCATTGTGCCATCTTGCATCTAAGCTGACCTAATGGTAGTATTACTTTAAGGTTAAGCAAGTAGTATTGGACAATGATACAGTCTTATACATTGTAGTTGGAAAGAAAACATGACATTACTGCCTGATATCTCAGATGAAGCTGGAAACTTCCTGTTGTTCTCCTTGTTTATACTTTTGTTTTATGTGAGTAATCACCATACCTGTCAATTGTCCAGATTGTTCAACATATTTTTTGGTCCGTTATTCATAAAATTTGTGGTTTTCTGGCAAATCACTGGAGACTGAAGTCATTAAATAATGACATAAATTTGAGTTTCAGACTTCATATTTTTTCATAAAATGCATACTAACAGAAATCTTCTTATACTAGCAACTTTCAAAGTTTTAAAAATCTTTTCATATTTTTGTGCCTTTGTCACCACAGTATTTTAGGTTTTGTGTCATTAAGAAAATATTATTTAGAAGGGTGACAAATTCTAAGTATTCTCTACAAGAACGACTACAAAACAAAATGGTCTAAACATTATCAAATGGTACACAATGGTAAAATTTAGCAGTGTTCCAGTGATCTTTATAATAAAATAAATAGTCTAGCAAGAGTTTTTTTTTTTTTAAATGCAAAACATATGATAATTATGTAAGTTATCATCTCCAAATGGTAAATGAATGTGCAACCCCTGTAATGTTTATTAAAAGTGGTGTGCAGACACATAGCAACAATTAATTTACCTTGCAGGTCGCTGACCTACTATTAATTACATTACTTATATATGCAAGAGTGATGCATACTGGATCTGCATATGTGAGCTCTTCTCTTTTAGGATTTGTTTCCATGGTAACTCCTGTTCCTTGCTCTCAAGTCAAGTTGTTTAACAAATTTATTCCCCTTTTTTTCATACAATAATTGTCATTATTAATATAGAATATGTTATTCTTTGTTAAAGAAATTCTGACACTTCACTAGCAATCAGTAGCACATCTACCACTATGTGCAAACAGAGGCAGTAATGCATCTTTACCTGATATGTTCTCATTATATCATCTAAATTCTTACTGCTTCAGTTTTAAGTAACATATTAGCAGCAATGTCATTCATTAGTGTATTTCCTTTATTTGAACTCAAAAATCCTCATATTCTAGATACTTAGCTCAGCTTTGATGTGAAACAAAATAATATGTTTTACATAAATGGTTTTACCAAGCCCACCTTACTAAGTGGTTAGGGTTTATCCAATCAGTAAAATATAAAATGACCTGATTCTGCAAAGTGGAAATCTTGAATTATTAGTATTTTTTTATTATGCAGTAAAGCTACACCCATGCAGAATCTGTGCATCTTTTTAACAAATATAATTTGCTGTAGAATTTCAGAATCTAAGGGTAATCTCAGGGTAAAATTAAAAATACAATGTTGGTTTATCAAACTTCTTTCAATTGCTTCAATTGTGATGAAATAAGACTTGGTGAAATAATTGCATAACATGGTAAGGTACCCTTTTCCAAAACAAAATTTGAGATTCAAGCCAGAGCAACTGAATGTTATAGATTCATGAGTAAAATACTAGACAGTTTGCAGACCATTACAAAACTTGCCAAAAACCAATATTCAAAAGTTATCCAAAGTCTCCAGGAAGGTAAGACAAGATAGAATGTGAAGGAAATTTCAGGCTTCCCATACAATTGCCTAGATTTCTTTTTAATAGGGCAAGAGCGCTTCTCTGCCTACCATGCAGTAGAAGACTGGGATATGGATCTGTCACACAAGCATGTCTTATTTATCTCTTGGTGAAGACTTTTTTTATTTTTTATTTTATTTTACATTTGTTGACCGGGCTAGTCTGGCTGGATATATGTCCATTTTCAGCAAAGGCCTGAGGAGAAAAGCTCCATTAATATAAACTAGTAACTGACATAAAACAACAAATTATAAGAAGCTACAGAACTATTTAAAAGTAGCATAGCAACAGTATGGAATCAATTTAACAGAAAAAAATACCACAAGGATCCCTAACCCTACAATCTGAGTGATGCAGGAATTTGGATGCAGAAATAAAAAATAAACAAACACTAGAGTCTATACAATATTTACAGTATTAACAAATATGATGAGCATTTTGTGCATGAGCAAATAGTTATAAGACCCAGAATTACACAGTAAGAAGTAACAAACAAGGTTTAGATAGTAGATGAGATGACAGGTTGGAGTAATATATCAAGTATTGAGAGAAAGAGACAGATGTAGGAATAGTAATGTCCAAGTAGATGCCAGGTGAGCTACAGATGAGGAGAAGTAATATTGAGAGAGACAAGTAGAAGAGATGGATGTATAACAGTAGGGAATTGAGAGAACTTTACTAGAAGAGAAGTATAATATATAAGTTGGATGCTGGGGTCAGTCGGGATTTGGACTTTGATCCTTTAATTGCATATTTGAGGTACCACTTTCTCTGTGAAGATATGGAATATCAAAGAGGTTAGATCTTTCATGGTTCAAAGGGCTAAACACAAATCTTCATTAAGGAATAGTTTATAAGAGAATGAATATAGATATACGGCTGCCAGTCTATCCTGATAATTATGACTTTTGATGTCACTGGTCTGTTTAAGTTATGAATCTCTGAAGTCTCTCAAGATGAGAAAGATGTTTAGACAAATACATGAAAATTATGCTTTATCTTCAGTGATGGTTTTGATTCAAATGATCTCAGTAGGTAGTATATTTGCATTTGGAATAAAAAGGTGTGGGTGGGTTCTTTTCCAAAAACCAGGTAGTTGGACTAATTTTTCCATTACTGACACTGTGGTAGGTATTGCGGGAGTGGGGGGGGAGTAAAGCACACCTGAGTGTGTCATCCTTCAGATGAGATGGTAGCTCAGCTGAATGTAAAAGATCCAATGTCATTTGTTGAAAGGAATAGTGGAATTTCCTTAGTACCCTGGCCAAAGTTCCTCTACTCAGTATGCCACCACGGGTTCTCTATGGAAAGAGGCCACTGACCAACAGGAACTAACCTAATCAAAAAACTGTAAGTAAAAGTAAAAGTAAATAAATAATATAAGAGGTGTAAGTGGAGATGCCTTTGAAACCTAAATAAGCCAGGCTCATTAGTTCTGAGGTAGCCTTTTTTACACTGTGAACAGATGTGCTAAACTTTTATTTATTAAAACATCCATTATCCTATCGTGGTCAATGATTAATCATAGGGGCACAGATGTGTAATGTCATTGGGTTACTGGTGGCGTGGGTTATGCTCATTCTGTTCCATGGGACTGCATGGACTAGAAATAGGTAATAATATGGGTTATGACTAAAGGATTAAAGTACATGACGTGTGACTACTGCAGTATTCACAAGAGCAAAAAGAAATGTAAAAGTGACAGAAATATCTAGCATCAATAAGTAAATCAGTAAGAAGTAACACATTTAAATTAAATAGCTTTACACAGTCTGCTAATGTGGTTACTACCTAACTAGTAAAACACCATGAGCAATGGATAGTCTAAGCCAATGGATCTATGTACAGTAACTGTACCAGCTACAGAAAATCTTCATGCTTAGCTCTTAGTCGAGGAGGTCTTAAATATAAATGTTTTTTAGAATTATTAGACACTATGTATGCCACTAAAGGAAACTCTGTAAGTAATCTGACAAAAATGGCTGAGTTTATTTATCTGTTAAGGTACACCTAACTAAATAATTTTCTGCAGTAATTGGGAAAATGAAATATAGTCTCTAATAATGGACCTGTTCTGAAAAAAAAGAAATTAAAAGATAATCCATTAAAAAATGTTGGATTTTGAACACAGTATGATGTAGATGTGTTACTTTGAATTTTAATTGCTATTTGCTCTGCATTCTCTACTATCACTCAAAAATATTAGACTCAAGAATCATTTAAAAATATTAGACTCAAGAAAATGATTTAGTAAAGGAGGAAAGCTCAACTAGTTCCAACAATATTCAGAGTAACAAGTCAGAAAAACTGTATGCTAACTGAGCAGCCAGAGAGTAAAACCTTCCAAGATAACCTATATACTCCCTAATACTCAAACGTAGATGAAGGAAAATCTGATACCATGATCATGGGAATTCAGCAGTCATTAATTGTGCTAGAAAAATCTCAGCACTGTATAACAATCTATTCCAGAAAATGATTACTAATGGGCTGACATCCTGCTGTCTGAAATCAAGCAGCCTATAAGTATGTGGTGAGGAAAGGCATGTCAAAGGTTATCAACTATAGTTACTGAACTAACAACTTGTCCCAGTCAAGCAAAAGCTGGGAAGCATGAATGCAGCAGTTAAGCTAGCTGAGGAAAAAATAAGTGAAATGAGCAGCAGCGTACAAGAAGCAAAAGGACAAACATCAGACCTGGCAGATAATTAAGCCCCTAAAACTTAAGACATCAATAATTTGCAGAAAACAATAAAAAAACATCCAAAAACAACTTACTGGTTTAGATGTGAGGTTGAGGAAGAAAAATCTGTTCATTAGGTACATTCATTAGGATATTACACTGGAAAAGTTGACTTGTATACTCTCTCTTCTGGAAAGCAGCTAAGCCCAAACCAAGTTGCCTGTTACTTTTGAGCTGCATGGTTCATTTTTCATAGATTCATATGTATATGCTAAGTGTCATACTGCCAGACCAGCTATCTGGAATTCTGTAAATAATTCTATGTGATTTCTGAATATTAATATGACTTGTATAAAAGTGTGACAGAAGAAGATACTGTCAGCCCAGCTATCTGGAATTTTGTAAGTGGTTATTTGTCATTTGTGAATGCCAACATGCGTCATACAATTGCTTGTGTTATCACTATATTAGAACTGTATGTTATGGGCAGCCACGGTGGTGCAGTGATTAGTGTTGCTGCCTCACAGCAAGAGGTTCTCTGGTTCGATCCTCGGCTGGGGTGCCTTCTGTGTGGAGTCTGCATGTCCTCCCTGTGGTTGCGTGGGTTTCCTCCGGGTGCTCCAGTTTCCTCCAACATCCAAAAGACATGCTGTAGGTGGATTGGACACTCTAAATTGGCTGTGTGTGTGTGTGTGTGTGTGTGTGTGTGTGTGTGTGTGTGTGTGCCTTCTGTTGAAGGTTGGGTGCCGGGCTGGCAACTCAACACCATAAAACTCCACTGCCAGTCATGAGCGGACAGGTGATCTGCTGTGGCAACCCCTAACCGGGAAAAGCCGAAAGAAGAAGAACTGTATGTTATGCATGTATCAAACTGCTGTTATCACAGAAGTATGTGTAAGTACTGAGCTTAAAGGATTTAACCAGAGCATGCCCTGCTGGAAGACAACATACATGTATATAAACTATTGTAATTGTGTAAATGTATAAGTTTTAACAGTGGGAACTAGAACATAGAAGGTTAACTTGCAAAACTTCAAGAAAATTGTTGAAATTAAATGTTTTTGCTATAATTGCTGGGCCATAAACAAAATATGTTATCTCTCAGTTTCAGTGCAGTAGCAAACACAATGTCTAGAGCTAGAAGTTTTTTGTATTGTCTTGAAAGAAAAGTAATTACTAATTTTGAGATGTAGAAGTGTTGTATTGTTTTATGACTTCCAGGCTCTACAAACATCTGAGAGATGTGTATTTTTCTTGGGGAGATGCTAAAATTCTGTTAGTTTCTGACATAGGGGGTTTAGTTTGGGAACTGAAGTCAGGTGACAAAAAAGTGATGTCATCCAAGCTAACCCAGCAATAATATTTGATATTAATTTAAAAACGATATCAGAGAGAGACTGTGCATTTTGCATTGTGTCTTTGACGTAACAACGTCAGCTGGAAACATCCACTCACCTCTGTATTTGCCTTGCTGTAAACAAGTTCCTAGGGCATAGTAACTCATTTAGATTCAGATTGGAATATAATAAAGTACAGCTTAGATGTTTTATTTATTTATTTGAAACTGTCCTGTAATGTTTTAAATATTTCCTGTGCTGTTGAATTCTGATGTAACCGATTACTTATTGAGTAATTTCTTGTTCTTTTATTACTTATTATTAAATATATTTAAACCTTTCACTTGTGAGTGACCTGTTTAGAGATATTTAAGCTCTTAAAGTACTTGCATATCTATTTGGTGACACTGTACATGCCACTCCTAAATAGCCTTGCTCTTGGTCAGACTATCATTTGGATTAATAGTAACATTGCACAGGAGGATTGGACACCCTTTGTTAAGGGCCTTCAAGTAGCTGATAATGAGTTGGCTGGTGGCAGTGAAAACTACCTTATAGTCTGGCAGAAGGGGTATAGCCAGTAAACCTGTGCCAGTCTTTCCCAGGCGTGTGTGTGTGTGTGTGTGTGTGTGTGTGTGTTTGTATATAAAACTAATCTCAAAGAATGTGTGTGTCAGCTACTTGGGTAGGGACACCAAGCACTGGTTGGACAGAGAAAGTACTGGATATATTTGTTTGGCCAATCAGCTGAGATCTTACAGCTGTGCCAGTGGGGGGTCTTATTGAGGATCAGGAGAAAGAGGGAGAAACCAGCCCCAGACTCACTGTGATCTCTGTGTGCTATTAAGGGAAAGTGCAATTTACTGTGTGTGTACTTGTCATCCTCCTAGTGTATAGGTCCCTCACTGTTGCCAATGGTGAGGATCGAGGATTCTTGATTACTGAGCCAGTGTTGGGGCATCACACTAGGCTTATGACCACTGAGATCTTTATTAGCCTAGCCAAGCATCCCAAATTTATACTGCAAATTTTTGAGCTGGCCTTTATAACAGCAGCTAAGGTTCACAAATGTACCCCACAATTTTCTGTGCCATAGAGGGTATATTAAGGGGTGTATGCAAGGTATGGCAAGATTTACAGGCTGTCTTTGTACATTAGAGACAAATGTGCTACATCTGGGGTGAACTTTTGACTTCCCATCCACTGGTTCAGGTTTCTTTTGAATAAGGTTAGGGTTGAGCTCTGCTTCACATGGATGCCAAGCGTTTACAGAGAAGAAGAATTATCTGAGATACATACCTTTCTCTCCAACATGCCCTATTTATGCTACAAGAAAATTTAAATCCATAGATCAAGTAATTCTGATGCTATTTGTTTTCTGGATATACAGTATTTCCACAAGAGTGGGATACAAGGATGTATTGTATGCCAGGCATAGATAATTTCTCAATGGTCTGTAGGAAATAGGGTATAGAGATAAATCTTTGAGGAGATCTACACAAGATCTGCTGTTTACACCATGTATTTGTTTCTAATACAGTGGAACAATGACTTTCTTGAACTTAGATGAAATGCCTTTACATATAATGATTTTCTTACTACCTTAGACACTTGTTGATCAAAAGTCACATTACTATTTACATATGTATTGAAATGTCTGACTACTGGTTCTGATGTCAGGAATGAGTTACTGATAAGGTAATTTTCTAGGGTGGCTGACTTCCCAAAAGGTATCATGCATTTCTTGGCATTGAATTTTAAGATGTGGCTTTGATGTCAGACATTTGTCTGTACTAGTCCTTCCGTAGGTTCTTAGTGTTTGGGGGATGATTATATGAATCCCAGTTTGGAATCATCTGCCTACTTTTAAGTTAAAACTACTCCAAAAAGCCTTTGAATAACAGTAGACAGGATATGTAGAGGGAGATAATTTCCTGAGCCTCTAAGCAGGAAAATAGAACTCCTCATCATCCCCATGCATATGTACATACATACATATATAAATAAATAAATAAAACCCTTATCTACATTTTTTCACAGATTTTTTTTCTGGTGTAAGATGGATGACATGATCTGTTGATATCTGATCTACTCGGGTTCACTTTGGTCCCCTACTCTACACTCACCCACCCAACCCAAAAATTATTTCATTTACAGCTAAGCAATCCACACTCCATTCCATCTACCCAAATACAAACCAACCCCTCCCCCCATTAGCCAGTACTTATGTCTTTGTCAGTCTGACTAACTGCTGCCCATAAATAGCACCACCCACTCAGCTGAAAAACAATCACATGTTCCAAAATCCAGCTTCCTCTCTCTCTCTCTCTCTCTTTCACTCCCAGCTTGATTTTATTTTGAATCATTTGGTCAATACTTCTAGTCTCCGTACTCCATTTACTCATCCCACCCCAATGGTCATTACCATACTATATTCCTTTACAAGCTCTCTCTTTACATAATTGGGAGTGCTCCTGCCCTTTCCACTGAAAAAAATTACAATAAGGTGCAAACTCCTATCAGGATTACATACCTCATAGCCTAAATAGGTTAGAAGACTTTGATACTACTAATATTTCCATCTATCCATCATCCTATTTTCCCATTTCAGAAGATAAGATTGGGGTGTGACTTTAACAGTAACAATCATCTAAAGCCAAGGTTCACGTTGTCAGGTGGCTAACCCTGCCACGGCTGCTCTCCTATACCACACATTTGAATGCACACACACCTATGGCAATTTATGGTGTTCAAGCTATCTACTGCATGTCTTTGGAATGGGGGATGAAACCCATGCCGACACAGGGAAGACATGCAGACTCTGCAGAGAAGGCACTCCAAACAAGAATCAAACCAGAGATCATCTTGCTGTGAGGTGACAACACTATCTGCTGCACCATTGTGTCAATGGCAATGTATTCACTTCCCAAAATAAAATTTAACTTGGGTCAGTATTGCCAAAAAAGCCCAGTAACTGACACTATTGTATATAGCGTCTCCTTCACCTGTCTAATAATGGGTCTATATTATAATATTGAAGTCTTAAAACTTCGAATGCTACAATATCAAACCCTATGCATCGACTGCTGAAAATAGCGAAGCTGCAGAATATCAAATACTTTCCTAGGAAAAGTATTTGTTGGGCCGTTTCTGCAGCTTTGCTATTTCTTTGACTGTGGAGCGAAGGTTATGGACCGGGTTAAGGTAAGTGTGCAAATGAAGGTGAGTGTGCAATAGGGACCTTAGGGTTAGGGAGCAGGTAAGGTGAGTGTGCAATAGGGACTTTAGGGTCAGGGACCAGGTAAGGTGAGTGTGCGGTAGTTACGGACCTTAGGGTTAGGGTTGGATTAAGGTAAGTGGATAGCTAGTAGTGTATGTATGGTTTAGGGTAGGGGTTTGTGAAGTGTATGTGTGTGGATTATTTAGTTTCGTGTGCTTGTGTTGTGTGTATGTTTGTCGGAACAGCAAATTTTTTCCCTGGGAAAAAATTCACTATTCTGACTGTTCGATGTTGTAGTGTTTCAATCGAATGGGTTCGATATTATAGCAGTCAAAGTTTTAAGACTTCGATGTTATAATATAGACCCCTAATAACACAGACAATTATACATTTCCCCAGAATCCTCGACCAACTACAGCATCTAACAATTAGCTTTCACCCCTTAGTTCAAGCAATATCTTCTATGCCATTCCCAGGCAATATCAACCCAATTAAAGCAAATTAAACTTTGTCACATAAATGCTCAGAGCATTGATGACATTGAAGTCTGGGTGACTGAAAATAGGCCTGACATCCCAGCTATTTCTGTTTGTCAAAAATACCCAAAACTTACATCTAGCACAGTGGTTGGCAAGCTCAGTAAGACAGAAATCCCAAATGGACAGTGATGTTCTGCCGTACTGATAAATACATCATGCTACTTGTTGTAGTAGTGTACATTCCTGTATCAGCTCTCTGAAGTGACTTCTAGACTCCATTAACTGAAATTATTTCCAAAAGTAACTCTCAGAATGTAATCACTACAGGTGATTTAAACATAGATCTGCCATCAGACACATATAGCCACATGATTCTTGGCAAAGTGGAATCTCTTCCTATTTGTAGGTAACCCCCTAAGACCGAATACCTATGCAGGCAAGCACTCCATCCTGCTCTTAGTAATAACCAGCATAACCTCATAAGACCCAGACCATAAAATACTTTCCTA
Organism: Protopterus annectens; assembly: GCF_019279795.1. Taxonomy (NCBI): domain Eukaryota; kingdom Metazoa; phylum Chordata; order Ceratodontiformes; family Protopteridae; genus Protopterus; species Protopterus annectens. The sequence goes on along the minus strand of NC_056743.1, from coordinate 549,056,007 downwards.
ACAGCTCAAGTGACCAATACCACCTTGAATCTGTTCTGTTGTTCAAAACTCCATCCTGTCCTTCCAAATGTTGTTTCATCCAGAAACCAGAATTATATTAGAATGTAATGAAGATGCAATTTATGCAGATCTGCAATATTCTGCATAGACACCATTCTATCAGATAAAAGAGGCTGAAGACCCACTGAAACATTTTAACAGAATTGTAAATCAGGTGCTCAGTAAACACTCTGCAATCTCCAGAAAGACAGTACAATCCATAGCTGTCATCTGAAATAAAAGCAGTAATGAGAAGGAGGAATATAACTTTAAATCAATTAGAAGCTTCCAGAAATCAAAGAAACCATTCCCGTTTCTTATGTCATAGAGAAACGTGCAAGTTACAACCGAAGCAAACCAGAACTGCCTATCAAAGAATCTAAAGCTCTTAACCCAAATTTTTTTTCTGGAAACTCCTAAAACACAGTCCTTCTTTAAATACTCTAAAGGTCCCTAAATAACAATCTAATAGATATTTAAGAGCTTAAAGTTTTTAAATCAATGATAAGCACCTCTGTTATTGTAATCTTGGCATACCAGTTATGTAATCTCCCCCAACCTTACTCAAACTCACAATTGCAGTCATATCTACATCTCACAATTTTCCCAAGCTTTGCACAAAATCATTAGCCAAACTTCTATCACACATATTCATTCTATCACAACAGTCACAATTCTCAAACAACTCAAGTACTCTATCATTCCAATTCTCAAATAAAACACACCATACCCCAAATCTGATTATTGGCTTATCTCTGTGCAATGCCTAGTCAATAAACTCCATGAAATAATACCGTATAACCAAATTAAAAAAAAACTTCAATAAATACGGCCTAATTACAGACTCTCAACATGGGTTCAGGAATGAACAAAGACACTGACTGCTATTTACACTGTTACAGACAATGTAATTTTTTCAGTAGAAAATGTACATGGCCTTTGGTGCTATCTTTATGCATTTACTCAGAGCATTTCAAAGTGTAACCCTATAAGATGCAAATGGTTAACAGTGGTAGAATAGCAATTCAGCAGTTGTCCAACTACTTTCAAAAGGGCACATGCAACATCAAAGGAGGTAACCTTATCACATCAGAAGGAAATTTTACAGCTGGAGTTCACGAAGGCGTGGGGATAATGTGACTATATCATCCTTTATAAGTAGATATTATAACAGAAGAATTGTAGCTCTGCATGGAAAAAGACTTTACCATGCTATCCCATGGACTGGAAAAAAATAAAAATAAATAACAGTAAAATCGCATCCTTGATATTTGGAACTTCAAAAAAAAAAGGTCACAACAGGAAACATTACCTTAAAGTCATACTAAAAGCATAGATATCTGGGACTTGTACTTAACCAAAACCTGTTCCCTGAAAATTTACACAGAGGCAATGATCAAAATGGCCATCTCCTAACATGCTCACAATCTAACCATCTTGACTCTGAAGTCTGAAGAGCAGCAACTAAAAATTTACCAAAATTGGGTTATGGATTAGACATTTTTGCAATGTACTCAGCTCACAAAACTACGCGGTGGTACAGCGGTAGCGTTGTTGCCTCACAGCAAGAGGTTCACCTGTTCGATTCTCAGCTAGAGTGCCTTCTGTGTGGAGTCTGCATGTCCTCCCCACAGTCGAGTGGCCTCCGAAAGATATGTGTGAATGGGCATGCCTTCGCTGAATGTTGGGCGTCAGGCTGGCAATTCGGCATCATAAAAATCGGCTGCCAATCATTAGCGGACTGGAGTTCTACTATGGCGACTCCTGACCGGGAAAAGCCGAAAAGACAAACAACAACAAACAATAACTCAGCTCACAAAACTACCATAATTCAGACATCTGTCATCACAATCTGTTGGTTCCTCAATAGCTCCCACTTAATGAACACCACCGCATCTCCTTTCATAAAGACAATTACCTATCTAGTCCAGCTAGATGTACTCTTCTCCTCTCCAGTCTTCCTGTAAAATCCTCCACAAATTATATTGCTCTGCCCTTAGATTCAAGCTCCAAATTAAAACGTCCCACTCTGCTTTAAAACTAAGATAGCTATGCTCCTGCACCAGACAGACCCTCAATCAGTCTGATAAACAGGGAAATTGCACCTGCAAATTTTAGTAGTATCCCACTAGAAATTAAGTAACTTACTAATATGAAAATATTAATAAACAAATATAGACGAAAAGCCACCAGCTAGACGATAAATATTGTTTAATAACAAACAAAACTTGTACAGCTAAAACGTACTTTGAACAATCTTGCGACAAACTTAAAACGCCAAATAGAAACACTTAAAAAACAAGAATAGAATTCAATGTGAGCACTTTTGTTTAAATATATTAAACTTCCTCAGACAAAAAAACATCTATTACATCACTTCCTTTTATAACCTTCACAGAAAATTGCGCCAAAATCAAATTCAAATTCGAGCATGCTCAGTAGCTAAAAAATGGGAAATAGAATTTCTAAATACAATTCAAGGAATGCTTAAACAACAGCAATTGAATACTAAAAAGACAGTAATAATACATTATATTATATAAAAATTTAAAAACTAATAATTTAGATCATTCTTTTTATATAAATCATGAAATCACAACTTCTCCGACCCTTAACATTTATAAATTATTAAATATTAAATATTAAATAATAAAGTGTCACAACTAATATATTCCATATAGTAAATTGTCATATAACATATATTATTATTACATAGCTTCCTCCATATACACTCAAAATTATTAAAATACTTAAAATCAAATATTAAATTAATCTTGAATTTTATTACGAGTCAATGCTTTTAATTTTAAAATTGGCCCTATAGAACTTCTTTCATTTAAGCCTGGCATACAATCAGCTTGTAATTTAATTTGCCAGGTAAGTTCTCTTTCTTCTAAAATTAAGTTCCACGGGGTTCTTTCTTCTATTTCCACTTGATCTATTACCCTATAATTAAAATTATGATTATGACATTCATTTATATGTTTTGCTAGCGCATTGTTTAATTTTTTATTTTTTATGGCATATTCATGCTCATAAATTCTCTGAGTGAATGTTCTCTCAGTTTTTCCTACGTAAAAGGAGAAACAAGAATTACAACTTGCAAGGTAAACAACTGCTTTAGATTTACAGTTAAACTTCTTTTTAATATAATACCTTATCACGTAATGTGAAACTATCGCCTTCTTGAATTTTAAAGCACCCTTTACATGCTCCACATCTATACTTTCCACTCTTCACTTTTTTACACATTCCTATATTATTATTAGATTTTAATAAATCTTTAAGACATTTCCCGTTCCTATAAACAATTTTTGGAGATTGGCCTATATGGTTTTTATATTGGGCATCTCCAAATACGGTTTCCTAATTATTATGGAAGACTTTTTTTAATATTTGATAATCTTGTGAAAAAGTGATAACTAAGGCTTTTGAAAATTCTTCTACTCTAGTATTCTTATTTTTACTAGATGTATCTAAACTTATGGTAGTCTCTCTATCGTCAAACCTACTTAAATCTCCATTACTTGCAGCATCAGTGACAACTTCACTTTTACCTTGCAGAATTGGTTTAAAATGACCATTTTCTCTTTTTTCAATAACTTCTAAAATTAATTTGTTTATTAACCACATTGGATATTCCTTATTAATAAATATTCTCCTTAAATATTCACATTCATTTAAGAAATCTGAATATCTTGTAATAATTCGCGCAGCTCTCACCAATTGACCTTTAATTACAGATCTTTTTGGTGCTCAGGGTGTGCACTAGTATAATGAAGGAAGCCATTAGAATATGTTTTTTTCCTATAAATCAAGGAAATATACACTTTTGCCTCATAATCTTTCATCAAATTAATGTCTAAATAATTAATTTTATCCAAATTAATATTCCATGTAAATTTGAAAAAGTTTGTGGTTTCATTGATATAACTTAAAAATTCATTTAAAATATCTATATTCTCTCTCCAGACTAAACATATATCATCCTGAAACTGATGATATGATTTAATATAATTATTATATTTACTATTAAAAATAAATGTCTGTTCCCAGGACATCATAACTAAATTTGCATAAGTTCCACCACATGATGATCCCATAGCGACCCCTTTCTTTTGGATATAATATTGATTATTAAATTTTAAATAATTATTATATAATATTAATTCAATTATAAGATTATTTAAGTCCTGTTGAACAGAAGACTTAAACAAAACTTCACTAATCCAATGAAGCCCAATATCATGGGGAATAGCCGTATATAGATCACATACGTCTATTGTTACCAAAACATCTTTGGCATCAAACGATATATGATTCATGTGCTCTAAGAATGTCCAGGAATCCTTACAGATATATTCTTCTTTCATCATAACTTTTTTTAAATCATAATCAACATACTTAGCACATGCTGATGTGATGGAATCTCTCCCATCCATCAGAGGCCGCATGGGTGGATCTTCTATATTTTTATGCATTTTTGGATTACCAAAAAACACCGGAATCCTGGGTGTTAGAATATTAAGATAATTAAATAAATTAATATCTATTCATTTATCTAAAAACATATCATTAATCTGTAAAAAAATCTTTCTATAAGCACAATTCAACTCATTTAAGGATACCTTTTCGTAAGTGTCCGTATTTAGGATCAACTCCATTTTGCTATTATAAAAATCTACATCCATAATCACTGCCCCTCCCCCTTTATCTGGTTTCATAACTCTTATATTCCCTTTCTGTAAACATTTTAAAATTTCTAATTCATCTTTACTTACATTTGAGGGATAATTTGTTTTTTTATCAATTCTATCTAAATTCCTTAACTGACTTTTTACGTACATTAAAAGTTTAGGATGCAAGTGGGGATTATATATACTTGACATATTAAATTTATGTGATGCATTATACATTGAATCCTGAAACATAAATGAAAGTTATGATGAAAGAAGAATATATCTGTAAGGATTCCTGGACATTCTTAGAGCACATGAATTATATCGTTTGATGCCAAAGATGTTTTGGTAACAATAGACGTATGCGATCTATATACAGTTATTCCCCATGATATTGGGCTTCAATGGATTAGTGAAGTTTTGTTTAAGTCTTCTGTTCAACAGGACTTAAATAATCTTATAATTGAATTAATTGAATTAGTATTATATAATAATTATTTAAAATTTAATAATCAATATTATATCCAAAAGAAAGGGGTCGCTATGGGATCATCATGTGGTGGAACTTATGCAAATTTATTTATGATGTCCTGGGAACAGACATTTATTTTTAATAGTAAATATAATAATTATATTAAATCATATCATCGGTTTCAGGATGATATATGTTTAGTCTGGAGAGAGAATATAGATATTTTAAATGAATTTTTAAGTTATATCAATGAAACCACAAACTTTTTCAAATTTACGTGGAATATTAATTTGGATAAAATTAATTATTTAGACATTAATTTGATGAAAGATTATGAGGCAAAAGTGCATATTTCCTTGATTTATAGGAAAAAAACATATTCTAATGGCTTCATTCATTATACTAGTGCACACCCTGAGCACCAAAAAAGATCTGTAATTAAAGGTCAATTGGTGAGAGCTGCGGAAATTATTACAAGATATTCAGATTTCTTAAATGAATGTGAATATTTAAGGAGAATGTTTATTAATAAGGAATATCCAATGTGGTTAATAAACAAATTAACTTTAGAAGTTATTGAAAAAAGAGAAATGGTCATTTTAAACCAATTTTGCAAGGTAAAAGTGAAGTTGTCACTGATGCTGCAAGTAATGGAGATTTAAGTAGGTTTGACGATAGAGAGACTACCATAAGTTTAGATACATCTAGTAAAAATAAGAATACTAGAGTAGAAGAATTTTCAAAAGCCTTAGTTATCACTTTTTCACAAGATTATCAAATATTAAAAGAAGACTTTCGTAATAATTGGGAAACCGTATTTGGAGATGCCCAATATAAAAACCATATAGGTCAATCTCCAAAAATAGTTTATAGGAAAGGGAAATGTCTTAAAGATTTATTAAAATCTAATAATAATATAGGAATGTGTAAAAAAGTGAAGAGTAGAAACTATAGATGTGGAACATGTAAAGGGTGCTTTAAAATTCAAGAAGGTGATAGTTTCACTATACGTGATAAGAAGTATTATATTAAAAAGAAGTTTAACTGTAACTCTAAAGCAGTTGTTTACCTTGCAAGTTTTAATTCTTGTTTCTCCTTTTACGTAGGAAAAACTGAGAGAACATTCACTCAGAGAATTTATGAGCATGAATATGCCATAAAAAATAAAAAATTAAACAATGCGCTAGCAAAACATATAAATGAATGTCATAATCATAATTTTAATTATATGGTAATAGATCAAGTGGAAATAGAAGAAAGAACCCCGTGGAACTTAATTTTAGAAGAAAGAGAACTTACCTGGCAAATTAAATTACAAGCTGATTGCATGCCAGGCATAAATGAAAGAAGTTCTATAGGGCCAATTTTAAAATTAAAAGCATTGACTCGTAATAAAATTCAAGATTAATTTAATATTTGATTTTAAGTATTTTAATAATTTTGAGTGTATATGGAGGAAGCTATGTAATAATAATAATATATGTTATATGACAATTTACTATATGGAATATATTAGTTGTGACACTTTATTATTTAATATTTAATATTTAATAATTTATAAATGTTAAGGGTCGGAGAAGTTGTGATTTCATGATTTATATAAAAAGAATGATCTAAATTATTAGTTTTCAAATTTTTATATAATATAATGTATTATTACTGTCTTTTTAGTATTCAGTTGCTGTTGTTTAAGCATTCCTTGAATTGTATTTAGAAATTCTATTTCCCATTTTTTAGCTACTGAGCATGCTCCAATTTGAATTTGATTTTGGCGCAATTTTCTGTGAAGGTTATAAAAGGAAGTGATGTAATAGATGTTTTTTGTCTGAGGAAGTTTAAAATATTTAAACGAAAGCGCTCACATTGAATTCTATTCTTGTTTTTTAAGTGTTTCTATTTGGCGTTTTAAGTTTGTCGCAAGATTGTTCGAAGTACGTTTTAGCTGTACAAGTTTTGTTTGTTATTAAACAATACTTATCATCTAGCTGGTGGCTTTTCATCTATATTTGTTTATTAGTTTGGTTGTTGCTTATCATGCCTACAGTTTGCTTAGACGAAGCAGCCGTACAGCTAGATGACTCCATCAAAGGTACCGAAGGGTCGATTGGGAATTTAACAGCTTTGATTTTGAAATTAACGCAGCGTGTGGATATTTTGTATGAGAAACTAAACAAAAATGATGATGGTCGTATGAATAGGCGTGGAAAAGAAGCACCAATGCAACCTTCACAGACTTGTTTTGATTTTAACATCACTCCAGTTTGTTTTAATAACCAGATGGGCAGGAAGGAAGCCACAGGTTTGGACAATGGTGAAAAAGAGAAAGATGTTTCTGTTAATCAAGGAATGCAGTCGAGTAACTTTGGACTTATGCACAGAGATGGACATAGAAAATCTGTTCCAATGCTAAATGAGTGGTTGGAATCATCGTTTGGTTTTTCTGGACAATCTAAAGGAGGTAATAATGCTAATAATGATATTGATCATAAATTAAATGACTTTGATATTAAATTAATGAAATGTAGGAAATTGCAACTTGAAAGTGCATATCTGAAAGAGTGCATCAGACTTAATATTATCCCTAAAGGGTTGTGCTTATGGCGATAATTCACCTATGCGTATGGAACTGTTGCAGTTGTTCGATCGATGTGGCAAAGATCTTTTGAACATGCTGATTAAATATAATCAGATAGAAATTGATAATCTGATATCTGAACTTGATGAACTTGATAAAATAATTAGAGCATATGTTTCTTTTGATACAGTTCAATATGACATGATTAGAATATATAATAGTATTGATCAATACATTATCAAATTAAAGAATGCTAAAACAGAAAAAATTGAAAGAGACATTAAACAATACGCAAATGGGATAGCATATCCCAGACCTCCAGGTGGATTTAATAAGAAAACCAAAACCTATTCTTTAAATCAAGCTTATAGATCTGACCCTGCAAGAGAAGGCCAATATGAAGGGAATCTACATAATTATTTGGTATATGATGATGAATACCCTGAATTAAGACGCTCTGAAAGGCTTAAAAATAAAATTCCTTATGGTAACCAACAATCGGCGGGGTTTCAAGGTGCCAGGCCCAAAGACAAAAAATGGAGAACATAAGAATGCATAATGGTTCGGATATTGACGAGAATGGACATGAAACAATTATGCAACAATGTAGTAAGAGCCTACATAACAAGTTATGACAAGTCATTATGAATAAATCTGGTGACTTTAAAGTTTATAATTTTACTCAAATTGATTTTAATCAGGAAGTTGTGAATTTACTGTCAAAAGGCTTTTCATTTGTTCCTTCTAATACATTTGATGTTACTTCAACTATCATTGATATGAAATTGTTTTTAAGAAAGATTAACTTTTCATTTATGTTTCAGGATTCAATGTATAATGCATTACATAAATTTAATATATCAAGTATATATAATCCCCCCTTGCATCCTAAACTTTTAATGTACGAAAAAATGTGCGAAAGTCAGTTCAGGAATTTAGATAGAATTAATAAAAAAACAAATTATCCCTCAAATGTAAGTAAAGATGAATTAGAAATTTTAAAATGTTTACAGAAAGGGAATATAAGAGTTATTAAACCAGATAAAGGGGGAGGGGCAGTGATTATGGATGTAGATTTTTATAATAACAAAATGGAGTTGATCCTAAATACGGACACTTACGAAAAGGTATCCTTAAATGAGTTGAATTGTGCTTATAGAAAGATTTTTTTACAGATTAATGATATGTTTTTAGATAAACAAATAGATATTAATTTATTTAATTATCTTAATATTCTAACACCCAGGATTCTGGTGTTTTTTGGTAATCCAAAAATGCATAAAAATATAGAAGATCCCCCCATGCGGCCTCTGGTGGACGGGAGAGATTCCATCACGTCAGCATGTGCTAAGTATGTTGATTATGAATTAAAAAAAGTTATGATGAAAGAAGAATATATCTGTAAGGATTCCTGGACATTCTTAGAGCACATGAATCATATATCGTTTGATGCCAAAGATGTTTTGGTAACAATAGACGTATGCGATCTACATACAGTTATTCCCCATGATATTGGGCTTCAATGGATTAGTGAAGTTTTGTTTAAGTCTTCTGTTCAACAGGACTTAAATAATCTTATAATTGAATTAATTGAATTAGTATTATATAATAATTATTTAAAATGTAATAATCAATATTATATCCAAAAGAAAGGGGTCGCTATGGGATCATCATATGGTGGAACTTATGCAAATTTAGTTATGATGTCCTGGGAACAGACATTTATTTTTAATAGTAAATATAATAATTATATTCAATCATATCATCGGTTTCAGGATGATATATGTTTAGTCTGGAGAGAGAATATAGATATTTTAAATGAATTTTTAAGTTATATCAATGAAACCACAAACTTTTTCAAATTTATGTGGAATATTAATTTGGATAAAATTAATTATTTAGACATTAATTTGATGAAAGATTATGAGGCAAAAGTGTATATTTCCTTGATTTATAGGAAAAAACATATTCTAATGGCTTCCTTCATTATACTAGTGCACACCCTGAGCACCAAAAAAGATCTGTAATTAAAGGTCAATTGGTGAGAGCTGCGCAAATTATTACAAGATATTCAGATTTCTTAAATGAATGTGAATATTTAAGGAGAATGTTTATTAATAAGGAATATCCAATGTGGTTAATAAACAAATTAATTTTAGAAGTTATTGAAAAAAGAGAAAATGGTCATTTTAAACCAATTTTGCAAGGTAAAAGTGAAGTTGTCACTGATGCTGCAAGTAATGGAGATTTAAGTAGGTTTGACGATAGAGAGACTACCATAAGTTTAGATACATCTAGTAAAAATAAGAATACTAGAGTAGAAGAATTTTCAAAAGCCTTAGTTATCACTTTTTCACAAGATTATCAAATATTAAAAGAAGTCTTTCATAATAATTGGGAAACCATATTTGGAGATGCCCAATATAAATACCATATAGGTCAATCTCCAAAAATAGTTTATAGGAAAGGGAAATGTCTTAAAGATTTATTAAAATCTAATAATAATATAGGAATGTGTAAAAAAGTGAAGAGTGGAAACTATAGATGTGGAGCATGTAAATGGTGCTTTAAAATTCAAGAAGGTGATAGTTTCACTATACGTGATAAGAAGTATTATATTAAAAAGAAGTTTAACTGTAAATCTAAAGCAGTTGTTTACCTTGCAAGTTGTAATTCTTGTTTCTCCTTTTACGTAGGAAAAACTGAGAGAACATTCACTCAGAGAATTTATGAGCATGAATATGCCATAAAAAATAAAAAATTAAACAATGCGCTAGCAAAACATATAAATGAATGTCATAATCATAATTTTAATTATATGGTAATAGATCAAGTGGAAATAGAAGAAAGAACCCCGTGGAACTTAATTTTAGAAGAAAGAGAACTTACCTGGCAAATTAAATTACAAGCGGATTGTATGCCAGGCTTAAATGAAAGAAGTTCTATAGGGCCAATTTTAAAATTAAAAGCATTGACTCGTAATAAAATTCAAGATTAATTTAATATTTGATTTTAAGTATTTTAATAATTTTGAGTGTATATGGAGGAAGCTATGTAATAATAATATATGTTATATGATAATTTACTATATGGAATATATTAGTTGTGACATTTTATTATTTAATATTTAATATTTAATAATTTATAAATGTTAAGGGTCGGAGAAGTTGTGATTTCATGATTTATATAAAAAGAATGATCTAAATTATTAGTTTTTAAATTTTTATATAATATAATGTATTATTACTGTCTTTTTAGTATTCAATTGCTGTTGTTTAAGCATTCCTTGAATTGTATTTAGAAATTCTATTTCCCATTTTTTAGCTACTGAGCATGTTCCAATTTGAATTTGATTTTGGCGCAATTTTCTGTGAAGGTTATAAAAGGAGGTGATGTAATAGATGATTTTTGTCTGAGGAAGTTTAAAATATTTAAACGAAAGTGCTCACATTGAATTCTATTCTTGTTTTTTACGTGTTTCTATTTGGCATTTTAAGTTTGTCGCAAGATTGTTCGAAGTACGTTTTAGCTGTACAAGTTTTGGTTGTTATTAAACAATATTTATCATCTAGCTGGTGGCTTTTCGTCTATATTTGTTTATTAGTTTGGTCGTTGCTTATCATGTCTATAATATGAAAATATGTCAAGGGATGCTGCCTTAAAACTTAAAAGAGATGCACAAATGCACATGGTTTAAGGATAAAGGCAAGGCTGAGTATAACCCCCCCCCCAGTATTTCCACACACCATTAACTTACTAGCCACTTTGAAGCTGATGCAAATCTTTTATGTTCTGTCTTATGCTTATAAAACCTTCCTTTTTCTCCCCATTCTAACTTCCTCTTTTCTTGGGCTGTCCTCTGTGCTAATCAACATATTCCTCTATCTTTTGCAAGCTGTAAATCTGCCAATGTCCTATGCACCTACTTCATCTAGCTACAGCTCTGATTCCTTTATGTTTCTATGAATTTGTGGTATACTGCAATCATGTTCTACAGCATACGCATGGGGACTGATGTGCAAACTTTACATTTTGAATGTACACCAGACTGACTATTATCTCACTGTTGAACTTTCTCGTGTATCAATATACTCTTGAAGAATCCAGCATACTCTTTACCAGTGAAGTAGGATTTTGTAAATAATTTTATATATTTTTAGTTAAGATGAACAGTTTCACCTGCAAATACTACTGTAACCTCTTTGCCATGATTATATTTAAGTTTGTGCTATGAAAGGAACAGCATGATTTAAAGGTAATTGGAGGATCCTAGGACCAATCCACCAAGTTGGATAACAAACAAAAATTAATTAATGAATAAATAAATAAACAAATAAATAAATATATCAGTTTAATAAAACTTGAAAAGAAAATCAATGTGGGGTAACTCTACCAGCTTTATAGCTGCAGATGTCCTGAACGGGGTTCGTAGAGAAACTAATGCATGTTGGTAGAGTTATAAGAGCTTCCAAAAAGAAATACATGGTTCAAAATGAATTGTTGATACTTTAAAGGAAGATATTCTAGGATAAACCACAACACAAAGGCTTCCAAGCTGTCACAGAAACTTTTCCCAAAGGCTAAGCTGGGTATAACCCCCCCCCCATATTTCCACACACCATTAACGTAATACCCACTTTCAAGCTGACTCAGATCTTTAATGTTCTCTCTAATGCATAAAAAAACTTCTCGCTGCATTCTCTTCTAACCAAGATGTACACCACTAGCAGCAGGCACTTTTGTCTTTTGAAGGAGGTAGAGCTACCCACACAAATATTTTGGGTTCCATTTGTGAGCCATTTTGCTATTCAGTGAGTTATATGGGGATTTATATTTGACTTGGAAAGTTTATTTATGATGCCTGAATATGAGATGGTGTCAAATACCTTTTCATTATCAAGATATAGTGTGTTTCTTGATTTGCCCTCATCCATTGCTTCAAAAACCTTTTTGAGGAAGTCGACTAGTTTAAGCATGCAGGATCTGCCCTTAAAGAATCAGAACTGATTTTGGTTAAGCATGTTTAGGTTTCCTATGTCCTTATATCTTAATACCATCATGATGTCTTCCATACCCTTACAGATGAAGCTGGTCAGGTGTATGGATCTATAATTTTTAAGGTTTACTGACATATAGTACCACAGCAAACCTGATTTTATTTAGCGCTTTCGTCGGCCTTAAGCCATTGACTTCATCGGAAAATGTAATTACATTGTATACACTACTTAAATAGTCACCCCATCACATGATCACAAATGCAATTCTCATAGGCTCATATAAAACTGAAAAACATTTGATCTACTATGCATCTAATGAATAAATAACTAACTTATCTAATACCATTAAAATCAAAACACATTAGTTCCCACCATAATATGAAGATAAATAATTTAATACATGAAAAGTGTAATGCATATGTAAATAGATCAGTTACTGCTACTGATGTATAAGTAACTAAGTGAATGAATACATCAATAAATGAACCGGTTACTAATATGTTACACTCTAAATGTGGAATTCAGACCTTAATTTTAATAAACGTGAAATAGACACTGTCTCATTGAGACCTGTTGCAACTGTTGTGTTGCACCTAAGCTGCCATATTTACTCTCTATACTCCAAAAACATCTCTTTTGCCCCCCCCCATCATCTTTATTAATTATTTGCTCCAACCCTGAATATTTAAAGAAATGGCCACTACATTCAAAAATATGCCTAACTAGGGCGTTATTCAAGTTGCCGCTGCGTATATCATAGATATGGTGATAAATGCGTTTGTTAAGGGCATTTTTAGTTTTTCCTATATAAAACTGTCTGCATTCCTGACAGATTGCTATGTACACCAGGCATTTACTGAGACAATTTAATTTATGTTTGTAGAAACAGAAGAGCGTTGCACTACAGATAGTAAAACTTTTTGGCTATAACTTCAAACGTGCAGAATATCCAATGAAACAAACGTAGAGCATCAGATGAAAACTTCAGTTTGTGAGCTCTATTGTGCTGAATTCACGATGTATAAGCATGGCATCACAAATACAAAAGCCAAGTTAAAACTTTAGTTAAAGTTCCACAATATTAGAACGAGTAGATAACATAGAAAAAACATACAAAATGAAGAACCCTTCTGATATAAACAAACGGACAAGCGTTTTCAGCTTTATCAAGCCTTCTTCAGATCCCTGAAGTTTTCGTCTGATGCTCTACGTTTGTTTCATTGGATATTCTGCACGTTTGAAGTTATAGCCAAAAAGTTTTACTATCTGTGGTGCAACGCTCTTCTGTTTCTACAATTGTTGCTGTTTGTTGAGCATTCTCTAGCGGAAGTCACTTCTCCTTTTGGAATTTAATTTATGTCTCAGCTTTACTTCTCCATAACCCATAATACGGATGCTGTCACTTTCCATAATGTAACCACATTGTGAACATCACCCACATTTTTTCATCCAACCCAAGCTCTTAATAGGAGTATATATCCTTTCCTAGATTTTCTTGATGTTGGAATTTCTTTTATATATTACAAGTGGTTTATTACCCACCTTTTTTCTGTGTATCATTTCATTGGTCAAGATACTCCAATTGTTGTTAATTACTTCTTTGATGACATAAAATATGGGACTGAAGGTTGATGTCATGGCCCCTGTAAACACATCTCCTTTTGTACCTACAATATTTGTATTCATTACTCTCTCTGTATGTCTGTTGGGGTGTTAGAAAAATATGTATTAGTAATATGCATGCTTAGTGCATTCAAGGTTTAAAAGGGTTAATACATTTATTCTGTTCACACTGCATGAATCTGCACAGCTATTAGAAACGTAACAAGAAGCATTCTATTTTCTGCTAATGTCAGCAAATAACAAGAAGTAATTCATTTCTACTAGTGTCATGAGACTTAACAAAGAGTTATTGATTTTCTGCTTATGCCATGAGAAAGTACACAGCTGCTAGAAGCTTTGATAAGGAACACAATGGATGCTTGAAAGTATAAACCATAGTCAGCAGTACTTTTTCCTAAGCTAGAAATGTACCTTGAATCTAGGCAAAATGTAACACATATATTAGAACTGCACAATTGAAGAATTGAAAGTTTGTGGTGGGCTAAAATAAGCCCCAAGGCCAGGTTGTTTTTCTCAAATGTTTTGTAAATCAGCAGTTATTCTCAACTAGTCAGCAGCAATTAGTCTAGTAACATTTTCAGTAGAAAAATACAGAAAGCTGTGTCTAACTACGTCAGCAATAGAAGTAACATTTCTCTGTGACATGAAAAGAACTGTATAAAAATGGCATACTAATTATTAATGTTCAGACAAACCATTCTGCCAGCATGCTTTGTCTCCTTGCTGCAAGTTAATAAAGGGTGCCTTGCTTGAACCTTATGTGAATTGGTCCTTGAAGTTTTTCCCTTTGACAGATTGGTCCTTCGGACCGGAGCCCTCTCTTCACCTCGGATCAGACGGGCCAGGTGGTTGAAACCATACGGGGAAGAAACCAAATCAGTTCTTCTTATTTGAAAAGCCTACCGACTGAATTGTCGTTCAAAAGAGGCCAGCCACTTTCTGATCTGCGACTGAAGGACGGGTCCCCGCAAATCAGGTGATCAATCACATAGATTCAGGTAAGGTGAATCTACTTTTTCCTGTTTTCTGTTTTAGATCAGGGACCAGATTTGTATTGTTTCTGTCAAGACTGTATTTTTGCTTACAAGTCAGGGACAGAAAAGATTACTGTCTTGTCATAGATCAGGAGAAACAGAATAAGTAGGCAGTCATTCTGAATAGACTATAACAAAATCCATGGTACCACGTTAAAAATAAGAGAAGTTACGTAACGATCAAAAGGGTAGAACAAAATAGGTAATAATTGCACAAAAAGACCCCAAAATCCGCCGTTAACAGAAGACGCAAATACATGCAGTCGCAGCACGCCGACAATATTAAATATTATTCAAAATGGGTTAATAAATATGAATTTGACAGAAAATTAGAAAAATCCTCACTTATCAAACTTGTCAAACAGCTCAAAACCGATTCTAAAGGTTGGGTAAAAAAGCAACGTAAATTAGGAATTCCTCAGGCACACAGGTGGATTGAGGAAGTGAACCATAGGGAACAAAAGAACAAGAATTCAAAAGCAATGTTTTTAGATAAGGAGGATAATAACTTAGTAATAGCATCAGCACCTCCGCCTCCCTTACCGGAATATGAAGCAAGTGAACAGGTTAGTCCACCCCCATGATATCCTGTGGTCACTGAAGAAAGAGGCATTATGAAAATAAAACCGTATATTAGAGATCCCATCAAGACCAGGTCTCGAACAAGGGCAGGTAACTCAAATGAAAGCATTGAGTTATATCAAATGGTTAATAATTCACGATCTATGAGTGAAGAAGAAATATGCCCACTTATAGAAGTACCCAATCCTCAGGCAGGACAAGATAATCAGGACCCAACTATTTTAGTGTATAGACCCTGGACTCCGGAGGATATCCGGAAAGCCACTGAGGGAATTCCCCATCCAAAAGTTAATTTTAGAAAACTCTCAAAAGATTTACAAGGAATGAGGCTGAGTTATAACCTAAACGGAGAAGAGGTAGAAAAAGTAGTTAGACAAATTGTGGGGCCAGATTGGCACATGATTAATGGCAACTGGAATCCCCGTGACGCTGCACAAAGACCCCTCCCACATAGCAGCGCAGAATTAAACAACAGAGTAAAAGGTCTTACAGACTGCATCTCTGAAAAATGGAAGCCTAGGGCAGACTGGACTTGCATTAAACAAAGATCAAACACAAGATTCCCCATATGAACAGCAGTTAAAGAATGCATTTTTAAAGGGCGGTATTGCACCTATAAGCAGTTTTATTACAAAACACATGGTAGACCATTGTACAAGCAGGTTACAGTCATTACTTGAATATGCTAGGCATGCTGAAATGCATTTTAATAGCAAAAAGAAAAAGAAAGCTCAAGTAATTTCTGTAGAAGATGGAGCAGAAGTTTATGTAGTACAGTCCGGGGAAAAAGGGTAAGAAAAACGCACAGGGAAACAAACAATCTGATCAGCGATCAGAGGACTTTGAAAGGCGAAAGAAAAGGGGTGAATGTTTTAAATGTGGTAAAAAGGGGCACTTGGCAAAGGATTGCAGGAAAAACAAGAAGGCAACCATGGAAGACATGGAGGGTGAGGACTGACTATATGGTAGTCAGGAATCACTAGAAGAGGTTAGCAAAGAAAGGACAAATGAGAATGTGATAGAGGGAGCAGAGGATGTGACAGAAGAGATAGAGGAAGTGCAGGAAGTTAGTGACAATGAAGAAGATGAAATATTAGACCTAGCTTTATTGAGCTTGGAGCTCTATTTAGCGGACACAAAACCAGAAGTTACACTCTTGGTAGAAGGGAGGGAAGTCAAATTCTTGTGTGACTCAGGGGCATCACAAACCCTGATACATCCCTCCAAACTGCCAGAAAACACGGAGTCACCTGATTACATACTGGTAAAAGCAGCTAATGGACAGCTGTATCAGGAGCCCCTCTCCCGTAACATTGCAATAACTGATCCAGTTTCAGGATTGACACAAAAAAGCAAAATTGTTGTTTGTGCAAAATGCCCAGTAAACCTCTTTGGCAGAGACCTCATGCAGCTATTTCAGTATAGCAGTAGTCCCAACCATGCAGGGTATGGAAGCACAGCGAAAAATTTATACCTTTGCAGTGCAATCGGAGGGTGAAATGTTTTATTGGTACAGCCAGGACTTGGTTATGACTGGTCTAGGGACTGTGACCGAAGAATTAATGAATGTAGCCATCAGCAAGTTCCCATCCTTTGACATTGATAAGCAACACCTGTTGCACTGTACCCTGTATTATTGTAACACACCAGGACCTGATAAGGAATATGAGCAAGAATTGTTTAAAAATCATGCAAACAGGTTGATATTATGTAACCTATACTGGGGCACAGAAGGGAACAGTGTAGCCAGCTGTTCATTGCCCCAGGAGTTCTTTGCACTTTATAAATCTAATCGATTACCACATGTTAGCTTAACCAAGAACAAAAATATAGAATGGGCAGACCTAGGAGAAAAAGTCACGAGATGGAAAAACAGACAGAATTTGAATTGTCAGAGCAGGGAATACAAATACAGAAGTTGAATTGGATAACTCAGACCCACCCAGCCGTGCACTTGCAGTCTAGCAAGGACAGCTGATTAGCACTCCTATTAAAGGAGGAAGAGAATGCCTTACAGAATATACCAGAAACTCTTTGGTCAACAGGAAAGTCAGATGTAGGACTTATTCGTACAGCGGGACCAGTTACTATCACGCCAAAGTCAACATTTAGACCACAAAAAAGACCGTATCCCTTAAGAAAAGATGCAGAGGCAGGGATAAAGCGTATTATAGCAGCCTTACTTAAAGGAGGGATACTGGTAGAATCTCCCGATTCACCATGTAACACACCCTTATTTCTAGTTAAAAAAGCAAATGGAGAATGGCGTATGGTTCAAGATTTACAAGCTGTAAATGATGTAGTAATACCAAGGGCACCTATGGTGCCAGACCCACACACCCTGTTGAATGATTTAAAACCTCAGCAGAAGTCTTTTTCTGTGGTAGACATCAGCAATGCGTTATTTCAGATACCGATACATCCTGATAGCCAGTATTGGTTTGCATTCACATTTCAGGGGAAAAGGTATACATATACGCGACTACCACAGGGATATTGTGAAAGTCCAACAATATTCTCACAAGAAATGGCAAGCAACTTGATGGGATTCACCCCACCAAGAGGTAGTCAGTCTTACTTTATGTTGATGACATCTTGGTGGCAGCCCCCACCCAGCAAGATTGTAGAGAAGATACCATAGCACTATTACGATTCTTAGCCGCTGAAGGACATAAGGTAAATAAAAGTAAACTGCAGCTTTGGAAAAAACAAGTCAAACACCTGGGATATGTAATAACCAAGGAAGGTAGAACATTAGATGAGGACAAAAAAGTAGCAATTTTGCAAGCACCAAAACCCACTACCGAGAAGGAAATTATGTCCTTCCTGGGTACAACTAATTTTTGCCAGAGCTGGATTCCAAACTATGCTTTGGAATCTGCACCGCTAACTGACCTTATATATAAGAAGCCTATGGCAGCACAGGATTTATTACAATGGACACCAGAAGCAGAATCTGCTTTCTGCAATCTGAAGCAGTTAATAGCATCCTCATTAGTTCTAGGATTACCAAACTACCATAAACGTTTTTTCCAAACTGTAGATTGTAAGCAAGGTTATATGACATCAGTGTTAACACAACAGCATGGGGATAAGCAACGCCCCATTGCTTACTATTCATCACAACTAGACCCAGTGGCACGGTCCTTACCCCATTGTGTACAAGCAGTAGTTGCAGCTGCAATGGCAGTACAGGCTTCGGCCTCAGTAGTCTTATTCCACCCTCTCACTTTGAGAGTGCCTCATGCAGTCGTGATTATTTTACTACAAGAAAAGGTGGCATATCGACTATATTGTTGAGCCAACCTCACATGACTATTGAGTGATGCACGACTTTGAACCCTTCTACTCCTTCCTGACCCCTGCAGATGGCACACTGCACTGCTGCCTGCAGGTAATTGAGCAAAAGACACTACCTAGAAAAGATCTCACAGATGTCCCCTTGGATGATGCCGAGGTGACATACTACGTGGATGGTTCATGCAAAAGGGGTCCTGCAGGACAGAACCTAGTAGGATATGCAGTAGTTTCTGACACTGAGATTATAGAAGCAAAACCTTTACCACACAACTTATCTGCACAGGCAGCAGAATTGATTGCCATGACACAGGCATGTACCTTAGCAAAGGGTAAATGTGTAAACATTTTTACTGACAGCCAGTACGCTTTTTCTACTGTACATGTTTTTGCGCAGCAGTGGAAAAACCGAGGAATGATAACATCTACTGGCAAACCTATAAATCATGCACAGTTTGTTTTAGATCTTTTAGAATCTATTCAGTTACCTCAGAAAGTAGCCATTTGTAAATGCATAGCTCACACCAAGCAACAAGATAGGATTTCAAAAGGTAATGCAAGAGCTGATACAGCTGCAAAGCAAGCAGCTTCTGACGTATTTCTTTTAAATGAGGAACTACAACCCTCTGAGATTTTAGACTTAGAAATATTAAAAACAATGCAGACACTCACTACACAAGCTGAAAAACAAAGATGGGTAAAACGAGGAGCAATTCTCGAAAAGGGGCTGTACATCTCTAAAGAAGGGAAACCAACACTACCATCTAATTTGTTTAGATATGCAGCTTTGTTGAGCCATGGGCAGTGCCATGTCTCAACAGGGGGGGATAGTACAGCTGGTGAACCAGGTGTTCACAACGTACAGATTTACAAACTACTCTAAAAAATTTTGTTTGACATGTCAGATTTGTAACAAACATCATGCACAAGGGGCAATAAAGTCCAAGCAAGGGAGTTTCCCCTACACCACCATATCTGTTTCACACTATCTGTATGGATTTCATAGAATTGAACAAATGTGAAAATAAGAAGTATTGTCATTGTAGATATGTTTTTCAGATGGGTGGAAGCCTTTCCAACCAAAAATCCAGATGCAGCCACAGTGGCAAAAGTACTTGTCAAAGAAATCATCCCTAGATTCGACATTTCGGAAAGGATCTACAGTGGCAATGGTACACACTTTGTAAACCAAACCATACAGCAGTTAAGTAAGCATTTTGGTATTTCTTTAAAAAAATCATTGTGCATACCATCCACAATCTGCAGGGCTAGTTGAAAGGCATAATGGCATATTAAAAAACAAATTGAGAAAGTTAATAGCTGAGATAGGAAAGAGTTGGTTGTATTGTTTGCCCCTGGTGCTGTTGAGCATGAGAACTGTTCTGACTGCAAAAGGATTGACTCCTTTTGAAAAACTATTTGGAAGGGCTTATTATACACCCCAATGGAAACTTCTCATGTCCTCAGACCAGGAAGCTGATTTTACACTAGCTGAATATATGAAGAAAGTCATGAATTCTAAACATCTGTTGCAGTCAAATTCTGTTTCAGATAGAAAGCAAACCGAGACATCAGAGGTGGCAGTGACACCCGGGGTCTGGGTGTGGATAAAAGTTGTAAAAAAGAAGAATTGGTTGTCACCAAGATGGGAAGGTCCATACCAGGTGCTTCTTTCAACACCCACTGCAGTCAAGATAGCAGAGCGAGCTTCGTGGATCCACCTGACGCACTGCAAACTAGTTAAAAACTTTGAACTGGACAAAAATCTTACCTCTCCATTGGGGCCCTCAGCACAAAGTCTGGCTACAAAGGGGGGTCAGATCAATAGGACTGATCCATCTCAACCCCAGTGAAGAAACCATCGGAGCTGAAGGTCCTATTAGGGCAGAGAGTAAGATTACATGTTAAAAGCAAAAATGATGGATTCCAGAAAAATCCAAATACATCTACTCGGAAGAGTCTGAGAAAACAGGAATGCAGAACAACCATTTCTTCAGAAGTATTGCATAATCATCCTGTTGACTGTACTAGTGACAATAATCTTTTTGTTGTGGCCATTCCTTTTCCCAGCCACACAAACTGAACTGAATAAGCGTGGAGAGTTGCACGTAGAGTGGCACCCAAACTTCAACACTTACCAGGCAATCAAATATGTGTATGCTGAGACCTTCAATATTTTGAATTGCTGGATTTGCACAGCTTTGCCAACAGCATACGGGGGGCTATTGTTAACTTCAGTCCCCCTAGGAGCCAACAAGACCTGGGAAAACTTAGTCTATGATACATCAGATGTCACATCACAAGATAAAGTAGCATTGCACTTGTCTGTTCAACAGAAGGGGACTGTGTGTTTTTACAAAAATGATACTGTTCAGGTAGGTTGGAGCAATTGCAATGTGACTGTTCCCTATAGATGCTACAATAAAACTGATAACACAGGTTCCTATTGCAACACAAGCTATAATTCATTTTTTGAACTGATGCATAGGACAACTGATGAAGTAAAACATAATGCTGACCTCTATAAACAACTGATTATAGTTGACAAAAAAATGTTTCATCCAGAGCCAGGACATAGTAAAGTTACTACCAAAGTAGAAGATTGCTACTTTGCATGTGGTAGGAAAGCATATACGTGGTTACCTGAGAATTGGTCCAGCAGTTGTTATTTGGGGTACCTGGTTCCAGTCATACAACACACAGCGGTTTTACCTCAGGGGAAAATTCAGAATGTTCGACGAGAAATCAAGAAGCCTGTCAACCCAGTGGGCCAAATCAACGCGGGATGGAAAAACCATCATGCTGTGAGCCTAGGGAAAAATGGACTGTCACATATGGACTTGGGTGATACCATCATCTCATGGGCAGGTGTATTGCCAGCATATGGAGCAACGAAATCAATCTGGGAACTGAGAAAACTGTCTAAACTTCTTGAAATAATGAGCAATGCAACCTTTTCCACTCTAGAATTGGTGACTCATGAACTGACTGCCATAAGAACTGTAGTGCTTCAAAACCGCATGGCTCTTGACTTCACGCTAGTGGCGAGAGGAGGTACTTGCACTTTAATCCAGGAGGAGTGCTGTTTGTATATTCCTGACCACAAACATGAGATAGACAATCACCTTGAGGTAATTCAGCAGGTGTCGGCTATGACCAAGCCAGCACCAAATCCATTGATGGACTTTTTCCAGAGATTGTTTGGGGGGTGGGGCAGTATCTTAATGAACATCCTGATTGCCATCTGTGTAGGAATGATCCTGCTGGTGGTATGTGTGCGCTGCTGCATCCCCTGCATGAAAAGACTGATTAAAGACTTTATAGACATGGCAGTTTCAGAAACCTTATACCAAGGTGCTGAACTTGAAGAATTGCTAAAAAATTGAAAATGCTTTCATAAGTTTAAACTGAATGACTCTCTTAACTGCAAATCCTGAATAGGAAGAGGTTAGGGGAAGAAAAAAACTGTTTATGCTTATTTTGAAAGTAGAATAAAAGTATTAAAAGGGGGGAAATGTTAGAAAAATATGTATTAGCAATATGCATGCTTAGTGCATTCGAGGTTTAAAAGGCTTAATACATTTATTCTGTTCACACTGCATGAATCTGCACAGCTATTAGAAACTTAACAAGAAGCATTCTATTTTCTGCTAATGTCAGCAAATAACAAGAAGTAATTCATTTCTACTAGTGTCATGAGACTTAAAGAGTTATTGATTTTCTCCTTATGCCATGAGAAAGTACACAGCTGCTAGAAGCTTTGATAAGGAACACAATGGATGCTAGAAAGTATAAACCGTAGTCAGCAGTACTTGCACCTAAGCTAGAAATGTACCTTGAATCTATGCAAAATGTAACACATATATTAGAACTACACCATTGAAGAATTGAAAGTTTGTTGTGGGCTAAAATAAGCCCCAAGGCCAGGTTGTTTTTCTGAAATGTTTTGTAAATCAGCAGTTATTCTCAACTAGTCAGCAATTAGTCTAGTAACATTTTCTGTAGAACAATACAGAAAGCTGTGTCTAACTACGTCAGCAATAGAAGTAACATTTCTGTGCGACATGGAAAGAACTGTATAAAAATGCCATACTAATTATTAATGTTCAGACAAACCATTCTGCCCGCATGCTTTGTCTCCTTGTTGCAGGTTAATAAAGGGTGCCTTGCTTGAACCTTACGTGAATTGGTCTTTGAAGTTTTTTCCTTTGACATGGTGTCATTTGCATTCGCCCCTAGCAGTGGAATAAAATATCCTTCCATTCTTTTGTCTATCGCTTCCTGCAATACAGGATCAATGACACCATAGGGGTACCCTCTTTCTTAATAACATTTCCCTGAGTTTCTCTATTTCTTCAATAAAAGCTTCAACTTCGCTCACCATCCTAGCTAACCTCATTCCCTGCCCCTTCACCAAGAATCTTTTTTGGTGTGAAGGGTGACAACTGTCAAAATGTAGGAGGGTGTTAGAATAAGTGGGTTTTCTGTATAATGTCGAACTGAAACTCTTATTGTTTATGTCCTTCCTTATGGTTATATCCAAAAAATGGATGGCATCCATAGCAGTCTTCATAGTAAATGATAAAAAGTTTGTGCTAACATTCAAGTAGTCAAAAAAGCTGTCAAGTGACTCATGTGTACCATCCCAGAATATTACAAGGGCATCCAAGAAATGTCCATAGAATTTGCAATACTTAAACAACTCACTGTTAAATACATACATTGTTTCCCATTGGGTTAACACAATGTTATTAAACAGGGAGGCACATTCCGCCTCCATTGCAACTCCAGTCTTTTGCTTAAAAAATTGATTATCAAACACAATAAAGTTATTTTTTAGACTCAAATCCATCAGTATTCTAAACATTAATATCCTTGGATGACAAAAAGGTGCATTACAACATACAAAATCATAAAATCACATAATCCCAGTGTCATGGGGGATAACGGTGAAAAGATCTTTGATGTCTATGGTTATAAAAATCAAATTATCGCTGTATAAATTGCTATTGCTTGCTAGGTAGTAGGAATGCACTGCAAGGGACATAGAGAAGGTCCTATAGTTAGGTATGATATTATTAGAATTTTTATTAATAGTAATTCGGATGCAGAGGTGTTCCAAGTCATTATCTTGTCTATTAGGTATGGAAGTATTTTTTTAAATATGTAAACATTACCACCTTTAATGTCTTCATATAATGTGGTGGGTCTGAACATACGGTAGCCACTGAAACCCTGAACTGATGGAGTGGTCTCATTAATCTTGGACCAGGTCTCTGAGGTTAGGCAAACATCAATGTTTTCCAGGAAATGGAGTTCTTCTAGGGAGTGGTGACTTTTGTTTGGACTTCTAGCATTCAGAAGCAATACCTTTATATTATCAAGATTCTGTTTTTATAGGCTGGAACCTTTACTAGACTAATGGTGCTTAGAAAAAGGCAATGTTATGGTGGACAAGAATTTAACCAATATACAACAGTCTTAGGGGTTTGCTTCAGGCAATCCAAGGCTTAAGACTGTCTACCATCTCCTCCTAAATAGATATATATTGTACCACCTTTGGATGACACCAGAAGCTAAGCCAATTGTTGAAGTTAAACTTTTGTTCATATTGTAGCATAATTGATGGTAGAATGCTGCTTAAGAAAAGGTTCACACAAGCACAAGCCACAGATGCATATTCTGAGAGTTTCTTCATGTCTGCCTCTGGTTCTACTTCAGTCTATCGAATTACAACATAACTGAAACTAAAACGATTAAGATGAGAAGAGTGAAATCGCACAAGAATGACCCTTTGTAATTTTGAAATCCTGAACAATCAAACACCAGCTGCAGATGTCACACACCACTCAGAGCTTCTGATTGCAGACCGCTGTACAGTGAGGATCGGGAAATTTACCCTTTTCTCCACTGTAGTGCGATCTCAGACTTGGTATATAAAATTTGCAGGGGGTGTGGGAGAGTGCAGGGGGGCTTGCCCCCCTGCAAAAACTTAAAACAAGGCAGATTTTTTTTGTGTGTTGAAATGCATCAGCTAGTGTTTCGTTGTTCTGAATTTTGGCATTGTAAAGGTCCAGTTTTGTGTGATTTCACTCTTATCTCTTTCTTTTTAGTTTTTTTAATGTGGTAATTCGATAGAATGAATTAGATCCCTCTCTCCATATGGTCCAGGAAGATACATTTTAAGTCATGTACACCCATATGCTCATGACTGCGTCATATGTACACTTATGGTACAGGGACATAGGTGCATCTGTGATGTAGCAAATCCTGGCACCTGACTGGCACCTGACCTTGACCCTCACCTTGCAGAACGTAGTGAGAGGTATATTGCTGTATCTCATTATGGAGTCTCCTATGACTATGATATTGAACTGTGCAGAGGATGACCAGACTACCTTAAGAGTTTTTCAATATGACTCTTGAAAATTCAAGTATTTTCATTGCGGGTGCTGAATGTGTTGTGTGTCTGTGAAATTGCTGAGGATACTTGCTTTTTAGGTTATATTTATGAGGCCTTTGTGGTTTAGTTTGGTTACTTTTAAGAGTATCAGAATATATAGTTTATGTGTTTGGCCTGGTCTGTATTTGATTTGTTTAGTGTGATGTTGTGTGGTATTGACAACCAACTTGCAATTTGCATTTTTTTTTTTGTGCGACAGCAGCCTTCAATACCATTATAACTACATCTCTGACACACTGTGTATGTTTTTTTAAGCAGTAGGTGTTTTTCAAAAAAAAACAATCAATAGTACTGCAAAGAAGCTCTGGTTTGTGTTAAAAGGCACAACATTTTTCTTGTGTAGAAAGAGAGAGAAGCATACCTCTCAGCTGTCCAGATTTTCACAGAATGTCCTGATTTTTGCTTCTTATTTTTGGTCTATTATTGATAAAATGTGTGGTTTTCTGGCAAATTATTGAGGATTAAAGTTACTAAATGATACTAAATTATGACAGGCATTTGAGCTTCAGACTTCATATCCTTCAGAAAATATATGATGCATAATATGTCATCCTAGCAACTTTCTAAGTTTATAGGAGCGATATTTCAAACGTCTATGTATTTTTGGGCCTTTGTCCTTCCATTATTTCTGTCTTTGCCCAGATTTCTTGTGCCGAGAGACTGAGAGGTGTGTATTCATTTAAGCACCAACAATAAGTAGGTATTAAATATTTTTTCTTAACTGGCAATGAGATCTACTTCAGACATGCAATAATGTATCACCGAACTATGTAGTTTATACAGCTGCAACCTGGAGTTAACTAATGTTCCTAAGAGAAAATTCAAAAATGAAAGTAATGGAATAGCATTCCAGAAGGAATCAGACTTATACCCCACTACTATTCCTTCAAGCCTAGGCTGAAAGAACTTCTAACTAATAAGATGCCCGTTGTCATCTTAGTACTCATTTCTGTTCCTTCTTCCGCACTCTTATACTTTTCTTCATCTATTCTACTTCCCTCCCTGCTTTGCCTACTTTTTAGCCTCACCTCTCTTTAACTCTTTAACATTCTAATGTCCTTTCTTTATATTCTTACACTAAGCTTTATCTATCTCAGAATTTATGACTGAAATTTACTATCTAGGTCTCCTGCCAGAAACGGTATATGGCTTTTACGACCTATTACTTATTCCGTTATATATTTTTCATGCATCATTATGTAACATGCATATTAGGAACTGGCTTCTATCTTGTATATAATATATGGTCAATGTTATTGCTTGCCTTATATTTTGCTTATTGCCTTTTACTGTATTCACAAAATTGTACTACTTTGTTATTTTCTTAATATTTGTAATCATTGTTTGATTTTTTTTAATTCTGTTTAAGGTGTACTGTGGAGTTTTTCTCCCTGGGTCTCTGCTGAAAATGGCCTCATACCCAGTCGAACTTTCCTGGTAAACAAATGTCAAATAAAATAAAATAAAAATAAATACATAAAATAATAAAATAAAATGAAGTGCAACATAGAGTACTGCCACCCACTGATCAGCTGAGTATAAAGTGAAAGAACCATTAAGAAAAGTGTTAGACCTCCAGCCAATAATTTCTAAACTAAGAAATAACAGCACATTATTCCCTGTCAACAAATAATCACTACTGTTCTTAACAAGCTTACACTTAAGACTATAAAACAAACTGAAAACTGTTCTTGAAAATAAGGTTAAGTTGCAAAAGTAGAAAACAGAGTTGAAAGCCATGGGAAATGACATTTATTAGCTGGATGTAGATGTTGTCTAGTGAAATGACAATGGAGAACTCTCAGTATATAATCTGATAAACAAGAGAGCAATTGTCTGGTTCAAGGTGTGCGTATGAGCATTGCAGGGTACTTTTGAGGTTTGTGGACTAGCCTGGTGTGCGTTTGTGTGTGTATGAGTGAATGGTTGATCGGGTGTTTATGAATGTGATGGCAGATGGATTTTTGTGTGGCCATATGTTCCACATAGCCCTTATTCTGAGGTAAGTATATTCTTGTGGTAGGCTATATTAGTTTTATGCTGGAAGTTTGCCTTCCCTCACATAAAAATGTGTTTTTGTGTTCGGGTTCTGTGGATGAGGGGAAGCTTTGAAAGTACTTAAATCTCACAAATACAGGAAATATGACCTAATTTCTTATTAGTTTTGCTTGCCCATTTGGGAAATAGCCACCTTCTTCTCTATGAAATGGTGCATGCACTAGGGCTTACTACATTCTGCTTTGTTGCAGGTGCTTAATATCAGTAACCTTTATCCTTTGACCTTATATCAGTAATCGGTACAGAAGAAACAATAAAAATTAAGGGTGGACATAGAAAAAAATCAAAGCAGCTTCATATTCAAATAACAACAACAATTATGCAATTTAAGCATAAATAAACCTACTAGTTTAAGCATGTCTGATGCATTGAAACTAAACAATTAAATTAATTCATAAGTCTGTGAAAGACAATTGCCACTAGGCCAGGAAAAATAATTACTAAGACACTAGCAAATAATAAACTTTGGTTTTAAACAGGCATTAATGGTACATGTAGCATGTGTTGGAACACACTAAACCATATCAAAGCAGACTGTTCACAGATACCAGACAGTAAGCAATACTCTAGTTTAATGAACTGATGGCTGTTTTAGTCATCACATCTTCAAAATTGTTTAATTGAATGATTCTATGTATATATATATATATATATATATATATATATATATATATATATATATATATATATATATATATATATATATATATATATATATGTATATGTATATATATATATATATATATATATATATATATATATGTATATGTTACAGGTATCAATCAAACCATTTTCACTCTGTATTAAGTGTTATTTGTTTGTTTGTTTAAAAGAAAAAAAGTATTATTGATGTACATACCGTCTCCTTTTCTTTTGCTTTGTTTTTTTATTTTTTTTTTACTTTTTCGCACCAGACATGATATGGTTAGGGCTAGGTAATAAATATATGACTGCAGGAATTTAAATGGCTAGGACAAGTGCATGATTTAGATTAAATGTTTTAATCTGGATTAGGTTAAATATGTAAAGGCAAATTGCTATGACTTGAAAAGATTTATAATAAATGTACACAGCTGAGTTTTGAAAATCACAATCAGATTATGATGATTTATGGTCAGAATCCAAATGAGTAATGACTAGTATTTGATTGCTACACTGACAGATACTGCTGCATGCAAATGACCAGGCCAGCTTTAGGCCAATTGAGTCAACTGAGCACAAAATGCAAAATAAAAAAAAAACAATAATCAATCAATAAATACATGAAAAATGTTCTCTATGAAAATAAAAATGAATGAATTAGATAAAATAAAATAAATAAAATGGGGTGTTCTTCTATGCAGAGCTGTAGCATGCTTCTTTTTACACGTAACACGTATCTTGCTAGAGTCCTTTACCACAAACTGACCACTTCAGCCCTTCAGTTGTGACCACAAATAGAATATTAGCATTTAAATGTTGGCATTTCATTAACAAATGCCAGTATAACACTCCACTACCACTGGCAGCTTTATGAAGAACTAAAAAAAAGCTCTTCCCCTGGAAGACCAAAGTATGAACAAAGCTGTTTTCCTTGAGATTATAGCTTACTGATTGAATTAGGAGTATCAACAGATTGCTATAGTTAAACCACTGCATACTGTCCTTTATCCCTCATTGACTTTGTCTCATACTTTTGCCCTGTCCCTCACAGAATTTTTGATTTTCCAACTCAATTTGTGTGGATTACAGTCAATGCCAGAGATTAAAGTTTTATACTTCATATTTTTCAGAAAGTGCTTATTGATACAAAACCTTTTTCTATTAAATATTTAATTGAATTAACATATTGAAAAACTGACCCCACTTTTGAT
The DNA here is from genome assembly GCF_019279795.1 of Protopterus annectens. Taxonomy (NCBI): domain Eukaryota; kingdom Metazoa; phylum Chordata; order Ceratodontiformes; family Protopteridae; genus Protopterus; species Protopterus annectens. The sequence continues at coordinate 549,026,335 of NC_056743.1, read as the reverse complement.
TTGCTGCACCATTATATTTGCTTTTATCCAAAATACTTAATGAAGAGGTTGTAACAAAAGCTGCAAATGTAATATTAGCATTCATAAATTAATAATTGTACTATAAATCTTAAATTACCAGAATGTTGCATATTTTTAGATTATTCCTCCTCATAAATGTGGTTTTCTGGGAGATCACTGGGAATGGAAGGGGTGTAGTCGTGATGCAAACTGTGACCATACCTCACAAATGTCCAGATTTCACATACTGTCCTTTATTTTGCTTCAAAGTACTAATGTCAGGCTTTCAAGTTTCACATTTCTTATAATTCCAAAAATGAATTTTGATGCAAATGTGGTTGAATTAACTTTTAGGTGAATTAGTGCAAG